>NW_016107387.1:3739802-3822922 GCF_001604975.1 Cebus imitator | reverse complement strand
AAAAAAAAAAAAAAAAAAAAAGGATCCATAGCACACTGGTTAGGTGGGGGGAAAAAAAATGAAAGGACCAGTAGAGTGGGAGATACTGGGAATTTATAAAGGAAAGAGGTTTAATTGACTCATTTAAGCATGGCTATGGAGGTCTCAGGAAACTTACAATCATGGCAGAAGGGGAAGCAAACACGTTCTTCTTTACATGGTGACAGCAAGGAGAAGTGTTGAGCAAAAGGAGAAAAAGCCCCATATAAAACCATCACATCTCATGAGAACTCACTCACTATCACAAGAACAGCATGCATGTAACCACCCTTATAATTAAATTATTTCCCACCAGGTCTCTCCCATGACATGAGGGGATTTTGGGAACTACAATTCAAGATGAGATTTGTGTGGGGACTCAGAAAAACCATGTTGTTCTGTACCTAGCCCCTCCCAAATTTCATGTCCTCACATTTTAAAATGCAATCATGCCCTTCCAACAGTCCCCCAAAGTCTTAACTCATTCCATCATTAACTCAAAAGTCGAAGTCTAAAGTCTCACCTGAGATAAACCAACTCCTTTCTGCCAATGAGGATGTAAAATCAAAAGCAAATTAGTTACTTCCTAGATATAATGGAGGTATACACATTGGGTAAATATATCTGTTCCAAATGGGAGAAATTAGCCAAAGCAAAGGGGCTATTAGTCCCATGCAAGTCCAAAATCCAGTAGGGCAGGAATTAAACCTTAAAGCTTTGAAATAATCTCCTTTGACTCCACATCTCACATCTAGGTCATGCTGATACAAGTGGTGGGCTCCCATTGTCCCCTGTGGCTTTGTAGGGTACAGCCTCCCCCCGGCTGCCTTCATGGGCTGGGGCTAAGTGTCTGCAGCTTTTCCAGGTGCATGGTGCAACCCATTGGTGGGTCTACTGTTCTGGGGTCTGGATGATAGTGGTCCTCTTCTCACAGCACCACTAGGCGGTGCCCCAGTGGGAACTCTGTGTGGGGGCTCCACACCCCCATTTCCCTTCCATGCTGCCCCAGAGAGGTTCTCTATGAGGGCTCTGCCCTTGCAGCAAACTTCTGCCTGGACATCCATGCATTTCCATACATCCTCTGAAATCTAGGCAGAGATTCCCCAACTTCAATTCTTGACTTCTGTGCACCTGCAAACCTAACAGCATGAGTCAGCCACCAACACTTGGGCTTGCATACTCTGAAGCAATGGCCTGAGCTATACCTTGGCCCTGTTTAGCCATGACTGAAGCTGAAGCAGCTGAGATGCAGAGCACCATGTCCTAAGGCTGCATAGAGCAGGAGGGTCCTAGGCCCAGCCCACAAACCATTTTTTCCCTCCTAGGCCTCCAGGCCTGTAATGGGAGGGGCTGCTGTGCAGGTCTCTGACATTCCATGGAGACATTCTTCCCATTGTCTTGGTGATTAACATTTGGCTCCTCATTAATTATGCAAATTTCCACAGCCAGCTTGAATTTCTTCCCAGAAAATTGAGGTTTTTTTACTATTGCATCATCAGGCTGCAAGTTTTCCAAACTCTTATGCTCTGCTTCCTCTTGAATGCTTTGCTGCTTAGAATTTCTTTCACCAGATACCCTAAGTCATCTCTCTCAAGTTCAAAGTTCCACAGATCTTGGGGCAGGAGAAAAATGCCACCAGCATCTTTGTGTAGCAAGTCACCTTTATTCCAGTTCCCAACAAGTTCCCATCTGCATCTGAGACCACTTCAGCCTGGACTTCATTGTCTCTATTATTGTTGCCATTTTAGTCAAAGCCATTCAACAAGTCTCTAGGAAGTTCCAAACTTTCTCACATCTTCCTGTCTTCTGAGCCATCCAAGTCTCTAGGAAGTTCCAGAGTTTCCCACATTTTCCTGTCTTTTTCTGAGCCCTCTAAACTGTTCAAACCTCTACCTGTTACTCAATTCCAAAGTCGCTTCCACATTTTCGGATATCTTTGCAGCAACACCCCACTCTCCGCGGTACCAGTTTGCTATATTAGTATGTTCTCACACTGCTAATAAAGGCATACCTGAGACTGAGTAATTTATAAAGGAAAGAGGTTTAATTGACTCACAATTCAGTATGGCTGATGAGACCATGGGAAACTTACAATTATGGCAGAAGGGGAAGCAAACACATTCTTCATCACATACTAGAGCAAGAAGTGCTAAGCAAAAGGTGGAAAATTCCCTTACAGAACCATCAGATCTCAAGAGAACTCACTATCATGAGAACAGCATTAGGGTAACTGCCCTCATGATTCAGTCACCTCCCACTGGGTCCCTCTCATGACATGTGGGGATTATGAGAACTCTAATTCAAGATGAAATTTGAGTGGGGACACAGTCAAACCGTATCACTCTCAATTTGTTGGTTGACTTTTCATACCATTAACTTTGCTTTGCTGTACAGAAGCCTTTTAACTTGATGCAATCTCATTTATTTTTGCTTTTGTTTTTTGTGCTCTTGGGGTCATAACCAAAGAAGTCACTGCCCACACCATTGTCATAGAGATTTTTCCTGCATGTTTTCTTCTGGTAGTTTTACAGTTTCAGGTATTATGTTTAAGTCTTTCTCCTATTTTGAGTTAATTCTTGTATAAATGGTGAGATAAGGATATCCACTCTCAGGCACGTGGATATTCAATTTTCCTAACACTATTGAAGAGACTGTCTTTTCTCTATTGTGTATTCTTGGCATCTTTGTCAAAAATCAATTGACTGTAGATGTGCAAGTTTATTTCTGGGCTTTCCTATTCTTATTCCATTGGTCAATGTGTCTATTTTTATGCAAGTACCATGCTATTTTGATTACTATAGTATATTGGTTCATTTTCACACTGCTATAAAGAACTACCTGAAACTGGGCAATTTATGAAGAAAAGAGGTTTAATTGACTGAGTTCCATAGGCTTAGCAGGAAGCATGGCTGGAAAGCCTCAGGAAACTTACAATCATGGCAGAAGGCAAAGGGGAAGCAAGGACCTTTATCACACAATGGCAGGAGAGAGAAAGAGAAAAGAGAGATTGAGAGAGAGAGAGACAGTGGGAGGAAGCCCACACACTTTTAAACCATCAGATCTCATGAGAACTTACTATCATGAGAACAACAAAGGGGAAATCCACCTCTCTGATTCAACACACTTTTTTTTTAAAACATTTTCTCCTTTGTAACATACTTGATGTATGTGTAATTATATGTCCACACTCAGATTTCATAATATAACTTAGATAGGGAACTGACTCTTTAAATTTAAAGAGAAGAGAAAAGACTTGTGGGGATTAGTTTTGATGACACTAATGCTAAAATTAAAACATTGATTGAAACTGCTATAGTTAAGGATATCTCTGTACTCTAAAAGGAATACAGCTGAATAAAGGTAAACCCTTGTGTGCTACTAATAAAGGTAATACATCCACTAACTAAATAAAGAAAAGATAAAGTCACTAAAACCATTGACTAATTTGCTAATTTGTAGAGCTGGGGTTAGGTTGACCTAACTTACAGGACAACCTCATTACTATGTGTAGAAATTCATTGCTGTTGTTGTCAGCAGGTAGCTATTTTCAATTAATTTTCCATCAAATGAATGAGATATCAGGATAAGTAATTGAGAACAACTGTAGAGCAGTTCAACCAGAAATGAAATGGGTCACCAGCATGTGAATTCTGCTTTGCTCTGAATGACAAAAATAAAAAATCTTGAAGTATAAATCTAATAGGTTTTGCATTGGGCATTATTGATGTGGGCATTTTTCTGGCTGTGAAGGAGTAGTGTCTTCTCTGTAGTTCAACACACTTTTAAACCATCAGATCTCATGAAAACTCACTTGTTATTACAAGAATAGCAAAGAGGAAATCCACACCCATGATCCAACACATTTTTAAGCTATCAGATATCATGAGAACTCATTCACTATCATGAGAACATCAAAAGGAAAATCTGCCCAGATGATCCAATCACCTCCACCAGGCACCTCTTCCAATTTGACATGAGATTTGGGCAGGGACACAAATCCAAACCATATCATATAACTTTGTACTGTATTTTGAAATGTGGTAGTGTGATGCCTTCAACTTTGTTCATTTTGATCAAGATTACTGTGACTGTTTGGGGCATTTTGTGGTTTCATACAAATTTTAGGATCATTTTTTTCTATTTCTGTAAAGAATGGCATTAGAATTTTTATAGGAATTACATCAAATCTGTAGATCACTTTGGGTAGTATGGACATTTTAACAAAATTATTCTTCCAATCTGTGAACATGGGATATCTTTCCATCTATTTGTGTCATCTTGAATTTCTTTCAGGGGTTTACAGTTTCTGGTGTATACATATTTCACTTTGTTGGTTAAATTTACTCCTGTATCAGTCTGTTCTCACACTGCTTTAAAGAAATACCTGAGAATGGGTAATTTATAAAGAAAAGAGGTTTAATTGGCTCATAGTTTTACAGGCTGTACAGGAAGTATACTGGCTTCTTCTGGGGAGGCCTCCAGAAATTTACAATCATGGCAGAAGGTGATGGGGAAGCAGGAGTGTCTTACATGGCTGGAGCAGGAGGAAGAGAGGGGCAGGGAGGTGGTACACATTTTTAAACAATCAGATCTCGTAAGAACTCTATTACAACACAACTCCAAGGGGATAGGGCTAAACCATTTATGAAGGATCCACTCCTGTGATCCATTCACCCCCACCCCTGGTAGGCCCCACCTCCAACACTGGGGTATTACAATTGAACATGAGATCTGGGTGGGGATACAGATTGAAACCATATTAACTTCTATGTATATTTATTTTTAGATGCTATTGTAAATAGGATTAATTTCTTAATTTTTGTTTTGTTTTATTTTTGAGACAGAGTCTCACTGTGTCACGTAGGCTGGAGTACAATCTTGGCTCACTGCAACATCCACCTCCCAGGTGCAAGTGATTCTCCTGCCTCAGCCTCCCAAGTAAGTGGGATTACAGGCACACACTGCCATGCCCAGCTAATTTTTGTATTTTTAGTTGAAACGGGGTTTTACCATGTTGCCTAGCCTGGCCTCAAACTCCTGACATCAGGCGATCCACCTGCCTTGGCCTCCCAAAGTGCTGGGATTACAGGTGTGAGCCACTGTGCCCAGCTGACTTTTTAATTTTTAAAACATAGTTGTTTGTATACATAATCAATAGTATATGCTGCTAATTTTTGTATGTTGATTTGTATCCTGCATATTGGCAGAATTTCTTTGCTAGTTTTAACAATTTTTTGGTGGTATCCTTAGGGTTTTTTATATATAAGATTATGTCATCAGCAAACAGAGACAATCTCACTTTTTCTTTTCTATTTAGATGGCTTTTTATTTTTTTACTTTTATAATTGTTCTGGCTAGGACCTGAAGCATTATGTTGAACAGAAGTGGTGAGAGTGGGGAACCTTATCTTGCTCTTGATCTTAGAGCAAAAACCTTCATTTTACCATTGAGTATGATGTTAGCTATGGTCTTGTTGTATATGAAGAACATTCCTTCTATCTATATGTTATTTGTTGTGAGTTTTCATTATGAAAGAATTTTAATTATATCAAATGCTTTTTCTGTGTGACTGAGATGATAATATAATTTTAATCCATCCTTTATTCTGTTAATGTAGTATGCTACATTTATTGATATGTATATATTGAAACATCCTTGAATTATAAGAATAAATCTCATTTGATCATGGCATATGATCCTTTTAATGTGTTGTTGAATTCAGTTTGCTAGTATTTGCTTGAGGATTTTTATACCTGTGTTCATCAGGGATATTGACTTGTGATTCTGTTTTCCTGTAGTGTTCTTATCTGGCTTTGTTATGAGAGTAACACTGGTTTCAAACAACTGAGATTGGAAATGTTCTCTTATTATTGGTTTGTTCAGAGTTTTATTTATGTTTCAGTCTTGGTAGATTGTTTATTTCTGGGAATTTATCTACTTCTTCTAGGTTATTCAATTTATTGGCTATAGTTGTTCATAGTAGTCCCTATGATCCTTTATATTTCTGTAATATGAGTTGTAATGTTTCTTTTTCATTTATAATTTTATGTATCTGAGTCTTCTTTTTCTTGGTTAGTTTAGCCAAATAATTGCCATTATTTTTTTATCTTTTGACAAAATCAAGAAACAAAGTCATAGTTTTGTTGACCTTTTCTACTGTCTTTGTAGTCTCTGTTTCATTTATTTCTGCTCTAATCTTTATTTCCTTCTCCTTCCTTCTTCTGACTTTGACCTTAGTTTATTCTTTTTCTGATTTCTTGGGGTATGAAGTTAGGTGGTTTATTTGAAATAGTTTTTTCTTAATGTTGGTATTTATTACTATAAACTTCCTTCTCAGAACTGCTTTTCCTGCATCCCATAAATTTGAGTATGCTGTATTTTCATTTTTATTTTTCTCAAGATACTTTTTGATTTCCCTCCTTGATTTCTTTTTTGATCCATTGGTTATTCAGGAGTGTGTTAACTTTTACATATTTGTGAATTTTTCAAATTTTCTTGTTGTTTATTTTGTTTCATACCATTGTGGTTAGATATAATCCTTTAAATGATCTTAATATTTTAAAACTTTTTAAGGCTAGTTTTGTGCCTAATATATGACCTGTCCTGGAAAATGTTCAGGTACATTATGTTCAGGTACAATATGTATTCTGCTGTTTTGGGATGGAATGATCCATATATGTCTGTTAGACCCCTTTGGTCTATATTGTCATTTAAATCTGCAGTTTGCCGTCTGACTTTCTGTCTGGATGGCCTATCCGTTTTTAAAAGTGGGATATTGAATAAAGTCTTCTATCATATTGATGTCTGTTTCTTCCTTTAATTTTTTAAATATTTACTTTATATACTTAGGTGCTTTAATGTTGGGTGCATATATAATTACAATTGTTATATCCTCTTAATGCATTGGTTCTTTTATCATTACATAGTGACCTCATTTGTCTTGTGACAGAATTTGACTGAAATTAATATAAATATAGCCAGTCAAGTTATTTTTTGGTTACCATTTGCATGGAATAACTTTTACTTTAAGCCTATGTATGTCCTTCAGACTACAGTGAGTCTCTTGTAGACGGCATATTTTTGGATTTTGTTTTAAATCCATTCAGCCACTCTGTTTCTTTTTATTGAATAATTTAGTCCATTTACATTTAAAGTAATTATTGAAAGATAAGGACTTACTATTGCCATTTAATTGTTAATTATTTTCTGATTGTTTTGTAGATCTTTTGTTTCTTTCTTCTCTCTTGCTGTCATTGTGATTTTTTTAAGGTTTTTTTAGTGGTACATGTTGATTTTTTTTTCTGTTTATCTTTTGTGCATCTACTATAGGGGTTATTTTAGTGGTTAACATGGGGCTTACATAGCATCTTCTCTTTTTAGTGGATAACAACTTTAATCACACACAAAAACTCTACACTTTTATTTTTCTCCATATGTTATGCCACAGTTTACATATTTTTATGTTGTGTATGTAAATGTATATATATTAGTTTATATTAAATTATTATAGCTATAGTTTTAAAATATTTTTGTATTTTAACTTTTATACTAGGATTAAAAGTGAAATACACACCACTATTACAATATTATTCTGATTTTGACTGTGTATTTAACTTTACCTATGAGTTTTACACTTCCATATGTTTTTCTTTCATTCTTTTCTTTTTTTTTTTTTTTTTTTTTTTTTTTTTTTTTTTTTTTTTTTTTTTTTGAGAAAGAATCTTGGTCTGTTGCCCAGGCTGGAGAGCAGAGGCATGATCTCAGCTCACTGTAATGTATGCCTCCTAGGTTCAAGTGATTCTTTTGCTTCAGGGAGAATCAAGCAATTCTCCTGAGTAGCTGAGAATATAGGCACACGCCACCATGCCTGACTAATTTTTGTATTTTTAGTAGAGATGGGTTTTCATCATGTTGACCAGGCTGTCTGAAACTCCTGGCCTCAATTGATCCACCTGCCTTGGCCTCCCAAAATGCTGAAGTTACAGACGTGAACCACCATGCCCAGCCTCATATGTTTTCATGTTGTTACTTAGCATTCTTTTATTTCAATCTGAAGAACTCCCTTTAGCATTTTTTGTTAGGCAAGTCTTGTAGTGATGAACTCTCTGAGCTCTTGCCTGGGAATGTCTTTATTACTTTTTCATTTCTGAAAGCTAGCCTTGCCAAGTACAATATTTTTGCTTGCTAGTTTTTATTTCAGCACTTTGAATGTGTCATCCAACTCTCTTCTCACTTTCAGGGTTTCTGTTGAGAAGTCCATTGTTAGCCTATGTATGTTCCCTTGTATGTGATGAGCTGATTTTCTCTTGCTTCTTCAAAATTTTCCATCTTTGAATTTTCACTATTTGATTACAGTGTCTTACTGTTGTCATTTAATTGTTAATTATTTTCTGATTGTTTTGTAGACCTTTTGTTTCTTCTCTCTTGCTATCTTTGTGATTTTTTGAGTTTCTTTTAATGGTACCTGTTGATTTTTTTTTTCTATTTATTTTTTGTGCATCAACTATAGGGGTTATTTTAGTGGTTTGGAATATTCTTGGATATTCTTTTTTTGAGTTAATTTGTCTTGTGATTCTTTGAGTTTCATGGATCTGGATATGTATATCTTTTTCAGTATTTGGGAATTTTTAGCTGGCATTTCTTTAAATAAGTTTTTTGTCCCTTTTTCTGTCTTCTCCTTCTGACACTCATAATTTATATATTTGTATGCTTGATGGTGTTCATAGTCCTTTATATTTTTTCTCTTTTTCCCTTTATACTCTTCTAATTGGCTGATTTCTGATGACATGCCTTTGAATTCACTAATTTTCTTTTGCATGATTGAGTCTGCTGTTGAAGCTGTTTATTGAATTTTTTCTATTCTTTTATTGTATTATACAGCTCCAGGATTTCTGGGTTTTTGTTTTTCTTCTTTATTATGGTTCGTATTTCTCTGTTAAACTTTTCACTTTGTTCATGCATTATTTTCCTAATTTTGTTTAGTTGTTTATTTTGGTTTTCTTGCTTTTCATTGAGCTTCTTTAAGATGATTATTTTGAATTCTTTTTCATGAAGTTTATAGATCTCCATTTCTTTGAGGTTGGTTATTGGAGCTTTATTAGTTTCATTTGGTGGTGTCATGTTTACATGATCCTTTGTTATCTGTATAGTCCTGCATAGGCGTCTGTGAATTTGAAGGAGAAAACACATCTTCTAGTCTTTACAGACTGGTTTCAGGAGATAAAAGACCTTCTGTTGTGTTTCTGGACTTATGGGAATGCATCTTGGTTTGCAGTTGAGTAGAATTGGAGCTGGGTCACATGGATTCTGCTGGGTCTGCATGAGCTCTATGGTTAGTAGACCTATTACTAGGAGCTTAAGCAGGAATGGATCCTTTCTGGTCCTTGGATAGACTAGATTGATTCTGGGATCCTTGGTCAGTAGGGCTGGTGCTGGGATGACAGTCTGCTTCAGGGTCTATAGGTGGTGGGCCTGTTACCAGATACACACACAGGTATGGCTTCCTCTGGGTCTGTATAGGGCTTCTGCTGGGTCACAGGGTGGGTCCCTGGGCAGGAAGAACTGGCTCTGGATAGTGACTGAGAGGGGCCAGAACTGAATCATAGATTCACAGTGGATACCAAGGTCTGAAGGCCTGCCTCCAGAGGCACAGATGGGCATGTTTCCCCCTGGGTACCTGGATGGGCAAGACGGCTCTTAGACCACAGCTGAGAGGGGCTAGAGCTAAGTTAGAGGGCTGACCATAGCCAGGACTGAGGTCAGCAGGCCTGTTCCTCAAGGCATGAATGGATATGATTTTTCTGTGTCCCAGATGGTTCTAGTAAAAGGACCAAGGATAAACAGGACTGTAGCCTAGTCCACTGGAAGACAGAAATATTTCTGGCTCTGAATCTGTGACCATGGCCTCATACCTGCCACCTAGCCACTGGTATGGCCTCTCAAAAATGACCCTTCTAGGTCTTGGGCTTCCCTGGGGTTTCATAGCCTCCTGTCTGAATCCTAAACCTCCTACAAAGGCACTTTTGTACATGAACAGATAGCTGCAAAATTATTGTTGCTGTGGAAAGATAAGAGTGGGGGACTTTCTGTTCCGCCAACTTGTGGACCTATTTTTTTTTTTTTCTTTTAAGCAGGACAAGCAACAAGGGGAATTGAGAGGGGTATTATTTCTAGCTTAGGACTAAGGAATTCTTGAAGTATGAGAGAATAATGGTCACCTCTTAAGAAGACCTATAGGGAAGGATTTTTATCAGGGGGAGACAGATTTCAATTTAAACCAAGAAGTAGTGGCCGTGGGGAGGGGAATATTCCAAAGAGACTAAGAGATCTCATGTTTTCCAGGAAAGTCAATATGAAGTGAGGGTACAGCTAAGATTTACTACATCAGGACCTTCCGTTCTTTCCTGCCTCCTTGCTTAACATATATGCCCATTTATCAATTTTTCTCATTGTCAATAACCAAGGAAAATGACAATGTGTAATTGGAATATTAGGATATAAACTTTGGCAGAAAACTGGATATTAAATTCTATTAAAATTATTTTAAAGTCCATCCCAAGACACAGCATGACAATAATGAATTGTTTCCAAAAACCAATGGAAAATAAGTGGAGGTGCATAACAACCCAGAGAGAATATTCCCCAGGAACTGAAGTCCAGAGATGAATGACTGGATATTTTAACTTATTGGATGATAAGATTAGAGAAACATTTAATTGTATATCATTTTTTAAGTACACTGTGTACTATTCTCACAAGACCTTTGTTATGTCTTTAATAGAGAAGACACTTGCTATTTTACTTGTTCATGTTGTATGAAAAATTGACATAGGTGGAAGGCCCATGCTACCCTCAGTTCAGATAAACCTGTGGTAGTAATACCAGTTAAAACAATGATGATAATAATTGCCAAAGCACTATAGAAAGGCACAATACAGAAACCTAAATATAAAGTAATGAGAATAAGGGACTGACTTTAAAAAATATGAACTGACCTATTGCTATCAATATACTAGAAGAAATCCATGTAAATATAGAAGTTTCCAAAGAGATTTTACTCAGCCTTAGGATGAAGGATTTCCTATCATTTTATGAATAAAATCAGTAATTTCATTGACAGAAACTAGCTGATGTTTTGTCAAGCGAGGTTTACCAAATATTTTATGTTCTGTGTGCCTGTGTTATACTTCTAGGTTCGTCTACTTCCCATAGGGACACATATAATGGCACTTATCAGGGTTGGCCCAACTGCTCTCTGTCATGTCTTAATATTGGTGATCAAGCACTTTTCTATAAAATGTAAGCAAAATGTTCAGATTTTTTTCTTTTCTCAGTGCTTCTAAAGATAAATTGACATAGAAGGAAAAAAGAGACTCACGAGTTCTTGGCAGATAAATTTTTTATCTCCAAAAGTCATAAGTACAAAATGGAGTGACAAAGATGTTCACATTTTGTGTATGTCTTTGGTCACTTTTCAGCAGTTGGATAAATTACTCTTCGCTTATGATTTTTGTGTGAACCTCCCGGCTCTTCACCCGCAACTTGTTGACCTGGGACTCAGCAATGTCAGCCCGTTCCTCGGCCTCCTCCAGCTCGTGCTGGATCTTGCGGAATTTGGAGAGGTTGACATTGGATTGTTCCTCCTGTGAATGGAAATGCATTTATGAGGAAAAAAAGTTCAGAATTTTTCGATTCTTAGGTCAATGGATCCTGAATTTCCTTGTTACTTAAAAATGGTTCATTCTGGCAGATCTTTTAAGAAACCTAGAGAAATGCTCTTGAATTTTTTTTTTTTTTTTGCATTAGCTTCTTAAACTCATAGATAACAAGGAGGGACAAGTGACATTTGTATCTGAACATTTAGAATGGTGGAACATCCTAGAGCTACTACTAAATATGCCAGGTGTCCAGATTTTTATATTTTTTCAAAATCCTGAGAATGGAACCAAACCTTTTAAGAATGCAAGTATGCAATTTATACTAAAGCAAACTATTAAGCTTGAATATAAGTTATTGCCATGTGAGTATAAATTATTGCCACTTAAGCTTAGAAATTAAGCAAGAAATTTGTTTCCTAAAAAAGTCTGAGCTGTCTCTGATTATATTTAAATATACAGCAGAGAATTTGAGCAGGTCAGTTCTAGTTTAGTCTCTGGTAATCATTCTTATTTAAAAGTCGCAGTAAGAACCTCCAAAATGTGGCATTCAAATTTAGAACAGACATAAAGCTTAGAATTACTAAATAGTATAGCTTGAAAAAAAAAAAAAACTCAGCGTTTTCTCTTACAGATGAGAAAAGTAGGAACTGGAAAAAGATTAAGCAATTTGTCCAAGGTATGGACAGTAGTTTGTGTATGTGTGTGTGTGTGCGCGTGTGTGCGTGTGTGTGTGTGTGCATGCGTGTGTGCATGCACACAGGTATGTGTTTTCTCTCCCTTCCTCCTTTCTCTCCATCCCCATCTTTCTCTCCCTCTCACCTTTGATGTCAGGGGCAAAATAAAAACTGTCAATGAACAGAGGAACTCATTAGTGACATGTAACTATGCATGTTTATATGTAGGAAATTGATACTATTTGATTATTATTCCAGATGCATCATGGAATAGAGAAACCAAATAAGGTAGGGTGTTAAAAATCTACTGATTTGAATGTAACTGAGAACTTCCGAGTTTCAGAATCTTATATTTAACTATTTACTTGACATGTTCACTTGTGTATATATGGTATTATGTATCTAAAACAGAATTCCTATTCCTTTCTTGCCCTGCAAATCTGTTCTTCCCCACTTCAGTGTTACATCATCCACCTGATTACTCAAACCATAAACTTGATAAATTACTCTTAATTAATGGCCTTTCTTTCATCTCCCAAGTACAACCTATTAGCAGTCTTTGAGTTTCTACCTCCAAAATACGTCCTGAATCTCTTCACTTCTTTCTCTCTGCTCCACTACTGCTCTTATCCAAGCCACAGAACCAATCTGAAAAGCTTCCTAACATGTCTCTGTACACCCACTTGTGTTTCCCAATAACCCATTCTTTGCATAGTAGCCAGAATACTCTTTTTAAAAAACATAGATCAGGTTTTTGTTGTAGGATTGAAGGAAAATATATATATATATATATGGGTAATGACTGACCCACATTAAAACCCTTCTTGGCTTCCCAGTACCTTATTGAACTGAGAATAAAATCCAGAGTTCTTACCATGGCCTGGAAGACCCTGCAAGCTGCCTCCTGCCTGGCTCTCCAGCCCCAGCTGTGCTGCTTTCCTCCTTATTTGTCTGCTTCTTGAACCAGACTCTTTTCCACTCAAAAGCTTTGCATTTGCTCTTCCCCATCTCTAGAACATCTTCCACTGGCTTGTCAGGCAGTTGGTTTTACCTCAGTCTCAGATCTCCATGTAGTCATTTATTTTCCTTTGATCCTTCCTTATTTTACTCATCTTTTCTTTTGTCACTTTAATTAAACTGGCCTGGTCTGAGAAAAGTCACCCCAAGGGGTTGTGAACTCACCGCTTCCTCAGCTTGTCTCTTGTAGGCTTTCACCTTCGCTTGCAGTTTGTCCACCAGGTCCTGGAGCCTGAGAATATTTTTGCGGTCTTCCTCGGTCTGCAATAATATTTTCAAGAGTGAGTTTCTTGAAAGTACAAATACCACATTTTGTTATACATATGGCTTTTAATCCCATGTAGACTAAAATGAAAACCTAGACAGGCCATTTTCCTTACTTGGTAAGTGAGTTCCTTCACTCTTCTCTCATGTTTGCGTAGACCCTTGACAGCTTCAACATTGCGCTTCTGTTCATTTTCAACTTCACCTTCAAGTTCACGAACCTATAAGGAGATGGACATTTTAAGGACATTCACTTGATGAATTTCTACTTCTTCACATGACCCACATACTTCTTTTAGTCTGCTTTATATGTAGTTTTAAATGCCCTAGTCCAGTTTTTCTTATTATGAGCTTTTGGGCATGAGGGCATAGCTCTCCCTCATTTCAGTATGCCCCCATATCATCTAGCAGTGCTAGGTGTTCAGAATCATGTGTTGGATTGGAATGAGATAGGAATACAGGCTGATTAGGAGACCCACCCTGGCCTCCAGTTTCTGGATCTGCTTCTTCCCGCCCTTCAGGGCCAGCTGCTCAGCCTCATCGAGACGGTGCTGCAGGTCCTTCACTGTCTGTTCCAGGTTCTTCTTCATCCGCTCCAGGTGGGCGCTGGTGTCCTGTTCTTTCTTTAGCTCTTCAGCCATCATGGCAGCCTAATTAGCAGGAAAACAAAATGGTTTAAGACAGCTAAGACAACACATTAAGATTCAAGTTTGACCATCACTGTGTTGCCCTTCACTCACATCAGTGATGGCCTTCTTGGCCTTCTCTTCTGCATTGCGGGCTTCCTGGACAATGTCCTCCATCTCTCCCTGGATTTGGGAAATGTCTGTCTCCAGCTTCTTCTTGGTGTTGATCAGACTGGTATTCTGTTTAAAATGTGAAAATTAAATATTAGGCACATGAGAGAAAAATTAGGAAGCCTGATGTTCTAATGAACCCATAAACTAATTGATTAAATAAATTCATTAATATTCCTCTGTTTCACATATTAGCTGAGTTGACATATGTTTAAAAGACAATTAACTCTGAATGTTATAGTTCAGATAACAAAAATATAGATAATCAAAAAATAAAACATTTTAAACTTTACCCTTCATGAAATCATATAAATAGATTTCTTAATGGTACCAAGATTTCAGCAAGAATGTCATTTTCATGCAGTTGTATTTTTTTACAATTCTATTATTACATGTACCTGGGTGTGGAGGAGCTGAACACGCTCACTGGCATCCAGGAGCTCCTGTTCTGCAATTTTCCTGCTCCTCTCTGTCTGCTCCAGAGTGGCCCGCAGCTCCTCAATCTCAGCCTGCAGCAGGTTGGCTCTGCGCTCCACCATGGCCAGCTGCTCCTTCAAGTCCTCTTGGCCCCGGAGAGCATCATCCAGGTGGATCTGGGTATCCTGTGGAACAAACCGTCATTGAGACACCATGTTCTCAGGGTCCCAGGCACCCCAATTGTCCTGGGACCATCTCTTGGACCCATTTACCTTGAGGATGCCTTGGGTGTTCCTGTAGTTCCTCAGGGCCTCGGCAGCCATGCGGTTGGCATGGTTAAGCTGGATTTCCATTTCATTGAGGTCTCCCTCCATCTTCTTCTTGAGCCTGATGGCATCATTCCTGCTCCTGATCTCAGCATCCAGCGTGCTCTGCATCGACTCCACGACTCTAATGTGGTTTCTCTTCAGCTGGTCAATTTCCTCATCTTTTTCAGCAATTTTCCTATCGACCTCAGACTTGACTTGGTTCAACTCAAGCTGGATGCGCAGGATCTTTCCCTCTTCATGTTCAAGAGATGCCTTAAGGACAGCAAGAGGTGACATTAGCAGGGTAATGGAAGTGTGTACTACTCTAGGGATAAGAATTATTTATCCTTCATGAAACCTTATTTATAAATAGATTTCTAAACAGTACTAAGATTTAAGCAAGAGTGTCATTTTCATGCCTTTGCATTTTTTACTATTCTGTAGCACACAGTGTCTACTTTTGTGCTGCCATCATACATTTTCATTTTGTTGGTACAGAAATTTCTACAAATTATTGAATATTATTGTGGGTTTTGTATGCTTCTGTCTCCCTAGGTAGATGATGCCCTTGAAAGCAGGACCTTGAACTTATTCATCTTTGTGTTTTCAGTGTCTAGCACAGTTCCTGACATATGGTTCATGGTCAGTTCTTCATCTTCATCCTTAATACATGGAGTAAAAATTATTTTTCATTTCTCTTGATTCACCATTTTTTGCATTTAATACAGCCTAATTCCTCTTGTAATTATTTTAGAGTATGCAATAAAATGTTTACCTCTGCCTCCTCTAAAGCAGCCTGAATTTCAGACTTTTCTTGCTCAACTTGCTTCTTTATTTTTTCCAGTTCATGGATACGCTTTCCTCCTTCTGCAATCTGTTCAGTGAGGTCAGAAATCTCCTCTGGTGGTGAACAAAAAATACGGAAATTTGTTCATAGAGAGGAAAGATTCTTTCAAATCTTTTAATGTTAAAGAAAAGGTAAAATGTACTCACGTTGCAGATTCTTATTTTCCCGCTTCAAGGTTTCAAGTTGGTCTAAGGATTCCTCATAAGCATTCTTAATCTTGAATAGTTCCGTGCTGAGGGAGCGGGACTCCTTTTGAGAAGCTTCAAGTTCAGCATGAGTTTCTTCATACTTCTGTTTCCATTCTGCCAGGATCTGAAGGTCAAGGGATGGACAAGAAATTTAGTGGAGAAAGTTTGATGAGATTAAAACCATCTTTTCTGGCAACTCTCAGAGTTGAGGTGTTTTGGGACTGAAAAAAAATGACGAATGAGAAGAATAGAAACCACAGGAGCACTTCCTCTCTCCACAGACAGCTGCTGATGAGTCAAGAACTATTGAGAACAGCCCTCAGATGGTTTGAATCGGGCACACTAGGGGTAGCAGGCTATTGTTAATTCCATGTTGAAAGCTAGAGCAAAAACTGGAGAGAAT
The DNA here is from genome assembly GCF_001604975.1 of Cebus imitator. Taxonomy (NCBI): domain Eukaryota; kingdom Metazoa; phylum Chordata; class Mammalia; order Primates; family Cebidae; genus Cebus; species Cebus imitator. The sequence goes on along the minus strand of NW_016107387.1, from coordinate 3,806,332 downwards.
ACCTTATCAAAGTTCCTTTGCTTCTTGTCCAGGGCAGCACAGGCAGCGTTTGTCCTCTCAACATCAATCATAAGGTCCTCAACTTCATTCTGGAGCCTCTGCTTCGTCTTCTCAAGGGAAGCACATTTGGCATTCACAGCTTCTACATGTTCCTCAGCATCCTGCAGACGCTGAGCCAGCTTCTTCCTGAAAAGTGAGATATGGACAATAAAAGTGAATGGCTGTCAGCTGAATTGGGTGTTTCAAAGTGGGTACAAGAGAGTGGATTCCATAGTTTTTGCATCTCAAGCTTGTTTTGTAGGTCCAGTTCTATATTAACTCATTCCCGTTATCCTACCACCAAAATTCTGAAAACAAGTTTGTTATTGCCATACTTCATAGTCTGGCTTTAAGGCCATCCATGACAAGCATAAATTAACATTTTACCCTTCCAGTTATCTGGTTTATTCCTCTTCTATAGAATATTAATATCTACATTGAATTACTATTTTTCATGTCTGTATCTCCACATAATTTTAATCCCCAGAAGGAGAGTCTGTGCTGCACTAATCTTTGTATTCTTGTAGGCTGTCAAATATATTAAGGGCTCAAATGTTGGAGAAATTGAATTCAAATGAAATATACTTGATTTTGTCTGTCTAATTGTATCCCTTATGTATGCTAGCTTTTAATTAATCCATTAATCATAAAGAAGCTTTCCCACATCAATATAAATTTTGCATCGAGAACTCCTCTCAGAATCTCTTCTAAGGCATTTACCAAAACATTAATTCCAACAATATGGCTGTATATGGTCCAAGAATGTTTTTTCCCTGGTTTTTCATGTGTTTTGGTAGCAAGGAACCTGTTTGCCCTTATAGTTCCATTTTAACTAAGTCTGGAACATACTTGGCCTCCTCCAGCTCCTCTGTGCGCTGGATGGCATCCGTCTCGTATTTGGTCCTCCACTGGGCAACCTCACTGTTGGCCTTGGACATTGCTCTCTGCAGCTCAGCCTTGGCTTCCTGTTCCTCCTCATACTGTTCCCGCAGCAGGTCACAGTCGTGGCGGGAGGACTGCAGGGCATGTGCCAGGGCACTCTTGGCCTGAGAACATAGAGATTGGGGACTTAATTTTATATATGTAGAGTGATGTTTTCCTACAGGTCACCAGAAGAAAGTCTATAAATTAAGCAAAAAGCAAATAACCACAAGAACAATAATAACAAGAAGACAACAACAAATGGGGTTTACCTTTATCTCCTCTTCAAGTTGCCTTTTCAGTTCTTCTATCTGTTGCGTGAAAGCTTGTTTGCCCCTTGAGAGCTGTGAAACTAATGAATCCTTTTCATCTAGCTGCCGTGAATATTCACCTGTGAAAGACCAAGGTCCAGAAAACTCAACCTTATTTTGGAAATTAAACTCTAAAATAAAAACTTGAGCAGAGAAAGGGAGCTGAAGCGGAGCTCTCCTTGATGGACGGCATGGGTGACAACAAACCAGCAATATCCACTTTAACCCTGATAAGCAAATCCATGTAAAAATTAGAAGCATGGAGAAATTTGAGGCAGATTGCATGCTTGTGAACAACACAAAAGATTTCAAGAGATATTTAAGATTATTTTATCACAGTCAAAATTGATGAAGAAACGTGAAAAAAAATGTAAATCAAACCAACAAAATATTCCACTACTTTTTATTTTATGTAAGGCTGTAGTGTTGTCTAGTTTACCTTCCATTGAAAGTTGGTTGAAACAAAGGATTTATCCTGTGGAAAATAAGAGACTTTGGGCAGTTTCTTCTGTAAGTAGAAGTGATATTCAAAAGAAATTCTGGAAGGATTTTTATATTAAGAAATGATTAAGTAGCCTTCCATCCCCAGAATGAATTGGTTTCTGGATAAGTAATTACTTTCCAAACTAAATGGCATTTACATGTCTTCAATTTTTTAAGCATCATAATGCAGAAAATACACTACATTATGCTAGCAAGGTAGGAAAACTTTTCCACACCATTTTAAAACTAGTTATCTTGAACTTTATCTGTTTGGCATTTAATAACAATTATATTTTTTTTATACCACTGAGTTAGGAGGAATAAACATGTACTGAAGAAGAGAAACTACAGGGAACATTTTGACTCCTTGAGAATATAATTTTTCTTTTTCATAAAGTGTACTGACTACCTTTGTAGCAATAATGAAAAACTTATTTTCAACTTTGTTATAGAGAAAACAGTATTTTAATACCAAAAACATAGAGTGATTTTCCACCACTTTAACCTGCTTATTACTTTAATAGTTTAAATTATTCATAAAACAATTTCCATCTTGTTACCTCTACTTGGGGAGATAGAACTTTGCTAGAAAGTTGGACAAGTCAGTAGGAGGGGGAGTAAATGCAGAGACTTTCTTTCCAGTTTCTCTAATGAAAAATCTATGAATCTTACTTGAATCCTTCTCAGCTGGATTGTGGTCTTGAATATTTCCCTACTTATCTGTGTTAGTTACCAGTAATTGGCAAGACTTCAGGAAAAAGACTGGAGTAAACATTCTTGGACAAGTCACTTCATCACTACCATAATCCGCTGTCTTTAAAATGGGGATAGTATTTCACAGACTAATGAGGAAAATAAAGTAACACATAGCTTGGGAAAGTGTTTTGAAAAGTGAAAAGAGATACTGTGAGGATACACTTTGTTTTTGATAACTTTTTGATTAAAGCCAAATCTTCCTTAAAGTGTTCAAAAATAAAAAGGCCTGATTCTATTTCTCTGTCTTTCTCTTTATGTATATGAAAGAAAGCAGTTTCACGCCAGTGGTCAATTATGTGTTCATATTAGTGGGGATCTACCAGGGAGGTAGTATATGACCTCAAGTAACTAAATGCAGAATTTTTCATCAGATTGCCCATGCAGGGTGAATTCGTCATTCAAGGTCAGTACTGGTAAATGGCCCACCTGATTCTGTCTGCAGGCGCGCTCTCTGCGCTGTGAGGTCATTGATCAGCCGCTGCTGCTCTTCTTCCTTGCTCTTAAGTTCACTCAGTTGATCTTCTAGGGTGCGGCACATCTTTTCAAGGTTTCCCTGTATTCAAAAAGTGGTAGAAGGCATCTCTAGTAAGAAGTTGGACCAACGAAAGTTTCCGTAATCTAAACATTCCACAATAGGAGTACTACTGTACTCATTTATTTTGAGAAAACTATCTTTACAAACAAAACCAGCAAAGGTCTTAGATTGTGATGGAAATACTAGTAAGATACATAGTCTAAACATACTGCCATTGAATTGCTTGTTAATCTAACCACTTGACTAAATTGTACTGTCCATGATATGAGAAAAAGGGTACCTGATTTAGTTCATGAGATATTTTTGAGATATAAATCATATTTGTGCTTAAGGGAAAAACGAAAAGCCAAATAATCAATATGAAGTGTTGATTGTACCTTGGATTTGGAGACAGTCTCCATGTTGCTAGCAAGGTCATCGATCTCCATCTTCAGCTCACTCTTCTCCTTCTCCAGCTTCTGCTTCACCCGCTGCAGGTTGTCAATCTGCTCCCCAAGCTCGGCCACACTATCTGCGTGCTTCTTCCTCAGCGTGGCTGCTGTGGCTTCATGCTGTAGGGTGGCCTCTTCCAGGTCCCTGCGCATTTTCTGGAACTCAGCCTCCCGCTTCTTGTTCATCTCAATCTGGGCTGAAGTGGCCCCACCGGCTTCTTCCAGCCTCTCACTGATCTCCTCCAGCTCCCGAGAGAGGTCAGAGCGCTGCTTCTCTGCTTTGGCCCGGGAGGCCCGCTCTGCCTCGATTTCCTCCTCCAGCTCCTCGATACGGGCCTGGAAATGGTGAAAAATATTAATACAAACTCAACTTCTTGGTGTCAGTAACTTTTTGATATTGAATTAGACTGGTGAAAATCATTTAACGTACTTGTAACTCCTTGATTTTCTTTTGCAGCTGCATACCAAGTGCCTGTTCATCTTCAATCTTGCTTTGCAGACTGCTCATTTCAAACTCTTTTCTGTTAGAAAGCACTTTATGTCAGTCACAGAAATATTAAGAGTAATTTTCCCAGAAAATTGTTGTCCTAAAACTGCTTACTTTTTAAGCTTTTCATCCAGTTGTTGTTTGTCATTTTCTATATCCATTGTTGATTCTTGAGCCAATTTTAGGTCTCCCTCTAGTTTTCTCTTTGCTCTTTCAAGATCCATTCGGATTTTCTTTTCTTGTTCCAAAGATCCTTCAAGCTGAAAGTTAATAATCCGTGAATATAATTCTTAGAATCGGACCACCAGATTGTTTTTAAACATTATATCTAATCAGCAAACTATTTTTCTATGAATTAGGCAGATTTATCTCATTGATTCTATTCTTTTCGTTACTTACCTAGTGGAAATAGTCATCCTTTAAAAGGTAAAATGTGCCTCTTTGTCACATTGTTGCAGTAAGTTACTAGTGGGACATCATGCCTTTTGCAGTGCCCCACTGGAATCCAGTACTTTTTCAGCTGGGATGGACACCAGGCTAATACTTCCAAACCGTCACCTTTGTTAATGCCTCCCTCACTCAGACATTTTCAGTGAATTTCCTATTAGATATCATATCATGTTTAAAGCCAAATTTATCTTCCACATTTCTAATTCTGAGTGTCCTTTTTTTCTGTGAGAGAAACCTTATCGATCATTATGACTTCTCTGCTGTTGCTATGCTGTCTGCTGAGAACTCTCTGCCTCTTCTGTAACTGCACTTGGCCACTTGCCTCTCAAGCCCAGCTGAAGACCGGTGTTTCTTGTATAGCTTTTCTTTGTGAACACAGTAACTTTCCTTTTTCTCAATTCTTTTTACCCATACCTGTTATTCACAGTTAAGTTTCTTTATTGATTTTAAAAAATTTCTTGTGTGTACATCCCAGTCCTTGTAACAAGGATGATGTTCCATATTCCTTACTCATAGGAGGCACTTGATAAGTACTCATTACATCATAACAACACAAACTCATGCTTACTTAATTTGTTACAAAATAAATTGTTTTTATACAGTGTTAGGCTTACATCATCCACTTGCTGTTCCAGCTTGATTTTAGCTTTGGTCAGGGTGTTGACTTTGTCCTCCTCTGCCTGCAGGTCATCCAAGGTCTGCTGGTGAGCCTCCTGGAGAGCCTTCTTCTCCTTGGTCAGCTTAGCGATGGTTTCATCCAGACCTGCCATCTCTTCTGTGAGGTTTTTCACCTATAAAGGTGAAGAAAGCAGCTTAGTTGCTATAAAGCAGCTTAGCTGGGTGGCAGAACCTCAATATAGGATTATAGAATGTGATTGATACCTTGTTCTCTGTGGCATGTTTCTCCTTCTCAACCTTGGCCAGTGTCAGCTCAAGGTCATCAATGTCTTTCTTGAGCTCTGAACATTCATCCTCCAGCTTCCTCTTCTTGGCTGTCAGCTCAGCATTGATCTCTTCCTCATCCTCAGCTCTCTCAGTCACCTCTTTGATTTTGGCCTCCAGCTGGATTTTGGTTTTGATCAGCTGGTCACACCTTTCCTCTGCATCAGCCAAGCTATCTGCTTCCTGAGAAGAGACAATAGATACTTTTAGATTTTAATTTCCTAGACATTTTCAGATTTTATTAATATTTTGAAACCAAATAGCAAATTATGTTTTAAGGCTTCAGGTTAATTTTTATTAGCTTTCTACCATTCAGTAAATATTTACTGGCACTTATGAGTCTGGTGCTAGAAAAAAGGAATTTAAGTCATGGTTCCTGGCAAAATGATGATACAGTTGTATTTGCTGTAACATATATAATATGTTGGTATATCATTTCAGATCAGCCAATTTTCTTTATTTAATATTTATTTTCAGGAGCATTCAGTATATGAAAAACCAAAGACAAAAGGTTTGGGTTTCTAGCAGGTTGCTAGGGGGGAGGGGCACTATCAGAAAAGTGCCTTAAAAGGAAGAAATGTCCTCAAGTACAAAGTAGCTTGGAACTAAAGGGAACACCTGGAAGAACCAAAGGGAATGGAACATGTTCTCTAAGCATCACTAAAGGTGATGCTTAGAGAAGTGGCAAGCATATTTCTCATGAGAAGAAATAGGAGTTGGGATAAACTCTGTGAGGGAAGGACCGTGTCTCTTGTCCAAACTTATATCCCTGTCTGGAATTTCATCCCATATTTATTAGTGGATAGTTGATAGAATACTGTTGAACAGAGGGTATATAAGACTCTCCTCAAAGGAGAGAAGTATTCTTGGAGAGATTTTCTCCTGTTTCTTGAAGGCATGATGAACCACTCCTCAATGTGGAAAACCCTCATCTATGCAAAGTACAAGAAAGTCACAGTGCCAACCTAGGTCTTTGCAATTAATCATTCTTCAGATTTTCTAAATATGTGTCCTACACCTGTAGGCCCAATGGACCAGTCAGTTCCCTTCATGAATTCAGAGAAGTGGGAGGGTAACTTTTAATGTTTCTGCTGTTAGTTTTGGTGGCAGCAGTTGAACTGTCTTGTTATTTAGGTCACACAAATTGGTTAGACAGTGGCTCTTGATAAAATATTTCTCCCCAAGCCTCCGGATAGTTACTGGGACATCAGAATGAGAGTATCAACCCTCTCTCTCATGTTTTGCATAAAAATAGACATTATTTATAGAAGTCATTGTCATTATCTTTTCCAGAAAGCATTGCCATTATTCTTGCCATAATCCTACTCTTTCAGGTACTAAAAAGTTTCTAAAAATAAAGTTGAGCAGAAAGTTGTTAGGGGATTGTAGATACAAAATTCAAAATATTGATTTCAAGTTAATGCAGTTTCATCACAGTCTCCTTCCTCTTCACTGACAGTATTTTTCTTTTTCACAGCTCTTAGTTGCATTTTTCAGTAGGGAGACTCTAGGGAGCAAAGCTCACTTTATTTCCTGTTCACATTCTGCTATGGAAAACAGCAGAGGAAAAGGAAAAATACTTTCATTTGTCCCTTCCTGAAAGCAAAGAATCCTACCACAGTGATTTTTACTAATATTGTATGTGAAATTTTATAGAACATTCTAGGGAATTGTGGATTATGAAAGATTCATAACTTGTCCCATATTTATTTGGAATCTAGACCTTTCCTTAGTGACCACTGAGCTGAAGTTTTAGGATCTGATTGCAAGAAATGACTTCTGGATACTCACAGCTTGAACCTGGAGTTGCAGGTCATTTTTTTCTTGCATCAGAGCAACCATTTTTTCTTCCAGCTCTTTTCTCTTGGCCTCAGACTTTGCAAGGCTTTCTTTGGTTTTCTCAAATTCTTCCTTCATGTTGGCCATCTCCTTCTCTGTCTCTGCACTCTTAAGGAGGGGCTTGATCTTGAAATACAGCTTCATCCAGGGCCAGTGCTTCACATTCATGAAGGCACGGATATTGTACTGGATGCAGAAGATGGACTCTCTGTGATAGGAACAGAAATGTCCAAATCAGATTATAACAAGAAGCAGAATTTAAAGGCCTGGGATGATGAGGTTAAGTAAAGAATTCTTATTAATACCTTCTTTCCACCATCTTCTGGTACTCCACTCTTGCCAGGAACCCTCTGCACCTGGCCTGGGTTCGAGTCATCAGCTGGGCCAGCTTTTCATCTCGCATCTCCTCTAGGAGTCCCAGAAGGCCAGCTTTGAAAAAGACCTATGTGTGGGAAGAATTTCAGATCAGAAAATTTACATAAAGTTCAAAGGGACAGGAACAGCATCAGGTAGGATTTACAGAATATTACCTTGGTGTGACCAAATTTATACTGGGTGTGGTCAATGTCGATGGACCCAAGGAGCTTCTCAGAAGCCTTCTTGCTATCAATGAATTGTCCTTCAGGGATTGCACTTGCATTTAATACCTTGTATCTGTTTAAGCCAGACCAAAAAAAAAAAAATGATATGGCTATTGTCACAAACCACAAACAAATCTTCCTGCCTGGCTATAGAAACAACATAGCCACTAGGTAATCTGATATAAACAAGAAATCATATCCACCCTTTTATCCTCTGAATATACAAAGGAATTCAGACTTTTCTTATGTCAATATGCAGTTTGTTAAGTGAGATTCTTTTCAATTTAAGTAGGAGGTACAAAGGATTCTTTCATTGAAAAAATGTTTAAAAAGTAATAAAAACTTCTTAAAATAATTTACAGCAAAAATGTCTGACCTCTGTTTGAAGTCTGCATAAAGGATTCTGCTTGGGAATCCTTTCCTACAGATGCGGATGCCTTCCAGCACACCGTTACACCTCAGCTGATGCAGGACAAGTTCATGCTCCATGGCACCTAAAAGAATGAATCCACATGGCATACTTCATGGTCTATCACAGATACACTGGAGCTTGTCTGGATATCAGAAATGTCTTACCAGGAGTTTTAGTTTCATTGGGGATGATGCACCGCACAAAGTGGGGGTGAGTGCTCCTCAAGTTGGTCATCAGCTTATTCAAATTCTCCTGTGGAACCATGTGAGGTTATAGTTTAAAAAATGTACTATTTTGTACATTCATATTTATAATTATTGTGATCTGTGACATTGGTTTAATTCTAATGAAAAGTATCCAGATATAAACTTTCAAAGCATTAGCTCTGGAATTTCTGCATTCCCAATATGTCCTCCTGTTTTCTGTTTTTGTGCATTAGAAACATAATTTTCTTCTAGCTGTTGAAGTGGCTGTTCACTGCTGTTGAATTTCCTAGCATATGTTTTAAATTCACTATGACATTCTAAATATATGCAAATACTCTACCCATTCTCTTTTTGCCTAGATACATGGTCTGATTTTACTACTAATCAATGCCTTCCTCTAAATCTCCCACTTTTTTCTTTTTTTTTTTTCTGAGACAGAGTGTTGCTCTGTTGCCCAGGCTGGAGTGCAGCAGTGCATTGGCTCATTGCAACCTCTGCCTCCAGGTTCAAGCAGTTCTCCTACCTCAGCCTCCCAAGTAGCTGGGATTACAGGCACAAACCACCATACCCGGCTAAGTGTTGTATTTTTGATAGAGACAGGATTTCACTATGTTGGCCAGGCTAGTCTCGAACTCCTGGCCTCAAGTGATGTGCTGACCTCAGCCTTCCAAAGTGCTGGGATTATAGGCATGAGCCACTATGCTCAGCCGTGAATTTTTTTTTAAGTGCTATTTATTATCACATCTAGTTTCTTATTTTCTTCTTTTGACTCAGGCTCCAATTCTCACCACTGTTCTATCTTCAGCTTTCAAAATATACTCATTTCGGTTCTATACCAATATAGCCTTAAGTACCTAAATCACCTGGAGGCTCCCACAGCCTCAAGCAAGTCTTAGTATACTTAGTCCTATCCCAGTAGAGTCTTTTAAGTGTTAAATGACCTCATTCTCAGGTCCCAGATTGAATTTCACCATTTGATACTGACTTCTGCAAATCATTTTCATCTCGCCTGACTCGTGTGTCTTCTGAATAGTGAGGAAACTCTTCCAAACTGTGTTCAAACTCCCTAAAACTCAGTTTTACCGCTACCAGCCGAACTCTCTCTTTGAGTCACATCCAGTTCTAAAATCCTTGGAAGATTTTTTCCCCACACAGTAAAGTACATTTAATATCCTAAATCTAATTAGACAAAGAAAATGAAGTTTGTACCCTGAAGAGAGCAGACACGGTCTGGAAAGAAGAACCCTTCTTCTTGCCACCTTTCTTTCCACCGCCACCAGCCTCTGAGGGGAAAAAGAAAGCAGTCATAGGACAGGCTTTCTCTGGTTATGGTTTTGTTGGTTCATTTGTTTTTGACACAGAGTTTCACTCTTGATTGCCTAGGCTGGAGTGCAGTGGCGTGATCTCGGCTCACTATAGCCTCCACCTTCCAGGTTCAAGCGAGTTTCCTCCCTCAGCCTCCCAAGTATCTGGGATTGTAGGTGCCTACCACCACACCCAGCTAGTTTTTGTATTTTTAGTAGAGACGAGGTTTCACCATGTTGACCAGGCTGGTCTTGAATTCCTGACCTCAGGTAATCCAACCTGCCTCGGCCTCCCAAAATGCTGGGATTATAGGCATGAGCCACTGTGCCCGACCTCTGGTTATGTTTTATACCTTAGGTAAAAGATTACGTTTACTGAAAATTACCGGCTTCTGCTGCTGCTGCCCCAGAAAAGAGGTAAGCCAGAGTCTTCATTGCAGACTTCTGGTACAGCCCGACCACTGTCTCATTCAGGGGGTCCTTGTTCTTGTCGAGCCAGCCGGCAATGTTGTAGTCCACGGTGCCTGCATAGTGGATCAGCGAGAAGTGGGCCTCAGGCTTGCCTTTGGCAGGCTTGGGCTTCTGGAAGTTGTTGGACTTTCCAAGATGTTGTTCATACAGCTTGTTCTTGAAGGAGGTGTCTGTTGCCTTGGGGAACATGCACTCCTCTTCCAGGATGGAGAAGATGCCCATGGGCTGGGAGAATGAAAAAAAAAATAAATGCCCCTTGAATTCTGTTTGCTTATAGAAATAACATGTGACATTAATAATGATCCCATCTGAGTAAATTCACCCTTTAATTCTACAGAGGTAACGAAAACTTATTGCTCTGTCAGAAGTCATTAACTTAAATATTTATTGGGTGCCCATCAGGAGTCACGTGCTGTTTCAAGCTCTGGGACATGACAGAGTAAGACAGATGAGGTCTATGTACCTGTGGAGTTTGTGTCTTTACCCCAAAGACCTTAGAGCGATATTTCTCCAAGTGTGAGTTGCAAATTAGCTGCATCAGAATCACTTGTTCAAAATGAGGATTCCGATGTTTCATCCTACACTTACCAGAAGGTATTTCTAGGAGTGAGACGAGGGAAACCTGCAATTGTACCAGGCATCCTTGGTGAGTCTTTTGCACATTGGATTTTAAAAGCTTCTGCTCTGAAGTACAGTAGTAGAAATTCATACTTTAATGTAGTAATAATGACTTTAGGATGACCAAGAAATAATAAGTAAAAAATATTCTAGTCAGTGCACTTTTTGTAAGGAAAGATGACTTTAAATGTAAGACTTTGTATTGCAAACTGGTAAGTTTTGAGTTCTGGACTCTATAGAAAAATTTAATCTCCTTTTACCAGAATATCTACCTCAGAGTTGGCAAAATTAGGAATTCTCATGTTTTTCACAAGTCTTCTACTTGTGAAGAACAAGTTAAATAAGGAATTCTCCTTATTTAACCATTGCCTATATCAAGATTTTATAATTTTCTCTTAAATACTGTACAGCAATATGATCTGTGGTCTGCAAAAAGCAAGCCAACCTTCTCGATGAGCTCGATGCAGGCAGCCAGGTCCATCCCGAAGTCAATGAACTCCCACTCGATGCCTTCCTTCTTGTACTCCTCCTGCTCCAGCACGAACATGTGGTGGTTGAAAAACTGTTGCAGTTTCTCGTTGGTGAAGTTGATGCACAGCTGCTCCAGGCTGTTGAACTAAATGAGTGGAAAATACAAATTAGCATTCAATTGATGATGAAATCTTCTCTTTGAAAGGGGTATTTTTTTAGTTAGCCAAATTGACCTCCTAGGATGGTATCGTTTTTCTCCTACCTATACCTATGCAATAAAGTTTTTGCTGCCGTTACCATACTTGTTAAAATTATCTCTTCAGCACTCATAAACAAGCTCTGAATGATGCTTTCCTGTGTAATAAAAAAAGTTGTTTGGAGCTAGAAGCCATTATCCTTAGCAAACTAACACAGGAACAGAAAACCAAATACTGCATGTTCTCACATATAAGTGGGAGCTAAATGATAAGAACACATGGACACATAGAAATAACACACACGGGGGCCTCTTGGAGGGTGGAAAGTGGGAGGAGGGAGGGGATCAGAACAAATAACTAATGGGTACTAGGCTTAATACCTGAGTGGCACAAGTTTACCTATGTAACAAACCTGCACATGTACCCCTGAACTTAAAAGTTAAAAAAAAAAAGGTTGTTTGGCTTTTACAGTATTTGTTTTCATTGGTTAGAGGTTTCTTAATGATTTATGATTACGTTGTAAACTAGCCAAGTTTGCTGGATCTGAGCCATTATGGTCTGTATGTTGTCCTTAATAGTAAAAATTCAGCAGCTAATATTTGGTAAACATTTACTCAACAATAAGCACTATGCTAAGTGCTTTGTATAAATTACTGCATTTAATCCTCACAGCTGCCTTTGTAAGTGGTATCATTTGCTCATTTCATGGGTGAGGAAACACTATTAGAGAGGCTAAGTAACTTGTGCAAGACTATGGTAGTAACAGTCATGGCAGGAACCACAACATTTTGATGCCAGAGCCCATGTTTGTAACTGCTCCCAGAATTTGAGTACATCTCCCCTGCTATATTATTCAGTGAGTTCTATGAGGGGGATGAATCTGGCAAGCATATGCTAAGTGCAAGAAGCCAGTCACAAAGACCACCTATTATCCAATTCCATTATATGACATGTCCAGAACAGTCAAATCCAAAGACGGAACGTAGATTAGGTGTTTCTATGCCCTGGGGGAGGACAAAATGAGGACAAAATGGAATTTCCTACTGGGGTGATGAAGGTGTTCTAAAATTGTTATTATAGCATATACCTGTGAATATACTAAAAACCATTGAATCGTATACCTTAAATAGGTGAATTGTGTGGTATATTAATTATATCTCAATAAAACTGTTGCTAAAAAAAAAAAAAAAACTCAAAAAGCTTGCAAGTATCCTGTCGTTAGTTCTCTTATTAAAAAGTATGGATTGCTTTTTCTGTTCCTGCTTGATGACAGATTATTCCTTTCTTCCCATGTTGGCTTGGAAATGTCTGGAAGTGCCTCTGTTTCAAAAATTTCATCCAGTTTCCAGTTCATGTGTAGATAAAAGTTTAGAAGTGCAACCTCTAGATGAGACACATCCATGATACTGCTGTCAGGTAGAGGATTTCAGTAGCCTTATTTCCTAAGCTGTGTAGCAGGTATTCCTTCTTAGGCAGACAAATTTGAGTTTATTTACAATGCCATTTCTATGCTCAATAACCACATATTGTAGAGGTTATCCTAATAATTAAACACATTTCATTTCTTTTAATTAGGCAAACAGGAATCTTAAAGTTTCTTTTAATTTGTCATTGTCTTCTCCACTGCCATCTTTGATCTTATTGTTGCCCTCACTATCTTATCATTTACTGAGTACTGGGGACTGTGTTAAGGGCTGAATATTCAGAAATCTTGAACCAACAGACAGATCTCAGAAGTGAGTCTGTGATCTGGAATGCTATGTGCTTTACCTACAGGGCCTAGTCGAATTTGCCCAATGATCAATCAGGTACCATTCCCATTATTACACAGCTAGTAATGGGCAGAGCAGGAGTTTGAATCCAGGTCTGTCTCATTCCAAAGTTCATTTCCTTTTATGGTCTTTTGGTGCTCTTTCATGTGTCAGTTAAGTTTATAGTGCAGCTATTTTTCAAAACCCTTTCCATCAGTGACTACAGTCATGCTGTATGACTGCAGCAACAAGACTGCTTCTTGGAAACTTTTTTTGGTACTATTTTTCTGCTAACTCACATCAAAGATCTCAAAGCCAGCAATGTCCAAGACCCCGATGAAGTACTGCCTGGGCTGCTTGGTGTCCAGCTGCTGGTTGATACGGGTGACCATCCACAGGAACATCTTATCGTAGACGGCTTTGGCCAGAGCACCCACAGCGTTGTACACCTTCACAGATAAAGTTTGTTGTTGTTATTAAAGACATGTCGTGAAGGCCTTCAATGTGTGTGATTCCTTGAGGTCATGCACTTACCTGCTGCACAGTTTGACCTTTGGTGACATATTCATTGCCGACCTTGACCCTGGGGTAACAGAGGGCTTTGAGCAGATCTGCAGAGTTCAGATTTTGGAGATAGGCCGCCTTGTCAGCAACTGCAGAAACAATTCAGATACTCAACTTTACCTACTCTGGGACCCACAGTTCACAGGGGCAGAGTGAATTACTTTGTAGAAAGTCTGTATGTGGGTACATTTGAGTTTGTCCATCAGGAGCTCAGCTATAAAGGAGACTTGAGTTTTGAAATGGATGTTTCTGCCTGCATTCTCTCATTAAACCCAGATGGAGATTCATTTGGTACCTTCGGTGCCATCTGGCTCAGCTTGCTCCTCACGCTGCTTTTGCTTGAATTTCATGTTCCCATAATGCATCACAGCCCCTGTGAGCTTATAGATGGACACTCTTTCATCTGAAGTGAAGCCTAGGATGTCAATGGCACTCTACCAGGAGAAATGAAAGACAAAGATTGGGACACAAAAGAATTTATACTGTATCCTTCACACACGTATAGCCGGCTGTTATTGCCTTTCTCATGCATAACGGATTTTAAATTAAAATTCCTGTATAACTTACATCTGTAGCCATCAGCTCTTCTTGGTCATCAATGCTGGGCACTGTGATCTCCCCCTGACTGACGTAGGCATAGTCATATGGGTTGGTGGTGATCAGGAGCATTTCTGGGTCACAGAATTCAGGGCATATGTTTTACATTAGAGGATAGTAAAGTGACAACCTTTTAGCCTATGAATTTAAGTTATTTCTTACCAATTAGATCTGGCTTCTTGTTAGACATGATCTGATAAAAAATATGGTAGCTTCTTTCAGCCTTTAGCTGGAAAGTAACTCTAGACTTCTCCAGAAGATCTGCAACAGATTGTAGACATCAGATTACGGGAAAAAATTACAAAGTGTCCTGGAGTGATTTTGGGACTTGGGATCATTAACTAAATCTCATTAGCCTCTTGAGATTTCAGCTGAATGTTCCTGTGAGGTACCACATATTATATCTCTACAAACACTATTGCAGTTCCTCCTACCTCCTGGGAAAAATGTGAAATATGCTTGGCTCAAGACACATTCACTTCTCATACAGAAGATCCTTGACATAAGGAATATAAGGGAGTCCTGAGACTCCCTCTGCAGGGTCCTGTCACTATATAATAGGGGGACTATTAAGAGCAACTGTATTAAAGCTCAGACTAGGAAGAAGTCACATATCCTCAACCCCCAGACAACTTGTTTACTCCTAGTGTTATTTTTTCTTAGAAAAATGTGAAGTCATTCTGAGGCTGGAATACTTTGGACATACCCAGCAGTTTCTGGCAGTTCCCACAGAAGCATTAGCTCATGACTGGAGAGGGTAAAGCACACTGTGGGCTGCGGATAAGACTGACATTAACCACAAGCATGTTTGGCAGCAGACTGGTGCTTTACAAGCTCCATGTTCAGCAGGAGCTGCAGAGTGTTCCTCCAAACCATCGTTTGTCATTCTTGGATTCTATTTAGGAGGTCCTGTTACTCACATGTTTCAATATCAGCAGAAGCCAGTTTCCCTGTGGCACCGAAGTGGATCCTGATGAATTTACCCTTGTAAGTAAAAAAGATGATGTTATATCCAAAGCTTGAAGCATGTAGTAGGGATGCCATTGAAATAATTCTGACATGCTTTCTCTGGCATCAAGGCCAGAGAAGACCCTTTGGCAACCAGGACACTTACAAAGCGAGAGGAGTTGTCATTCCTCACGGTCTTGGCATTGCCAAAGGCCTCCAGTAGGGGGTTGGCACTGATGATTTGATCTTCCAGAGTCCCCTGCAAGGGAAAGAGCAGTCCTTGCATCTGGGGCTTGGGAATTTCCTACCTGAGAGTCCCGACAGAGCCTATATTCTGACTGTGACAATCAGACTCACCTGCATTTTGCCAGAAGTAGGTTCTTCCTTCTTCTTCTCTCCAGTAACTGCAATTGTTGCAAAGTACTGGATGACACGCTTGGTGTTCACAGTCTTCCCTGCACCAGATTCTCCACTGTCAAAGACCAGACATGTGAGAAATTAAGCACTGTGACAAATGAAACTATAACTACCTCATGGCTTTGTCTTTATATCTCTATCAGAGAGCCTTTTACATCTGTCTTTTCAGCCTACATATAGCTCATATTATTTATATTGCTTTGCACTGACAAGAAGTAGAAAAAAATCAGTCATTATTAATTTAACACATATTTCTTGAGCGTTTATAATGTGTCAGCTTTTTTTTTGGGTGCTGAGGCCTGGGTTTGTGGGGTCTAAAAAGCAACTACTTAACACCTCTGTAGTGAATGGAACAGTTAGTAGGAAACTCTACGAAACATGCATGTGTTCTTCTATTTCCTTAGACTACAAACATGGCTCAAGTTTGGTCTTTGAAGAAATAGATATTCTCTAACTGGACCTTAAAAATGAACCACTAGTAATATTTCCAAAGTGCTGTTCCTTTAGAAGGCTGTATGCTGCTCACTGCACTGTACTGCGTTCCAGCCAAGCTCATTTTATACTTTCTACTCACCGAAAAGTTCTGTGGAACTTTCGAGACTGAACTAGCAAATGAAGTGATTTGGAACATTATTATTTTACATTCTAATGCAAACTAAACCTTATAATAATGCTAAACCCGGTGGCTCAAGCCTGTAATCCCAGCACTTTGGGAGGCCGAGGCGGGTGGATCACGAGGTCAAGAAATCGAGACCATCCTGGTCAACATGGTGAAACCCCGTCTCTACTAAAAATACAAAAAATTAGCTGGGCATGGTGGCGCGTGCCTGTAATCCCAGCGACTCAGGAGGCTGGGGCAGGAGAATTGCCTGAACCCGGGAGGCGGAGGTTGCGGTGAGCCGAGATTGCGCCATTGCACTCCAGCCTGGGTAACAAGAGCGAAACTCCGTCTCAAAAAAAAAATAATAATAATAATAATAATAATGCTAAACCAATACTAGTTTCAGGTTGTTCATGTATTAGGGAGCATTAGCTAATTTCTTCTTTTGGTTTGTCATTTTTCCAGTAAGAATGAACTGCCAGTAGATCTCAGAATAGGAATACATACGTGATCAAGATAGACTGATTCTCCCGATCTAAAAGAAAAACAGTAGACAATCAGCATATGTATCGGTTTCACAAACTAAACTTTCTGTAGGGAAACAGGGCATTTGAGTGTAAGTGTCATGTATTCAATGGTGTTTTTCCATATATTGTGGTAAAGTTACGCTATTATACTTAAGCCTCTTAAATTGGGAAAGAGACATACAAGATGTCATATCTTAAATTCCTTAAGTTAATACAGAAAGTAAGTGTGTCCTGCTATTGGTTTAATATAGAGCAGTATTCCCCAGAGCTAGATACATTCCCTAGTTGTCATCTATAGATTTCAGTGGTATGCTGTCTGCTGATTAATGTATACAGCTGCAAAATACATAATATGCTAAAGTCTTAGACTGTCATTTAATAGATTGAAATAGTGTTAATCAAGCCATGATTGAGATTTCATTTCTAAATGTGTCAATTGACCTCACAAAGAGAAAAAAATTCAGTGTCTTATGGCCCCAACTTTAATCAGCCTTCCCAAAAGTGTACCACTGTGTTAAAGAAAGATTAAGGGTAAGAGAAGATGCCAAAATCAAAATAAAATCTCTCTAAGAGGGGAAACAACTTTTATTTATATGTGTGTAGCCCCAAAACACCATCTTCATTCAAACAGAGGATATCATCTCTGAGATGTACTCTGACGACTTTAAAGAGATCACAGTACTTGTAAAAGTATCTAATTCGTAATTAACAAGAAACCAAGGCACTGAAAGGATTGAACTCCTATTTTTCACTTCTATGCAGATAATATATGATTCAGTTGTTGCTGAATCTTGGCTCTTATTACTTAAATATATGAAATAAATTGTGTATTTCCAAGCAAGGAGACCATAAACACATTTAACGGATGGAGCAACAGCGTGGCCTAGTAGAGACAGGGAGGTGCAGTCAGGAGAGCTGAGTTTTAATACCAGCTTTGACAATATATATTTCTCTGCGCTTTAGTCACCTCTGCTGAACAACCAGGGGGGTGGATTCGATTTTTTTCTAAATGTCTTTTTTTTCTAAATGTCTTTTTTACTTCTAACGTTTTATGATTATGAGTGGTAAAATAATTCACATGAAAACCCTCTGAGCCACTCACCGGTCAGCATGAACTGATAGGCGTTGTCAGAGATGGAGAAGATGTGGGGCGGAGCCTCCTGGCGCTTTTTGCCTCGGTAGGCAGCCACCACCTCTGCGTTATACACCGGCAGCCACTTGTAGGGGTTGACAGTGACACAGAACAGGCCTGAGTAGGTCTGCATCCAAGAAAAAAAGGGGAACAGAATTATTTGATGGGGACCTTAATCATCTACTACTTTTCAAAAACTATTAGCTACTCTCATGAGTAGAAGACCATGAGAAAGAACTCACGTAGATCATCCAGGCTGCGTAGCGCTCTTTGAGGTTGTACAGCACAGCAGGCTCATGCAGGTGAGTCATCATGGCCATGTCCTCGATCTTGTCATATTTGGGAGGGTTCATAGGATAGACTTGGTCGTCTTTCACCGTGACGGTCTGTCCAGTCAAATAAGAGAGGGCAAGTCAAAAAATCAGTGTCTGCCAACCTAACCCAAAATGAGGCAGAGTCTAATCAGCTCCAGATGTTCTACTCACAGCTCCAGCTTCGGTCTTGGCTGTCACCTTCCCCCCTTCCCTGCTCTGCACTGTTGCTTTCACAAAGGACTCCTTCGGGTCCGCCACAAAGACTGATGTCTTGGCATCAAAAGGCTTGTTCTGAGCTTCAATTCGCTCCTTTTCAGACTTTCGGAGGAAAGGAGCAGCCTCCCCAAAAACGGCCATCTCTGAGTCAGAACTCATGGCTGCAGGTTATTGATGGCAGCCCAATAAAGGACCCTGTCTGGCAGAGGAAGAAAAGAAATTATAGAATTTCAGAAACTGGATCATTAGGTTTACATTTTAAACTTTTTTTAAAAAATTTACTGACCAGTTGAGTGCCTAGCATTGCATTGGGTATGACCACCTCCCTGGCTTTGTTGAGGATAAAATGTCAGTCTCTTTGTTCTGTGCCAGTGCTGACAGATACTTAATTATGCATTTGGAATGAGACTTGTTCCTGGTTCACCTACTGCAGTTTCTTAGCCACTTTCTCTGTTTCATATGTATATTAATCTTTATAAGCTGCCTATCATTGGCTTATAGAGAACATAAAGCTACGATGGTGGCAGGATCATCTCTAGTTCTTTCACTCATCATTTCATCTTCCCAATTGGATTATAAGCGCCTTGCAGGCAGGGAGCACTCTTCTTTTTATGGTATCTTTCACACCTCTTAGAACACATGCTGGACACAGAGAAGGACTCAAAGCTGGCTTGGTGAATTAAAAGAACAATAGGAATATGTTGCTATAATTTTAGGAACCATTCTGTACATGATGGAAATATTTTCATCATAAACTTGGCAGTTACAAAGACTAATATAAAGGAAAGCAGAAATGCATGGATCTTTGTTTTGCATTGTTAAAAATATTCTATTATACATCAATTTCTGTTGTTTCTGTATAATTTTGACAAACTCAGCTTCTTCACTGGTCTTTAGCATTTCTCAAATACTTATTATAAAACATTATTGCCTATGTTTTCTTGCTTTATTGTTAATATTTTGATAACAATTTCACAAAACTTGTTCTTTTCAGGATCTACCTCTTGCCACATTAACTAGCATTCACTAATGCTATCAATACTTTTCATATATATTCTGCTTTGTAATCATAAAGATACCTTTTCCAGGAAAGCTTATTTGGATATATTTTTTTTTCACATTTTTCTCATTGAAACTATATTGACTCAGATAACATAATTAAAATGCTTCATCTTGCTGAAAATACTCACAATCATGTTTCATATTGTGTGTGTGTGTGTGTGTGTGTGTATATATATATATATATATATTCATTTTTATTTTACAGATTGTGAAACAACATGCGGATTTAAGCAACTTTTCCAAGGCAAAGATTCAGACCATTCTATTTATCCATTTAGACATCATCTCTCTTAGTTTTTTATATTTATAGTGCTGAGGAAAAGACATAGTATAGAAAATTTAAATTTTCTTTATAATTGAGTAACACTTTGAAGTGTTGCATTGCATGTTGTAATGCAGTCATTTAAAAGATAAACTACAATGCTGGAAATAGACAAAATTGTGAATAAAATTCCCAAAGACTCTGAGAAAGCATTTTCATATATTGCAAAGGATATGAGTTAATGAGAACCAGTTTCTAAAGTCATTCTCTGTTTTCTAAGAAGCACAATTGACCATGAAATGGAAATGATTTTTTATCACTCTCCTAACCCCCTAGCCCCACTGTCCAAGCCACTGCAGAAGATTCCTTGCACTCTGTGAGGAATGAGAAAAAAGTCAGAATCTTACCTTAGAGATGCGACCTTAAAGTGGGTCAGAACTGTAAAAAAAAAAAAAAAAATGAGCAAATGTCTTCTGATTAAATGATAACAATTATAGAATAATTCTTAACTGAGAACCAGGAAATGACTGGGAAGACTACAACATCTAATTAAAATTGTTACAGAGTAAGCTGGTGCTTCACTGGCAGGGCTGCCAGGGACAGTGGGAGCCAGGATGTGTGGCATGCATGTGGGCAGCCAGACATCCCTTACGGTTCCCCAGACAGAGCCCTGTCTTCACACACACTTACCTTGAAGCTTTATGAGGAGAGACAAGTCATACTCATTCCAAGGGCACTTTTATAGGATCAAATATGGAAAACACGTAACCTCCTCCTCTTTCTTAAAACATATTTGGCAAAACATGCTTTTGGCATTGAAGGTCTCCAAGCCTAATTCCCCTCATATTAAAGATGTTTGGATATAATTAGAAATATTTCCTCTCACATTGGGTTAAGTATATGAATCAATCTCCTATAAATAATTTGAGTTGTTGGCAATCTTAAAGCTGTTGGCCTTTGGAATAATGTAAGGTGTTGTTTCAAAGACAGCTAAGTTCTGGAATCCCTGGACTTTGTTGCCTGCTGCTCTTCTGTTTCACAGTCTTCTGTGTGAAGTCTTTTCAACTGCCTGCAGAGTTACAGATAGTATACTAGGGAGGAAAGCTTCTGCTCTTTATCAGAGTGTTAAAAAAAGTTGTTGCTTTCTCTAAAAAAGATTTATTTTCTTTTTTTTTTTTTTTGCAATTTATTGTGCTTTTTCTAGGATGCTTAGAAATTTAATTTTGAAACTGCTTCATGAAGATCAGCCAAAGATAGCTTCTTTTGTTTCCTTCAGTCATTCGCCTCTGATTCATCGTCAGATCATTCCACTCGCACTTCAAACTTGCTCCGAAATTGCATTGTCTTGCCAAGCAGAGATGTCCTGCTTCTCTCATTTCTTTCGATGTGCAAATTGCTTGTGAAATCTTGTTTACTCTGTGAAACTCAACATAAGAACATATTGGAAACAGGGCCTTTGTTCTATCTAAATATGCAGCATCGATGATTTTTCCTCTATTAGCTGTCCATGCTGTATATTTAGTATTTTGCTTACAAACAATACCTGAACATTGTTTTTTATTTTAATTTTAATTTTTAGAAAAGTTTATTTTACTGTCTTTGTGGCTTTACATCTCTCCCTGTCAGCATTGTCTGACGAGGACTGGGACCACATTTGCTTAATAAACCTGGTTTTGCACCCACTTCTGTATTATTGTACTTATATTTCAGTTGATTTAATGGCCCTAGCTTGCCTTATGAAACCAGATATCTGGAGATACTAGTTGTAAAGGTCACATGGTTTTATTACCATAAGGGATCATCTAATTCGTATTCCTGATTTTACTAAGAAAGCAACTGAGATCCAAATAATAGAAGAGAATCTCCACAAATCACACAGCAGTTTAGACTCTGGTCACCTGACTTGCGGTCCAATGTACTTGCTTTTGACACTCTTCTACCTGGGGTAGATTAAAGCCATCAGGAAGGGTATTGCAAGGATGTGCGTCTGAGGGGGCCTTTCCTAGCCATCTGTTAGCCTGTGTTGTTACCACAGGTACATAATTTTACTTTCTTACATGTCCGTTTCTTTACTAGGCACCTGCAAAATGTGGGTAACAATTTTCAGGAAAACAGAACATTTCAATAATGCTCTCAACAGGATTTGATGGGAATTTTCAGACAACCTTTTGTCTTGCTCTGGATAAACTTTTCAATAAGTAGAAAGTAAGATTTGTTTTTGTTTATTGCTGCTATGTTATAAAGCACTTAAGCATTTCCAGGTGATACAGGGACAAAGTGAAAGAGGGGCCTATTCAGTGAGAAGAGCAATTTCACACCCTTTCTAGGGCTACTGCGACAGTGTGGACCCAACTTACCTCTTAAACTACCATGTCTAATTTACATCATTTTCACACAGTGCCATTTAGATCAAGATACTCTTACTTTCTATTTGATGGGGAGTTACCATTTAGCTTTTCCTTTATTCTGTCCAGGAAGGTTATATTTTTGGCTATGCATCTCAGCTACGTCCAGTCTAAAAATATTGATCCTCTAGGAAAACGTCTCTGAGTAGTCCAGATTGCTACAATATCTACTTTTTGTACCAAACTCATAACCATCATGTGTGTTGAATATACATTTGAATAATCTACTTTGGACTGGAAACGTAGGCTAATAGCTCATGGATGCTACATTATAACACGTAAAATAATATTCTCTATGTCTCCAGATTTGATAGACACCCTGTAGTTTTCATAGGGAGAAGAGTCATATTTA
This sequence comes from Cebus imitator, assembly GCF_001604975.1. NCBI lineage: Eukaryota > Metazoa > Chordata > Mammalia > Primates > Cebidae > Cebus > Cebus imitator. Next base: position 3,783,730 of record NW_016107387.1, on the reverse strand, counting down.
ATAATATTTAATTTAATTTTGAAACTTCTTTCATGAAGAGCAAGGTCATGTCAAACCCATTACCCAGTGCACATACTGTGGGCATATGGCATATTGGAATGAATAATGTAAATATCCATGGGCCAATTAAGAATATTTTAGATTTATATTCTTGATAACAGTTATTCAACAAGGAGAATTAATAATACAATTCCATTTGAATCCCCTATGTGAGAATATAGCAAGTACCATCCTGAAAAAGGTTCATGGTAGGGGAAGCAGGAGCTTTTTCTCTTTTTCTATATTTTTTGAGTCAGTGTCTCATTCTGTCGCCAAGCTGGAGTGCAGTGGCGCGATCTCGGCTTACTGCCACCTCTTCCTCCTTGGTTCAAGCGTTTCTCCTGCCTCATCCTCCTGAGCAGCTGCGACTACAGGTGCCCACCACCACACAAGGCTAATTTTTGTATTTTTAGTAGAGATGGGGTTTCACCATGTTGTCCAGGAAGATCTGCATCTCTTGACCTCATGATCCTCCCGCCTCAGCCTCCCAAAGAGCCGGGATTACAGGTGTGCGCCACTGTGCCCAGCTCACAGGAGCTTTCTAAGATTTTACTGCACCCAGATATCAGGAAAGGTTAGAAAGAAATAAAACTGGCCTCCAGATACCTGTTCCTTAGACAGTCTTTCTTGATAAGTGATGCCCTAAGTGTTGCTGTAGACACAAAATAAAAGTGAATACATAAATACTTCTTAGTCGCTGATTGAACATGATTGCTTGACAGCTCTGTGACTATTCAAACTTGACATGGCTTCAGGAAAGAGAAAAAAGACAAGACCAGGCTAAGGATATTGTTTGCAAACTACCCTATGGTTTATTTCCTTTGCAACAGGGTAGAATACATAATAATTACAGCAGGAAATGACCAAAGATGTCACATTTTGTGCCTGTCTTCAGTCATTCCATGGCATCAGTACATGATCACTCTTCACTTATGATTTTTGTGTGAACCTCCCGGCTCTTCACCCGCAGTTTGTTGACCTGGGACTCAGCAATGTCAGCCCGTTCCTCAGCCTCCTCCAGCTCGTGCTGGAGCTTGCGGAATTTAGCTAGATTGGTGTTGGATTGTTCCTCCTGTGAATAAAAATGAAATTTTTATTCACATAAAAACTCATGCTTGCATCTTTCTAGACTCTCCAGACCTAAGAGAAGAAAGGGCTTGGCATCTGTGGAGAAGCAACACCTAGGGCTTATCATTGAAATTAATTTTAAGATTTATTTGGGGCCTTGGTGTCTCATATATATATATATATATATATATATATATATATATATATATCTCACATCCCTATTTTGGCAACCAAAACATGTATATGTACCACAAGTAGAATAAGAAAAAATATATAAGCTTAGAGAGGAAGGCAAGAATATTAAAGTCATGGTTATTAATGCTTGCTGTATAACTTTCACTTGAGTTAGATTTTTTATCATATTAAGGATGAATTTATTAAGTTTTTAAAAATTGAAGTTAATATTGGACTTTGTCATATGTCGTTTTGGCACATTTCAAAATGGTTACTTTTTTCCCCTCTGCATTGGATGTAATGATTCTTCTGACAGATTGCCTAATATTAGGTAATCTTTATATTGTAAGAATTAAGCAATCACTGGAAGACAATTCCTCTAATAAAGTAAGACTTTTACTACTTAGTAATTTATCTTTGCTGTAACTGTCTTCATGAGTAAAACTGCCTTTAGTTTTTCTCCCTCTGTTCTCTCTTGGACAGGCTTTGGTATGAGGGTTATATGAGCTTCTTAAAATGAACTGGACAGCTTTCCATCTTTTCCTATGCTCTTGAACAGCTTACATAGCTGGGGGATTATCTGTTCCTTGAAATTTTAAAAGACCTTTCTGGACTTGGGTCCATTTCCAGAAGTAATTCAGCCAACTTGGTAATTTATATTCTCCTAGAAAAATCATCAATTTTTTCAATAAAAAATCATGAATTTTTTATTGATAGATTTATGTTTTATATTAAAAAGTAATCCTTTATGTGTATAGCTTATTCCCTTTCTCATTTCTAGGGTTGTTTGTATTTTCTCCTTCATTTTCCTGGATTAAACTAGTTGTAAGTACATTTATTAATTCCCCAGAAGTTACTAATACTATTGAAATTATCAAGTAGAAAATAGTATACTCTAATTCACCAATTTTTACTTATAGTTTTAACAGTACTTCTGTTTTATTATCATTCATAATTTTTTATTGGACTGTCTATTTTTGCTTTTGGTTCAAAATGAAAGCATTTAAAGGAGTGAATTAGTCTCCAAGCATAGCTTTCTGTAGGTTTGTAAAAGTACCATCTTCCTTGTGATTTTACTTATAATTAATAATTATTTAGTAATTATGTTTTTATTTTCACTTTAACCCAGGAGTTATTTAAGAAGGTTAGTTTTTTAAATAGTTAAGTACCTAGGGATTTTTCTTTGTATTTTGCCATCACTTTACAATTCCATCATACTGTGGCCAGAGAATATGGCCTGTATTATTTCTGCTTTTAATTTTTTTCAGGTTTCTTGGTAGATTGAAAGTTTACTTTTAAAATGAAGCTATTAATATTACAAATGGTACCTAATTATTGTACAAAAACAAACATTAAGTATGCACACAGTATTCTATAAAGCAAACAGTTTATTTACTATACAAGGTAGTAATTATTAGCTTAATTTGAGGACTTCCATCTTAAAAATACTTACAGCTTCCTCAGCTTGTCTCTTGTAAGATTTCACTTTTGCCTGAAGCTTATCTACCAAATCTTGAAGCCTGAGAATATTTTTTCTATCTTCCTCCGTCTGAAAATTATAAAAAGTTCAGAGCCTTAGTTACTGAAGCACATGACTATTGCTTCATTGCATATGAGTCTTTCACATAGACTTTGACCAGTGCTTAGCTGCTAAAAACTACTGCTGTACCTGGTAAGTGAGTTCCTTCACTCGCCTCTCATGTTTTCGCAGACCTTTGACGGCCTCAACATTACGCTTTTGCTCACTCTCAACCTCTCCTTCCAGCTCACGTACCTACAAATAAGTAGACTATTAAGAACTTTGATCTAATAAGGCACCAAAAGCACATGGAAATCAACAGATATTGGGAGACCCACCCTGGCCTCCAGTTTCTGGATCTGCTTCTTCCCACCCTTCAGGGCCAGCTGCTCAGCCTCATCTAGACGGAGCTGTAGGTCCTTCACTGTCTGCTCCATGTTCTTTTTCATCCGCTCAAGGTGGGCGCTGGTGTCCTGCTCCTTCTTCAGCTCCTCAGCCATCATGGCAGCCTAATTAGCAAAATAAATTAAGAAAACCAAGAAAGTTATAGATGTCAGGAAATCTTACAGCTAAATCGGTGGAGAACTATGCCTGCCACTCACATCAGTGATGGCCTTCTTGGCCTTCTCTTCTGCATTGCGGGCTTCCTGGAGAATGTCCTCCATCTCTCCTTGCATTTGGGAAATATCTGTCTCCAGCTTCTTCTTGGTGTTGATCAGGCTGGTGTTCTGTTTAAAAAAAAATTGTACATTTATTGGTAACCACTTGAAGAAAATTCAGATTAAAATTTGCAAGTCAAAAAATATCCTTTAATATTAAAGAATTAAAGGATTGTGTTATATAGTACAACTCCATAAAATAGAAATGTTATAGAATATTCAGTATTTCAAGTGCAGAGGTTACAAGTAGACCAAATAGCTCTTTACCGGTAGACCATTCACAGGGATAAAAGTATAATAAACATGTTCATAACATTCCATTTCTCCACAATAAAATGTGAATATTGATAATGAGGGCCAATAAAGATATTAACACAATGGAATATGGGGCAACCTTAAAATATTAAATGAAGTGAATCAACAATAATTTTTCAAAGCAAAACAGTGAAAGATTTCTCGATAATACAGAATTCCTATTTAGTATTATTTGAAAAGAAAATTTGGTAGACATATAAGGCCTGGCTGTCTTATAAAAATTCAGGCTTATCTATTCTGGGACACATAAAATTTACTCTAGGAGAGTTCTTTGTGCTAAATCCCACCTGGGTGTGGAGGAGCTGGACACGCTCACTGGCATCCAGGAGCTCCTGTTCTGCAATTTTCCTGCTCCTCTCTGTCTGTTCCAGAGTGGCCCGCAGCTCCTCAATCTCAGCCTGCAGCAGGTTGGCTCTGCGCTCCACCATGGCCAGCTGCTCCTTCAGGTCTTCCTGACTCCGGAGAGCATCATCCAGGTGGATCTGGGTATCCTGTGGAACAAACCGTCATTGAGACACCATGTTCTCAGGGTCCCAGGCACCCCAATTGTCCTGGGACCATCTCTTGGACTCATTTACCTTGAGGATGCCTTGGGTGTTCCTGTAGTTCCTCAGGGCCTCGGCAGCCATGCGGTTGGCATGGTTAAGCTGGATTTCCATTTCATTGAGGTCTCCCTCCATCTTCTTCTTGAGCCTGATGGCATCATTCCTGCTCCTGATCTCAGCATCCAGCGTGCTCTGCATCGACTCCACGACTCTAATGTGGTTTCTCTTCAGCTGGTCAATTTCCTCATCTTTTTCAGCAATTTTCCTATCGACCTCAGACTTGACTTGGTTCAACTCAAGCTGGATGCGCAGGATCTTTCCCTCTTCATGTTCAAGAGATGCCTTAAGGACAGCAAGAGGTGACATGAACAAGGAACCAAAAGCTTTCTGAAGTTTTTCTGCACACCAACAATTTTGTGTTGTGCCTTTTTATTCACTCTATGCAATAGTACTTAATTCTTCTCCAAATTTGTTTATTATGCACAATTTGGCATGTACCTCTGCTTCTTCTAAAGCAGCCTGAAGTTCACACTTCTCTTGTTCCACTTGTTTCTTTATTTTCTCCAGTTCATGGATACGTTTCCCTCCTTCTGCAATCTGCTCCGTGAGGTCAGAAATCTCCTCTGTTATTTGAGTAAAAGACAGGTAGGGATTAGGTTAAACGTGATGTAAGAGAAAGATTCTTCCAAGTTATGAATATTATTAAATGTGATAGGGACTCACGCTGTAAGTTTTTGTTCTCTCGCTTCAGGGTTTCTAGCTGATCCAAAGATTCCTCATAGGCATTCTTCATCTTGAACAGTTCAGTGCCAAGGGAACGGGCCTCCTTCTGGGAGGCCTCAAGCTCAGCATGCGTTTCCTCATATTTCTGTTTCCATTCTGCCAGGACCTGAAAAACCAAGACCTGTTACCTGCTGTAAAGACAAAGGAATATAGTACAGGGCAGAGGATGCTGGAGGAATTACCTTATCGAAGTTCCTTTGCTTTTTGTCAAGGGCAGCACAGGCAGCGTTTGTTCTCTCCACGTCAAGCATGAGGTCCTCGACCTCATTCTGCAGCCGCTGCTTTGTCTTTTCAAGGGAAGCACATTTGGCGTTCACAGCTTCTACATGTTCCTCAGCAGCCTGCAGCCGCTGGGCCAGCTTCTTCCTTGAAGATTATACATGTTTTCAGAGAGAAGTGAACCATAATATGAATTATGAGCTATGGCCATACACACTGGAGAGTATTGGCAACTTTATATTAATGTTGCTCATCCACCTTTCATTCTTTCAACATATGTTGATGAGCCCCTTTTATGAACCAGACACTGGCTACACAGCAGTGATCCAGACAAAAAAGGTCTCTGCCACGTGAAGATCATAAACAAGCGAGACAGATAAACAATAAGCCAGTCAGAACATCCATAATAATACCTTACAGATAGAAGGGCAGGGAAGCAAAATAAAATAGGGTAAATAGTGGGTAACTACTCTAGGTATTCAGTGAAGACCTCCATGAAGAGGTAATATTTGAGTCAAGAGCTAAGAGAAGCCAGAGAGTGAGCCAAAGGGAAATCTGTGGAGAGTATTTCAGAGGGAACAGTAGGTAGAAGCCCCTGAAGCAGCAAGGAGTTCAGTGTGACTGACAAACAGCAATAAATCCCCTAATTATCAGTGTAGTTATTTGCTTTTCTTTGTTTTCTTAACTAGATTTCAGGATAGTAAGACAGGGACCATATTTGATTTATTCATGTCTTATTCTTAGGGCCTGATTGTGACTGGCACATAGAAGCCAATGAATGAGAATTTGAGAACTAATTCGATGAATCTTCAAAGGTGATGTCTTTCTGATTCAATATGCAAAGTTTTCTCCTCATTCTCTCATATCTGTGCACATACTTGGCCTCCTCCAGCTCCTCTGTGCGCTGGATGGCATCCGTCTCGTATTTGGTCCTCCACTGGGCAACCTCAGTGTTGGCCTTGGACAGCGCCCTCTGCAGCTCAGCCTTGGATTCCTGCTCTTCCTCATACTGTTCCCGCAGCAGGTCGCAGTCATGGCGGGAGGACTGCAGGGCATGTGCCAGGGCGTTCTTGGCCTATGGAGACAGTTACGCCTTCATTTTACTGGATATTTAAATATTTAATTCTTATCTTTCAAAACCTTTTGAAAACTGGTATAACAGGCTCCAGGTAGAATCAGCTCACGGGGGAAAAATCAGTCTTAGAATCATAATTACTTTTATCTCCTCTTCAAGTTGTCTCTTTAGTTCTTCAATCTGTTGAGTAAAGGCTTGTTTGCCCCTTGATAACTGAGACACCAGAGCTTCCTTTTCATCAAGCTGGCGCGAAAATTCACCTGATGGACAAAAGAAATGGTACTGTTTTTTAAGTGAAAAAAAAGAAAAGATGCTGCAAGCCCATGTTAGAAAGAAATTTTAAATCTTACTTTTCCAAATCAAGTGCTCAGATGATTGAATTCTATATTGACATCTTCATGCTCAATGCCAAGTGTTCAGTTTTTACAGTGAAACTTTCAGAGCAGTCAGAATGAATAAATACAGCTTAAATTCTTTTTGTCTTTTCCATAACTCTTTCAGGATTATATTGTATTGTACAAAACCTGGTGATGTCTGTCAAACTAGTAAGCGAAAATGTCTAATTCTACAGAGTCCCCATTCCATAGGACTTTTGAGAGACTGGGTTATTCGTTGCCCCATTCCAGAAGTTAGTTGACCTTAATATAAATGAAAAGAAACTTGGCTTGAAACAGAAGCCCTGGACTCATACTGGAGTAACCCCTAATCCCAATGTCCTCGCAGTGAGCAAATACTCAAGGCCTTTCTGGAACAGAGCTTGATCCTGTCCTACTGAAACCTTTATCTCCAGCATTGCCCCCAGACGACCTTGCACATAGGTCAGGTGAGCTATCTGAGCCCTTCGGTGAATCATACATGTTCTCAGCTGCTTTTATTAGGCTCCCACATCACCGAATCATTTGCTCTTAACCACATCATCTTCACCCTGAAGCACCACAGAACTGGGGAGAATTACCAGATTCAGTCTGCAGGCGTCCCCTCTGCGCTGTGAGGTCATTGATCAGCCGCTGCTGCTCCTCTTCCTTTGATTTCAGTTCACTCATTTGGTCCTCTAGAGTCCGGCACATTTTCTCTAGGTTTCCCTGTATAAGAAAAAGTAAAAGAAGGAAACAGAGACCTTTTAAGCTAATAATAATCACCTTTGCAGTTGCTATAACTTCTCTCTGAAATACAAAATACTGTATCGTAATATATAAATGTATGTATATTTGTATATTAAATACAACATCTTGATATATAAAATAAACAAAAGTATATGTAATGCAATGCATAAGAATTTTTCTTATATTTTATGAAAGCTAATCGTGAAGCTCTGTTCAATATTAATGTAAACATTTTAAGGTTATGTTCTAATTTTAAGATTTTGTTAGAATTGTATATTGTACATTTTCTAAAAGCATGTTCCAAAATACCTCACTGCCTTTATGTATGATGCATCTTTCCTTATTGGGTACTTGGAATTGTTGGAGACCTTTGTTCTCTAACTGGAGACTTGGAGAACACAGATGGTCTGTGTTCAAAAGCTGGTGTTCTCATTTGTTAATGGGATGATGGGTCAAAGTGCTTAGCCTCTTTTCTTTGCATTTCTGCTCCTTTATTTGTTAAATGGAAATAATAAAAATACTATTTTTTTGTGCTTACTTCCCTGAATTGCTGCAATTAACAAATGACTTAATGTGTAAAAACTGCCCCGTGCAAACTGTGTTGTGTCCATAATGCATTATTGTCAATAACTGTGTCCCAGAATTTGTACTACCTTGGCTTTGGAGATCGTTTCTACATTACTAGCAAGGTCATCGATCTCCATCTTCATCTCACTCTTCTCCTTCTCCAGCTTCTGCTTTACCCGCTGCAGGTTATCAATCTGCTCCCCAAGCTCGGCCACACTATCTGCGTGCTTCTTCCTCAGCGTGGCCGCTGTGGCTTCATGCTGCAGGGTGGCTTCCTCCAGGTCCCTGCGCATTTTCTGGAACTCAGCCTCCCTCTTCTTGTTCATCTCAATCTGGGCTGAAGTGGCCCCACCGGCTTCTTCCAGCCTCTCGCTGATCTCCTCCAGCTCCCGGGAGAGGTCAGAGCGCTGCTTCTCTGCTTTGGCCCTGGAGGCCCGCTCTGCCTCGATTTCCTCCTCCAGCTCCTCAATGCGGGCCTGGAAATAGTGAAAATACAAACTCAGCTTCTTTGCGTCATAACTCTGCCTCCGAGCCAGACTGATGAAAATCATGTACTTACTTGCAATTCTTTAATTTTCTTCTGCAATTGAATACCAAGTGCCTGTTCATCTTCAATCTTGCTTTGCAGATTGCTGATTTCAAACTCTTTCCTTATAGAAAAGTAGCAAAGGACAACAGTTTAGTCCATATCTAATGTTGGAAGCAAATCTGTAAGCAATTCTTTCTTACTTACTTTTTGAGCTTTTCATCAAGTTGTTGTTTCTCATTTTCGATGTCCATTATGGACTCTTGGGCCAACTTCAAGTCACCCTCAAGTTTCCTCTTAGCCCTTTCTAGGTCCATGCGAAGTTTCTTTTCTTGCTCCAAGGACCCTTCAAGCTAAATATAAATAACGTTGAATCAGAAGGAATGCTCATCTTCCTTTAGAAGAAAATAATTTCCTTGATGATACTAGGCTTACATCATCCACTTGCTGTTCCAGCTTGATTTTAGCTTTGGTCAGGGTGTTGACTTTGTCCTCCTCTGCCTGCAGGTCATCCAAGGTCTGCTGGTGAGCCTCCTGGAGAGCCTTCTTCTCCTTGGTCAGCTTAGCGATGGTTTCATCCAGACCTGCCATCTCTTCTGTGAGGTTTTTCACCTGAAGAAAGCAGCTTAGTTGCTATAAAGCAGCTTAGCTGGGTGGCAGAGCCTCAATATAGGATTACAGAATGTGATTGATACCTTGTTCTCTGTGGCATGTTTCTCCTTCTCAACCTTGGCCAGTGTCAGCTCAAGGTCATCAATGTCTTTCTTGAGCTCTGAACATTCATCCTCCAGCTTCCTCTTCTTGGCTGTCAGCTCAGCATTGATCTCTTCCTCATCCTCAGCTCTCTCAGTCACTTCTTTGATTTTGGCCTCCAGCTGGATTTTGGTTTTGATCAGCTGGTCACACCTTTCCTCTGCATCAGCCAAGCCTTCAGCTTCCTTGAGTTGGAAACAAGATCAAATTGGAAACAAAGAATGAAATATTTTACAATGATAAGAGGGTATGTTTCTGCATCTGATCTTTTGAATTTCCTATATTCATTTATTTACGCCTTCACAAATTTTTGTTTCACAAACCACCCTACTGTGTGCAATATATTTTCCACATGTAGGCACGCTAAAATGTATCAGTTGTCCTGTTCCCCTAAAAGAATGTATTCTACAGTAGATTAGGAAACCTGTTTCCCAAAAGCTACCATTAATGTGGAAAGCAATTAGTGACATAACAGATCAGAGAAATTGGATCAGAGGTGGTTTCATGAAAGAATTGGTATTTGATTTGGGCCTTGAGAGAAGGGTAGGATTTGGTTTTGCTGATATCAACTTATTGTGGAGAGAAGCAGGAGGGGTGTGGGGAAGCATTCTAGCAGGACAAATTCAAGATACAGCTGCTACTGAATTTCTTTTTTCTTTCTTATTTTTTTTTTTTTTTGGTAATACTGGAGGATGCTTCTAATTGTGATGTACTAAATTCAAGCTGAAATATAAAGTAATCAAGAAATTCCTGGCAACCTGCTGTTTCCAATTAAGGGGATCAGGGCAGGCAGGAAATGAAAGAGACATTGGAATTTATACTTATCAATAATCCTCTATATCAGACTTTGAATACATCAAAGAATACAGGGTACTGTGTATAGCCATACAGTAAATACAGTGGTATAGTACAGATTCTGCATAAATCTCTGGGATCAACAGAAGAGAATACAGGATAGATTTGAAGGGCTCTCTTTCCTTCTGTAATCTAGAAGGAAGAGTTATTACACTGCTCAAAATTGACAGAGAGACCAGTCTTAACACGAAAAAGAAATATGACTTTGTGATAAGTAAAGCAGACCAATTCAGTTCATCCCAAATAAAACATAGTCTTATAAATTATAGTCTCAAGTTGATGGAAGCAGTTCTAAAATGATTGGTTCAGGAGAGGGCAGTGAGCAGGCTGATGGAAGAAGAGAGAGTTGCGAAGTAGGCTGAGCAACTTAGCTGCTTAAGCAGCAATGCGGTTGTTAATGTGATAAGACGCTGACGGTGGAGACAGATTGGAAAGAGGGAGTCTGAGTTTTTTAGATCAGTATCACACGATAATTCAGTAAAATTTGATGTAGAGTACTGTCATGTGTCAGCTGTTCCTATTATAGTTTAAGAAGCATAGACATCTAGAAGTTCAAGGAAGTTTCAGAAAAATGTTACTCTCTCCATGATATCCTCCCCTTAATATTTTATTTGGGATTGTGTCATATTAAAATCATTTTAAGGACTGTATTTAAAGGAAAAAAGTCAAAAATCTTGTGGTTTGATGAAATTGTGTGCAATGGAAGATGAGGGACATTTCTGCCTCACTGCCCTGGTGCTGGTTTCTTGGGGTTTATTGGGCAATGGAAGAATGTTTGGACCTTTTCTTACCACTGGAGTGCTTTAAGCTTTTCCCTCCAATGAGTGTCTCCCATGTGATTACCCAGCTCATGGCCCACAGTGGCCAAAGTTCTAGCACCTGCATCCTGATTAGTGATACCAAGGATGATATTCCAACTCACAGCCTGAACTTGGAGCTGCAAGTCATTTTTTTCTTTCAACAGCGTCACCATCTTTTCTTCAAGTTCCTTCCTTTTTGCCTCTGACTTGGCAAGTTCGTCTTTAGTTTTCTGAAATTCTTCCTTCATGGTGGCCATCTCCTTCTCAGTTTCTGCACTCTTCAGCAGAGGCTTGATCTTAAAGAATAGTTTCATCCAGGGCCAGTGCTTGACGTTCATGAAGGCTCTGATGTTGTATTGGATACAGAAAATGGCCTCCCTGAAATTTAATTGATGCAAATTAGTATTGTGTGGTTGATGAAATGAGATGAAACCTTGGCAGTGAGAGTTGGAGCTTCTGCTCCATCTTGTTCCTATTCTGCTTTCAAACATGCGGATGAAAGAAATTCTATTTTGGGATGATGGTCAAGGTCTTGCCAAGATCACTCATTTCTCTACATCACTGCTTCTCAAACTTTGGTATGCATAAGAATCACCTGAAGAGGCCGGGCATGGTGGCTTATGCCTGTAATCCCGGCACTGTGGGAGGCCAAGGCGGTGGATCACCTGAGGTCGGAAGTTTGAGATCAGCCTGACCTACGTGGAGAAACCCTGTCTCTACTAAAAATACAAAATTAGCCAGGCATGGTGGCCATGCCTGTAATCCCAGCTGCTTAGGAGGCTGAGGCAGGAGAATCGCTTGAACCCGGGAGGTGGATGTTGCAATGAGCTGAGATGGTGCCATTGTACTCCAGCCTGGGCAACAAGAGTGAAACCCCATCTCAAAAAAAAAAAAAAAAAAAAAAAAAAAAAGAAAGAAGAAAAAATCACCTGAAGGGCTTATTAAAATACTGACTCCTGAACCTCATCTCCACAGATTCAGACTCAGAGGATCTAGGGTCGGTCTGAAAATGGGCATTTTTAACAAGTTTGCAAGAAATGCTAATGTTGCAAGTCCAAGGAGAACCCTTTGGGAAGCCTTGCTGTACATCAGTGCTTCTCAGACATTGCTACTAAAACACCACTAAGGATAGTGAAGGGGGAACACAGCTCTTCAGGAATATGTGGGGCATGAGATTTTAAAAACTCAGTATTTCTTTGAAAATCTCTGGCTTTCTATGTTAACGTTGTGTGAATTTTGTATTCCATTCTCTAATACCACTTTTGTTTTCATCTAAATGATTTTTACAACTCATTACCCTATAAATAGACAATTGCCCAAATATATATCGTGGATCATGACCAAAATTTATTATTTTTATTGAAATAGAATATAGTCTAAAATATTAGCATAATTACAAGTGGTAAAAATAAAATTTGCTTCATGTAAATTATTTACATATCTGCATACACATATGCATATGTGTAGATTTATAGGTGGCAATGTAAAATGCCTTTCTCACCACGGAGAAATGGTCCTGGTCATATACATCCTGTACTTTAAGACACCTGGCTCTATAGTCTTTGAATGCTGTCCTTGCATCTAATTAGATCACCAGAAAGCTACATTCCCTGATGACATTGTGTTAACTTACTGCAAAAAGTCTTTCACGGATAAATGGCCCCTCATATTTTAAATCATGATAGTTTGAGAAATAAGTGATCAGAGGGAAAAAGTTGTCTCTGCATCCTGTGTAAAACCACTCTTGAGTATACTGTTTGTTCTACAGTTCAAGTCCCTTATCTAATGATCTTTCCAGTAACTTCATATTAGAAACAAGTGCTAGGGCAAAAGTTTGCCTCTGCTTACTCACTGGTGTAACTTATCTTGTTAGATAAGAATTACACACATTTTATGCTTCTCAAGTTTTTACCCATACGATCAGATGGTGATGGTTCCTTCCTTAAGTTTTCTGGTACATGGATATTCCCACTTCATTATAGGGCTCTTATTCATTCCTTCTTTAGTGTCCTCATCATAAGCTGAGTCTTAACTGTAAGCCATTTCAGATATGTTTTTGAAGACAGAATATGTGAATAAATGTGTGTTTTTATACCTTCTTTCCACCATCTTCTGGTACTCCACTCTTGCCAGGAACCCTCTGCACCTGGCCTGGGTTCGAGTCATCAGCTGGGCCAGCTTTTCATCTCGCATCTCCTCTAGGAGCCCCAGAAGGCCAGCTTTGAAAAAGACCTGAACATGGGAAGGGTTGCAGATCAGAAGGTTTAATAAAGTTCAAAGGGACAGGGACAGCATCAGGTAGGATTTACAGAATATTACCTTGGTGTGCCCAAATTTATACTGGGTGTGGTCAATGTCGATGGACCCAAGGAGCTTCTCAGAAGCCTTCTTGCTATCAATGAATTGTCCTTCAGGGATCGCACTTGCATTTAATACCTTGTATCTGTTAAAGTACATACAGCTTTTAAAAACTAGTTTACTGATGACACAAATAGTAGCTAAACATTAAATGATTCACTTTTTAAAGAAGAACTTTAAAAAAAATTATTATTCTTTGTTCACGCAGAGAACATTGTTTATATGAATGTGAAAATTGCGACCGATTTTTACTCCATTTTGCTTTTCCTCACAGGTGTAACTTTCCTTTCATCTCATCAGATCCTGTCCTTAGGAAAGGGTTCTGTAATCTCATTCACATTGTGGTGTGGCTAACCAATAAAATGTAATGTGTTATCTTTACTAGATGCATTTGCTTTTTAAGGCCGTGAATCCAAGAGAGCTACTTTCATTGAAGAATTTGGTAGAGAGTACACTTTACATATTGGGAAATATCCTAATCACCTCAAATCAAACTTAGACGTGCTTTGAATCTTGAGCCCTGGAATTCTCTGTCAGTGCCACCTGACCCAGGTGGCACTTTCTAGGGGAGATCAGCTTCTGGCAGCTGCTATCCAAGTCCTTCCCCACCTCTGCCTTTTCTGATTCTCAAGATAAGCTTGTCTAGAGTGGAGAAAAAGGACCTGAGGAGCAGTCATTGTGACCTGTTCCCTCTGCCTCCGGGAAACACTGGGAATCTAATATGTGAGAGGAAAAGACAAATGTAAATAATACCAAAGGGAATGACAGATAATGAGTAGCTATGCTTGTATGAAAGAGTTTCTAACTCAACCACTTTTTAAGTATGACTTTGGGCAAGTACCTTCATCTCCCTGAGCCTCAGCTTATTCATCTATAAAATGATGTCTTACTAGTACCTACTTCTACTGTGTTTTGGTGAGGATTAAACAAGGTAATCTAAACATATTAAGTACTCAAAAAGGTCATTCTTATCATTATTGGAGTTAATGTGTACATCTCTGAGCTAAGCCAAGAGGCTGGCAAATTCAATGAAAATTCTACAAAGTGCTTAAAATATTGTATTTTTATATTGTAAAAGTGTTTGAGTCTGGATGTGGTGGCTCACGCCTGTAATCCCAACACTTTGGGAGGCTGAGGCGGGTGGATCACCTGAGGTCAGGAGTTCAAGACCAGGTTGGCCAACATGGTGAAACCCCATCTCTACTAAAAATATAAAAATTAGCCAGGCATGGTGGCACATGCCTGTAATCCCAGCTACTGGGGAGGCTGAGGCAGGAGAATCACTTGAACCTGGGAGGCAGAGGTTACAGTGAGCTGAGATTGCACCACTGCACTCTAGCCTGGGCAACAGAGCAAGACTTTGTCTCAAAAAACAAAGTGTTTGAGACTTGAGACTCATGATTTTTTTAACTTCTTTTTTTGACAAAACCAACAAGTAGAGGCATATGTTTCATGAAATTGTTTTGCTTGCATTAAATTTGTTCATATTAAACTTTAGGATACACTATATTCAGGAGAAACTGACCTTTGTTTGAAGTCTGCGTAAAGGATTCTGCTTGGAAATCCTTTCCTACAGATGCGGATGCCTTCCAGCACACCGTTACACCTCAGCTGGTGCAGGACAAGTTCATGCTCCATGGCACCTAAAAATGCATATTTATTTCACTGCATAGCTGTTAAAAAGGAGGTGTGGCAGTCACCCTTTGCACTTTTATAATAGAACTTCTTACCAGGAGTTTTAGTCTCATTGGGGATGATGCACCTCACAAAGTGAGGATGGGTACTCCTGAGGTTGGTCATCAGCTTGTTCAAATTCTCCTATAAAATCAGGAGAAATCGTGTCATCTTATACTCTAGACATGGATATGAGCAGTTATTGGTGTCTATAAAGTCAATATAGCTGAGTCAAATACCAGTATGGACTGCGTTCTTATAAGGCAACACCTTGAATGCTTCTCCTGAGATATATTTTCCTCTTCAGCAGATCTTTCTGCACTTGGGTTTCTAGGAGTTACACATAGAAAGCATCCTGGCATGTTCCTCTCTTCAGTTTATACCAACACTATCCTTCTTCCTACCCTGGTCCCTGGCCACACACATATATTTACAAGGCCATTGCCTTCCCATGCCAGATGATTGCTCTTTCTTCTAAATTCCATAGTTTGCCAATAAGGAAATGGAAGCCTGCACCACATGTGGACTTTTTCCTTATAATATAGCTTCCCTTTTCTAGCTCTATCAATTTTTAGGGGATACAGATTATCATAGGGGAGCAATCCTACCAATTATAATTGAAAATTGACTCAATTAAGAGCAAGGATACCATATTAGCTTCACTGCAGATTTGCTGCTAGAGTTTATGAGTTTATTAGCTATACTGATGTCTTTTAGTGTCTCTGAGTTCATGTCATTCCTCTTTCTCATAGCTCAGCTAGAGAGCTATGAATGGCAGAGTATTATGAATGGCAGAGTATTATGGTCTATAAAATTCTCTGTAAAACATTTCTCATTATTTGACTTAGCATGAAAAGTGAACTAATAATTTCTGAGTAATTTAAATCCCTTCTTTCCAAAGTTAGATCAACAGAGTCACCAGCTACTATCAATCATTTACTCGGGGAATGATCTTGTACTTTTAAATGCACATTTTACACGTTGGATGCAGTGTACACTGCTCTGGTGATGGGTGCCCCAGTATCACAGAAATCACCACTAAAGAACTTGTGCATGTAACCATACACCACCTGTTCCCCAAAAACCTACTGAAATAAACAACAAATTAAAAAACAAAGAAAAGACAATGAGGGAAATTCTGCCCAGCAAGATTTCAAAGCATATTATAAATTAATTTTAATAAATATAATGTGATATTAGCAGATGAATAGATAAATATATCCTTAGAACAAAATAGAAATTCAGAAAAACAGACCCAGGTTAAAAACAACAGCAACAACAACAGATTCCCAAAGCAACTGGAGAATGTCGAAAACTATTTCTTCCTTACTCTGAAAAGGGCAGACACGGTCTGGAAAGAAGAGCCCTTCTTCTTACCACCTTTCTTGGCCCCTCCACTTGCCTCTGAAGAAAGGAAGAAAAGAAATATAGTTTTGAATTCGCAGGGCTACCTCTTGTCTATTTGCTGATTTCTGTGTTCATCAAGTGGAGCTTTTTTCCTACTCAGCTGGCCTCTCTGTTTGAGCCTGAATGAATCTTATTTTTCAACTAAGTTTGCATCCACTTATGTGTGATTCTTTCTCCAGTGGGAAATGAGGCCAAGGATATTCACCTGATTGTACAGAGAGGGATTCCATAATATTAGGACATGTCGGGAGCACTAACTCAAAAATCATCGATAGAAGTTAGTATTGTGAGGCAGAAGTTTGCCACTCTGCTGTCGCAGATTTATACTCTGACATTCTGTATCCTGCAGATGTGGAAGAAGTAGGAGAGAATCGTAGAAGCTGAGGCTCTTCATTGGTCGAGAGCCTGATGATTCCTCTCTGACTCTGCAATTGGGCTCCTGTCAGTAGTAGAGTGAGTCATAAATGTATAATTACAAGTCAGCCTATCTGTTCAATACTTGATGGAACCAGGAGTTTGGTCTGCAACCCTTGTGCCAGGCCTAAGAGATGACCAGCTTCAATCTAACATCACATGTTGTAATACCTAGAGGCTATTATTAACATTTGAACATTACCTGCTTCAGCAGTTTGAGCGCCAGAGAAGAGAGTAGCTAGAGTTTTCATTGCAGACTTCTGGTACAGCCCAACCACAGTGTCATTCAGGGGGTCCTTGTTTTTATCCAGCCAGCCAGTAATGTTGTAGTCCACAGTGCCAGCATAGTGAATCAGAGAGAAGTGGGCCTCAGCCTTGCCTTTGACCACCTTGGGCTTCTGGAAGTTGGCAGACTTGCCCAGATGCTGTTCGTACAGCTTGTTCTTGAAGGAGGTGTCTGTTGCCTTAGGGAACATGCACTCCTCTTCCAGGATGGAGAAGATGCCCAGTGGCTGAATTCAGAAAAGTAACATTGGTGTCAACCTAACTTCTCTCAAAAGATAGAGACATAGTGGCTGTCATTTGATTGAATTAATTGAATTATGAGCACCTCCACTTAAATATATGCATGAAATAAACCAGAATCATAGTTCAAAGAATTCCCTTGTTATCACTAGAATGACTTTTCCACCATTCTTCTCATATTCAATCTGTAGCATTATTTTCAATTAAAAGAATAGCTGGATACAAATGTCCTCAGCACAGCATGTTAAAATGTTACGTATTATCACAGTTTTTTCCTATTCAGAGAATAAATCTATTGTCAGAGCTTTTCTTTGCTATGAAAAGCACTTACTGACTTGTGATCTATGCAGTAATTAAACAGCATAAACAACCAAATTTTATTTGAAATATTTTGGGTATTTAATTTCTCTAAAATAGATTATAGGCCGAGCACAGTGGCTCATGCCTGTAATCCCAACACTTTGGGAGGCCAAGGCAAGAGGATCACTTGAACCCAGGAGTTCGACACCAGCTTGGGCAACATGACAAAACACTCTCTCTACAAAAAATACAAAAATTAGCCAAGCATAGTGGCACACGCCTGTGGTCCTAGCTATTCAGGCGGCTGAGGAAAGAGGAGCACTTGAGCCTGATGTTGAGGCTGCAGTGAGCTGTGATCATACCACTGTACTTCAGCCTGGGTGACAGAGTGAGACCGTGTCTCAAAAAATAAATAGATAAAATAGATTATGAAGTAGCATATGCAGTTTGACTTCTTGACTTTGAACAGATTAGCTTTCATGAAAGCACTAAGTTTATCATGCATGCGTTAATTTTTATATGAAAAATGTTTTTATCGTGGACATCATGGATCATAATGGAGACAGATCAAGAACTGATGAGGATAGCAGTTGTAGTGAAGCAGACCATCTCAAACAGTTTTCAGTGCTGCGTTAAAGTTGGATCTGATCCAGTATCAGAATAAGAATGGTTAGAACAAAACAGAAGTAAATGCTGTCAGATCTTTCTCATGTAAAAGTTAAAAAGAGGAAGTCATTTCAAAATAGTAATTTTCCAATTTAATCAGATCACAAACCATTTGCAATTACAGCAATACTTTCTAGAATTGCTTGAGATTTCTGGGAAAGGTATCCTTGCAGTCTGCCCTTCTTTGGAAAGCAAACTGACCTTCTCGATGAGCTCAATGCAGGCAGCGAGGTCCATCCCAAAGTCAATGAACGTCCACTCGATGCCTTCCTTCTTGTACTCCTCCTGCTCCAGCACGAACATGTGGTGGTTGAAAAACTGTTGCAGTTTCTCATTGGTGAAGTTGATGCATAGCTGCTCCAGGCTGTTGAACTACACAAAATAATAGAGATTTCCAACATCAAATGAGTTGCTATAGTAGTAAAATTCATTACTGAAAAATTTTTTATTAAAAAATATGGAATGTGGTGATGAGATACAGTTCAAACTAACTGTTGTTGCTTCAAAAAATGATCATTATTCACATGAGCCTTTCTCATGAAATTCCGGGCATTGTTTAGGGTCCCAGATTTCAATGTTACAAGGGTTCTGGTAGAATTTACCTTTTCTCCTCTAAGATTGTATAGGCAAGAGTATACCTTAAAAGAGCAACCATGGTCCTGTGTGTTATGGTTTAGATTCAAAGGTAAAGGGGAAAGGAGTTTATTGGAAAGCCTTACTTCTTTTACCACTCCCACTCTCAAATTCAAAATAAAGTTCACATTTCCACCTTTGGTGGTTATGTAATTAAGGAAAGCTGATCTTAAGATCTTTAATATAAAGGTCTTGACATATAAGGTGAAATCATTGGGCTAATCTTCTATTCATATCAGACATTTAGCAAATCCCCCTTGTTAGGTGTGTGAAAGCAGGGACCTGATATAGCAATCGAAGATCCAGAAGAGTCTTTGTAATATATTACTTCTTTATTTTATGTATGGTGAAGCTGATGCTCTGGAGGTGAAATAGTTTGTGTAAAATGAATCTGGAAGAGGAGAGACTATCATCTGTCTCTATGCTTCTACCTTTGGGCCTCTTCTCCTCTATGAAAAAAGCCTTGTGTATGGACCAAATGCTATAGATCTGGGTTGCTGTTCTGATTTGTCTTATGCAACTGTGGGATCTTCAGCTAGTGCTTTGATTTCCCTGCATCTCAGTTTCTTCTGTATAAGTTGGGGGAATATTAGCTACTCCTTCTTGGCTTGTTTTGAAGATTAAATAAGGTAACATTTTGAAGTCCCTAGGGTACACTGATGGCTCAGTGATTGTTAGCTATTATTATTAGTACATTATGTTACCTCCTATTTTGGAGATAACCCTTGTTCTAGGTGTAGTGTTGGAGCACGTAATATAGACACTATAAATGTGAATGAATAATGATAATACTTAATATACCAAAACCCACAATTACCTCCTTCTTAATTCTTATTAATATGAAGATAACTCACATCAAAGATCTCAAAGCCAGCGATGTCCAAGACCCCGATGAAGTACTGCCTGGGCTGCTTGGTGTCCAGCTGCTGGTTGATGCGGGTGACCATCCACAGGAACATCTTCTCATAGACGGCTTTGGCCAGAGCGCCCACCGCATTGGTCACCTTAAAAAACAAAGATATAACTCTCAAAGTTGTTAGAGGCCTG
Source organism: Cebus imitator (assembly GCF_001604975.1). Classification (NCBI taxonomy): domain Eukaryota; kingdom Metazoa; phylum Chordata; class Mammalia; order Primates; family Cebidae; genus Cebus; species Cebus imitator. Next base: position 3,763,706 of record NW_016107387.1, on the reverse strand, counting down.
TGAAAATGCTTTCATCCCAGCAGTTAATTTGAATTCTGCACTTACCTGCTCTACAGTCTGGCCTTTGGTGACATACTCATTGCCAACCTTGACCCTTGGGTAGCAAAGGGCTTTGAGCAGATCCGCAGAGTTCAGACTCTGGAGATAGGCCGCCTTGTCAGCAACTAAAAAGAAGAAAGAATAGAACAATGTTATTATGGCTCAAAGAAACCCACTTCCTTAAAAATACTTTTAAACTACAATTATATTTTGCAGTGTTTTAAATATATCTTTCTGAGTATCCTTACCGATTTTTATCGCTAAGTTCAAGTTTTTGATTACATGGTAGTTTGTTCATGCTTCCCATGGCATGGTATTTAGGTATACAGATACTGTAATTCTTAAAAGTGAATTTACCTTCCCTAGGAAAATTTATAGATAATGAGTTAAGTGTGATTTTCAAACAAATGCAAAATCACATGGGTGACTTAGTTGGTACCTTCGGTGCCATCTGGCTCTGCTTGCTCCTCACGCTGCTTCTGCTTAAATTTCAAGTTCCCATAATGCATCACAGCCCCCGTGAGCTTGTAAATGGAGACCTTTTCTTCATTGGTAAAGCCCAAAATATCAATAGCACTCTGTCAAAATAACCAATAGGATAGCTGTTAGGTTGTGACCCACACACTCACTGTTAATAGTCCATGTTCCCATTGCTGGCCTAAGGAAACTAGCAGTACTAATGGACACAAGGAACCCCTCAGATTGGGTATATAGAGACTTGGTCAACCAGAGGCCAGCACAGAGCATTAGAATTACAGGAGCATACCTTCTGAAGATTCAAAAAGTGAACTTAGAACAGAGAATAAGAATAGTAAGTCTAAGAAACTTGTTATTTTGAGAGGTGGTAAGGATCTAATGCAAGTCAATTGCAAAAAAAAAAATAGTTTAGAAATTCAGAAATGATAGATCTTTAGAAGAATGTAAAGGGTAAGTAAAATGCTATAGGGGCACATCATGCTCTTTTCATTTGACTCCAAGGGGCATGTCCATGTGCATCCTTGAATCTTCCTTTGCCATTTCTACCGGACACTGAATATTGATCTGGATCACCATTACTCTGACCCACTATGATAATTCCAATAATCTTGTGTTCTACTTACATCTGTGGCCATCAGTTCTTCCTGATCATCGATGCTGGCCACACTGATCTCCCCTTGACTGACAAATGGGTAATCATATGGGTTTGTGGTAATCAGAAGCATTTCTAAGTACAAGAAACAGAGTAAAGATAAGCATAATTATCTTCATTAAGGGAAGAGATTTCTAGACAAATTGTGAGGCACTATATGATGCTTGGTTGATAACTGATGGGCACTGAAGAAGCATTTAAAGGGTATTAGGCACCATCACAAATACTTGAAGGTGATGTCATGGTGCTCTTATAAATCTTATAAATGGGAGAAGCAATGTGAAAGATATACAGGAATACTCTGAAATATTTTTGCCACTTTTCTGTAAGTCTAAAATTATTTTTGAAAAAAAAAAAAAAAACTGGTCAAGTGCGGTGGCTCATGCCTGTAATCCCAGCACTTTGGGAGGCTGAGGTGTTCGGATCACCTGAGGTCAGGAGTTCAAAACCAGCCTGGACATCATGGTGAAACCCCATCTCTACTAAAAGTACAAAAATTAGCCAGGTGTGGTGGTGCATGCCTGTAATCCCAGCTACTCAGGAGGCTGAGGCAGGGAGAATCACTTGAACCCAGGAGGCAGAGGTTGCAGCAAGCCAAGATCACGCCATTGTACTCTGGCCTGGGCAACAAAGTGAGACTCCATCTCAACAAACTAAAACAAACAAACAAAGAAAACTACTGTAATCCAAAGAGAATAATCACATAATGGGAAAAGCTGGGTCACTATAGTGTTTACTATATACAATCCAGAACTGGAAATAATTGCTATCTGTAAAGAGGGTATGGTTAAGTAAATTATGCTTATTTCTAGAATAGAACACTATGTAACTATTAGAAATAATAATGTGGATGTCTATTTAGTGACATGGAAATAGCTATGATATATAATTGCTAAGCAAAAAAGTAGATTACAGGAGAGCATGTAACTGATTTCAGTTATGAAAATTGTATGTACGTATCTATATGTAAAGATATGTATATAGAAAATGATTAGAATGATATTTATCCAAGTGAGTTCATGGTGGTTATTTCACAGTGGTAGCAATTAGAGATGTTATTTTCAGTTTTCCTTTTGCTTTTCTTTGAATTTTTCTTTTATAAAGACAGAGTTTTGCTCTGTCGCCAGGCTGGAGTACAGTGGTGCAATCTCAGCTCACTGCAACCTCCGCCTCCCGGGTTCAAATGATTCTCCTGCCTTCTGCCTAGCTGGGACTACAGGTGTGCACCACCACACCCAGCTAATTTTTGTATTTTTAGTAGAGATAGTGTTTCACCATGTTGGCCAGACTGATCTCAACCTCTTGACCTCATGATCTGCCTGCCTCGGCCTCCCAAAGTGCTGGGTGGGATTACAGGCATGAGCCACTGTGCTTGCCCACTTTCCTTTGAATTTTTCTAAAGAGCACACGTAAATTTTTACCAAATTCACAAAGCTATTTTAAAAAACAAAATGACATATAAACTTTCCAAAATTCAGTCATAGAATACTAGGTTGGACTATGCATTGATAGGTACTGATGCAGTAATTCTGAAAAAGAATTATGACATTTCTTACCAATTAGTTCTGGTTTCTTGTTTGATGTAATCTGATAAAAAATATGATAACTTCTCTCAGCCTTAAGCTGGAAAGTAACTCTAGACTTCTCTAACAGATCTGGAAGGAAACAAGTAACAAATAAGAAATGTGTAGCAATTCATTTGACATGTGAATTTGATTTTTGGTCAGTTTTTTAGATCATAAGAAGCAGAAATGATTTTAAACGGATCTGAACACTTACATGTTTCAATATCAGCAGATGCCAGTTTTCCTGTAGTGCCAAAATGGATTCTGATGAATTTACCCTTGAAATAAAAACTAATATTACTACCTTGTTTTTATATAATATCAAATCTTTGAGAAATTCAAAACATTTGATGCTCGTACTTTAATATGAAATCAATTAAGAGAATATTTGTATCAGGTAGAAAAAGGTGTATCTCCTATTTTATAAGTGGAAGAGTTTTATCTTTGATTTAAAAATTGTAAATATTTATTAAGTATGGGAAGTAATGGATATGTTAATTAGTATGTTAATCATTCCGTAATGTACATATATCAAAACATCACATTTTATTTTGTAAATACAATTATTATTTGTAAATTAAAAATAAATAAAAATGTTAAAATAGTGAATAATTGTAGATCATGACAGATAAGAAAAGGTCACATATCCTTCAAGATGAAGCTCTGATCCGTGTTATTACATGCTCAGAGGAAAAGGAAAGAACAATAATGTAGTGTAATGGGAATGAAAAAGATTCAGAGAATATATTTACAAACATCTCAAAAATTTTGACCAGTGAACAGTATCTATTAGCGTGTCCAAGAGACTTACAAAGCGAGAGGAGTTGTCATTCCTCACGGTCTTGGCATTGCCAAAGGCCTCCAGTAGGGGGTTGGCACTGATGATTTGATCTTCCAGAGTCCCCTGCAAAGGCAAGAGCAGTCCTTGCATCTGGGGCTTGGGAATTTCCTACCTGAGAGTCCCGACAGATTTTGACTGACAATCAGACTCACCTGCATTTTGCCAGAAGCAGATTCTTCCTTCTTCTTCTCTCCAGTAACTGCAATTGTTGCAAAGTACTGGATGACACGCTTGGTGTTCACGGTCTTCCCTGCACCAGATTCTCCGCTGTCAAATCAAAACTCAATCAGGTGTGGTCTAAAAGCTAGCAGCTATCACAGCCATGTAAAGAAAGCATAAAATCTACTTACGTGATCAGGATTGACTGATTCTCTCGGTCTACAAAAGAAATTATAGACTTTTAATACTGTTTTCCTACATATTTGTAAATGATCAGTAAAGTAAAGTGAAATGAACTCAATATTATTCAGTCTGGCCTTTGCAATCTTTAGGGCTTGACAGGCTCTAGGCCTACCACTTCGTCCCTCCCCAGCTTTAGCACACATGCACCCATTTCAACAGAACACCACCACTTTTATCAGTGTATGTTCAAATCTTCCAACAAGTATTTCATTTGAGGAAAAAAAATTCTATGATGAAGGAAAATGTTTGAAAGTGATGTTTATAAGTGATGACCACATGGCTGTGTATTCCTGAAGCACCACACTTTTTCTTTTTAATACTCTCGTCACTAAATAAACACCAAAAGTAGACTTGGCTCTTTGGTTAGGTTGAAATGATGATTTAAGTTAGGGACATATATAAATTGTGGGTGCAAGACGTAATGAAGAATGAGCATTAGAGGTATTTTTGGTGTGCGAGAAGGAGTAAGTATAGTAAAGGTGACAGCTTTAGAAATATAGCTTTAATCATATTTTTAGGAAGAGGTAAAATTTTGTTTGATGTTTTACTCTCTGAACAGGAATTCTCTAAGCCCTTTCCAAGGTGCCACAAGTACTTTAGATTGATCTAGCCAAGACGATATTGTAGGAAGCAGATTCAACATGTAACTTCTTAATACCAAATATACCTTAAATCTGGAGCCTGTTCAGGTTGGTTCTGGGCAAAGGACAACAGCATCCTTAATATAGAGAGACCTTTATCTGTCACAATTTAGGATGCTGAGGCAGAAACCACAGAGTCAAGTTTTACTCTTCTGTTTTTTGGTTCATAGTAATGGAGACACAGTTTCTATGTGTGATTATGTATGCATGGGTGTTCGTGTATATACACATACACACAGAAATGGTTGTATTTTTACTCATATTTATTTGAGTTTCTGAGTCATTCAAAAGTATATTAACTAACTATGGCTAGCCTCTTGCCTTTTTAAAATTTAAGAGATCGTTAGCAATTATGTAATATTAAGGATTACAAATCAGCCTTTCTCCCCTTCCTGGACTTTCTCCTTCATAAGTACACCAGCCTCAACTAAAAGAGATGAGCTCAAAGAATGTGTTGGGATTGCCTAGAGTCTCGTTCTCCTATGGTTCTATTCTAAAAGGTTTATGCACTTGCAAAGCATTTGGCTCACTCACCGGTCAGCATGAACTGATAGGCGTTGTCAGAGATGGAGAAGATGTGGGGCGGGGCCTCCTGGCGCTTTTTGCCTCGGTAGGCACCCACCACCTCGGGGTTATACACCGGCAGCCACTTGTAGGGGTTGACAGTGACACAGAAGAGGCCTGAGTAGGTCTATGAAAATGAAAAAATAGAATAAGCACCCAAAGACCTTTCCTGTTATTGTGCAATTAACTTATTAATTGAATGTTATTTTTGAGACAGAGTCTTACTCCGTCACCCAGGCTGGAGTGCAATGGTGCTACCTCAGCTCACTGCAGCCTCAACCTCCTGGGCTCAAGCAATCCTCCCACCTCACCTTCCCAAGAAGCTGGGACTACAGGCATGCATCATCATGCCCAGCTAATTTTGTATATACTTTTTGTAGAAATAAAGACTCACTTTGTTGCCCAGGCTTGTCTGGAAATTAATTGAATTTTAACAAAAAGGAGCACTTTAAATGAGTAGTTTTATTTCTTCAAGGTATCAGCATGAAAACTAGTTGGCAGATTCAACAGTGTGATAGCAGAATCCTAGGGAAGTGACTACAATTCAGATTTCTTATTGCTTGCTGCCCTCGGGGCTTTTTACAATGATTTTTACATAGCAGAAGAAGAAATACATGTTTTTTAAAAATGGCCACGCACAGTGGCTTACGCCTGTAATCCCAGCACTTTGGAAGGCCGAGGGAGGAGAATCACGAGATCAGGAGTTCAAGACCAGCCTGGCCAACATGATGAAACCCCGTCTCTACTAAAAGTAAAAAAATTAGCCGGGCGTGGTGGCACGTGCCTGTGATCCCAGCTACTCGTGAGGCTGAGGTGGAAGAATCACTTGAACCCAGGAGGCGGAGGTCGCAGTGAGCCGAGACTGCGCCACTGCACTCCAGCCTGGTGACAGAGCAAGGCTCCGTCTCAAAAAAAAAAAAAAATCTGAAAAATTAGCCAGGTGTGGTGGTGAGCACCTGTAATCCCAGCTACTCAGGAGGCTGAGGCAGGAGAATTGCTTGAACTGGGGAGGTGGAGATTGCAGTGAGCAGAGATTGTGCCACTGCACTCCAGCCCCAGTGACAGTACAAGCCTCCGCCTCAAAAAAGTAAAAATTATGATATGAAACCTTGTATTGTTTTATGGAAATGAGTATATATATTCTTTGCAGCATTAAGACAATTCAAATATATGAGAACATAAATTTGGACATAAGCTAAGTGCCTAACAGTAAGGGAATGGCTGGGTGAACTATGGTAAATCTTTTAAGAGAATATGATGCAGGCATTTTAAAAAGTAAACATGAATGTATACAGCAACACTTGGAAAATATTTACAAAATATTTTTAAGTTATGAGGAAACAGAACACAAAATGATATATATACATGATGATTACAAGAGGGGATTTTAAAAGTCTTTGATGATTGGTTCAAGACAGGCACCAACCAGTTAGACTGGATGCTAACCATCAATACTAGGTACATTTGCATAGGTGTTGCCTAACTATCAGCACTGGCTAAACTATGCAAAAATATGAATGTAACATAATAAATTCAATTTAAAAATATTTACTGCATGTGTATTATCTGCAGGCCTTTGCCAGACAGTAGAAATGAAATCGGATAAATGAGATGATGTCCCTGGAAGAATCCCCGGTCTGTGTAGGAGACAGTCATGTAAATGAATGATCAAGGAGAAACATGGTCAGTGTTACTGCAGGGACTGAAACAAAAGGACAGAACATCTGACTGCTTGGGGAAGTGGGAAAGGTTTCATCGAGGAGGTGGCATTGCAGATAGAAGGGACCAGAACACACAGATACAAATTGCTGTTATTTTAGGGGAGTGAAAACGAGTGAAATTTGGTTTTTTTTTTTTTTTTAAAAAAAAGGATTTTAGGCCGGGTGTGATGGTGCACACCTGTAATCCCAGTGCTTTTGGAGGCAAGGCAGGCAGATTGTTTGAGCACCGGAGTTTGAGACCAGCCTGGGCAGCATGATGAATCCCTGTCTCTACTAAAAAAAAAAAAAACCAAAAAAAAAAAAAAAAATTAGCCAGGTATGATAGCATATGCCTGTGATCCCAGCTACTCTGGAGGCTGAGGCATAAGAATCGCAGGAGGCAGAGGTTACAGTAAGCTGAGATCATACCACTGTACTCCAGCCTGGGAGATAGAGTAAGACTCTGTCTCAAAAAAAAAAAAAAAATTAAAATTAAAAACGTTTAAAGTGTTAAGACATGTTTATTTTTTCACTCTGATGATTCTGCAGCTGGAATGGGGAGGAGGAATGGGGAAGATGGCAAGTGATTGAAAAATAAGCAGTAGCTGCTCAAATGCCTGTTTAAGGGTTTCATGGCCAACCCAGTCAACATGGACAGTGGCCTTCCCCAGCTTTGGATGGGAAAACGAGGTAGAGCTGGCTGTTGAGCTGAGCTTTACAATAGCAATAATGAAGGCTTTTAACTAGTTATGCTGTGATGAAAGTGAAATGGGTCACTACTTGTGACCTATTTATGCTCAGTGGATGAAGTGGGACGGTAGAGTACATGAGGATGATTATAAAGAGCACTGGCAGGGGCCACTCACGTAGATCATCCAGGCTGCATAACGCTCTTTGAGGTTGTACAGCACAGCAGGCTCATGCAGGTGAGTCATCATGGCCATGTCCTCGATCTTGTCATATTTGGGAGGGTTCATGGGATAAACCTGATCGTCCTTCACTGTCAGAGTCTGGTAAACAGGAAAGATAATCCTTCACATTAATTGAGTGATCAAAAAAAAAAAATCAATCAAATGTGGCACGCTCCTGGGATTCTACTCACCGCTCCTGCTTCAGTCTTCACCGTCACTTTTCCTGCTTCTCTGCTCTGGATGGTCCCTTTGACAAAGGATTCTTTGGGCTCCGCCACAAAGACAGATGTTTTGGCATCAAAGGGCCTATTTTGGGCCTCAATGCGCTCCTTTTCAGACTTTCGGAGGTAAGGAGCAGCCTCCCCAAAAACAGCCATTTCTGAGTCTGAACTCATGGCTGCTGAACTTAGAGGTCCTAAAGGAGATAAAACTTTTCACATTAGAGAGTCTGGATTGCCATGTATACCAGTAAATCTTAATATTTGTTGTATTTCATGGGCCCAGTTGGAAATTTCACTAGGCAGGTCTCCGGTGTTCACCAGGCTGTAGTTACTGAGATAAACATAATCACAAGAATGAAAATGCATCAGGTGGTCTCTGTGTACCCAATACCGTATTCAGGGCTTTGCATCCGTTACCTTCTTTCATCCTCCAAGACTCACATTCTCATCGGGAACTGAGTTACAGTCCTGATGTCAAGTCGGGACTTCACAAGTCAATGCTCGTCAAGTAGCTTGTGACCTTGGGTATGTCACTTAATTTTTTTTGAGCCTAAGTGACTCCATCTTTAGAATTGGGATTATAAATTCTGCCTTTCTTAATTCACAACTCAATAAATGATGAAGATACTTTGAAAAAGAGATTTAAATGATGACTGAGAAAGTAATTTGCAATTGTTTAGGCTACCATTTATATATATAAGATGTCACGAATTATTGTGTCACAAAATTCCATGTCTTGAATGTAATGTAAGAGAACTTTATTTCCTCCTTTACCTGTTCAGCCAGATTTGTTCAAGTTCTGTGGTTTATGGGAGATTACAATTTTGTTTACTGTTTTTCTTTTAGGTTGGGTGCTTAGTATAGTTTCTCTAACATAATTTTTTTGCATATTAAATACAGATAATCAGTTTAACCCATTTAAACTAATTAAGGATAAAAACAATAGCAAACATTAACCTTATTCTTCTACATTGAAGAGCTCCCGTTGCTATTCCAAATGTTCCTTTGAAGCATGCAGGCCCTGTTTGCTCCATTCTGTGTTATCTGCAGGTTGCTAGTGGTATCAGTAGAATGAAAGGTTTGGCAAAGAATGCTCCTGCGGTCATTACGTGATCAAATTACTTGAAACTCATTTGTAATATCTCTCCTAGTCTCTCCCTTTAGAAGTGCAGTACATAGTGGCAGGGTAGATAAATACCTCTATTATATGTAACAAAAGTGCCATAGCACTCAGCATTGTGTAAGGCGACTTTTTGCAAGGGCTATAAAAAGTTTAAAGGAAGCATTGTCCTACTTACTTCCTTTTTAATCTGTTGGATATGATGTTTACCAAGTGAATTCTAACAGCAGGATACATTTTTATCAAATTTGAGATTTTTAGCAAGGGAATCTGAGGGTAGACTTTTTTCCTGCACAGACAATATATTTATTAAAAGCAATTCCCTTGCTCAAATGTCACCCCACCGATGCTTGAGCCATAAATGAGGATGTGTGCATTGTTCTGAAAGGACAGCCCTCCCTTTCTAGCCCCTTTCCTGAAGTACGGTTGTCAGAAGGTATTTACTGAGACAAGCACTCTCTGAAAGGTTGCTAAGTGACATAAATCCATCCCAGAGCCTCTTGCATTGTCCTCTAGGAACTGCTTAGTCCAAATCTTACCTTGTTAGCAAGTGAGAAGATGTAGCCTGGGACTGAGACAGTTCTATAAAAGAAAAGGGAAAAGCACTTGATTAGTTGACCAAAAAGAGGGGGAAAAATCCATTTATGGCATTAATTGCTATTGTAAACAGAAAGTAACAAAATTCAGAGAAGTAAAATGTGGAGTTCCAGAAGGAGCAGTACCAGAACTAGCAGCTGCTGCTTACACTGGGCGGTGTGACCAGTGTCCCTCTTGAAAGACCGTCCTGCTCCCACTTACCTTGGAGCTTTTTAAAGCAGGACGAGTCAGCCTCATTCCAAGGGCTCTTTTATATGGATAGCTATGGAAACAATGCAGCTGCCTCTTCTTTCTTAAGTCAAAAGGAATTGTTTGGCAAAATACCTCTTGGCAATCTAGCGTCCCCACATAATTCTCATTCATATTAAGAATGGTTGGATATAATTAGAAATATTTTTCTTATTGAGTATGTGGATAAATCTCCTATGGATAATTTGAGAAGATGATCTGAAAGAAAGATTCAAGCTGGTGGATAAAGGCCGCGTCTGGGCAGCCAGGATACCTGGCTTCCCTCGGAACTTCTTTTTGGCATTGCTGGGCATACCATTCAGGCCTGCCTTGCATCACTTTCGCATATTTCACATGTTAAATCACATAAATAAAATACAAATATGTATTTTAATTTTGTGAGAGTTAATTTTTACCTGTTGATTCTTTCTCTCCAGCTCTGCAAAATTGAGCAATGTGCCTTCAACAACTTAAAGAGATAGAAAGACCTCTCTGTTGTGCCAATATTCCTGTAGTTTTAGGAATTTCCTTGCTCTCTCACCTTTTTGCTTTTGCCAAAGTTGTTCCCTTTACCCAGCACACCATTTCCTGTCCCCCTGCCCATTTCACTTGCCTGCAGTAAAAAAAAAGGCTGAATATTTTCTAGTAGCAAAGGCGTTATCAGAGAGTACTTTTCAACATTTTTTGTGTCATAGTATGCTGAGAAAAAATGACAATATTAGTGTAGTAATGTGGAAGGGTTTTGTCTGTGTTGATAAAGGGCTTGGAAAGAACATTTTTAATTTTTTAAACATTCCTTTATGTAATAGAAATATAATAAATATGATATGCATAGCATTAAGGAAAATAAAAATACTGAATATATCTGAAACTTAATACCTTCTTGAAAATCTTAAGGAAAAATTTGAGCTATATCTCACAAATAAAACTTGTTTGTATGTGACTTTATACTTGAAATATGACACAAATTTCCTGATCAAATTTTCAAAAATGATACAAACAATATCTGTGTTCTTGATAACTAACATAGTGGGTATCTTTGCCCAAGGAGGGATGAGAATGAAAAACTAGGTCATTTACCACTGTTGAAGTATTTAAAAAATTTACCAGCTCTTCTTTTTCCTTCATTGAAAAATGTAATGTTGAATATTCTCATATAATGAAAATGTTTTTAATCCATTTGAAGTCTCTCTTTCATATTAAATATTTCAACGGATAATGAAGCTCTAATCTTCAAAAGCTTCATGGGTTAAAGGAGTCACCCAGCTGCTAGGTTGGTCAAAGGGCACGCCAGTCACAAATATACAGAAGTACCTGATCTCTTCAAAGTCTAGAGCTATCGCTGTGAGCTACCTCTTCTAGTACAACCCACTTAGCCTTATGGCACCTTTACTCTGGCTGGATGCTCTCTGGGTTGCATGCCTTGTCCCAGGCATCCTGGAACACCAACCCTCCCAGCAATTCCAGGGGTCTCTTGACTGCAGAAGACAGCATTACATTCTCAGCTGGCTGCTGAAGTCCTTCTTGGTTCCATCCAGCACATGGCAAATACCACCATTGCGCTTGCCTCCTGTAGGGATCATAGGTTATGCTGTCAAACTCTAATGCAGCCCAGTCAACACTCTGAGGAACCCTTGGTCAGCCTTCTCCCAGCTGGGAGCCACCTCCCAAAGCTGTGGTCCCCCCTGCCCATCCAGCCACTCTGAAACTGAAGAGATCAACATTTTAGGCACATCAGTTACCTTTTTGATGCCAAGGCACACTGGTTGGGAAGCTCTTTTTTAAGGTGAGTTGTAGAGCTGTTTTTTTCAAACTAGACTGCCATTTTTAGTGCCCACAGCAATAGTTTAATATTCTCTTGTTCCATGTCTGCTGCCGATAGACATTTTCCTTATGTTTTAATAAATACTTAATGTTATTTATGAAATGATCTTCACTTTCTTTTTTTGAGACAGAGTCTCGCTCTGTCACCCAGGCTGGAGTGCAGTGGCGCCATCTCGGCTCACTGCAACCTCCGCCTTCTGGGTTCAAGTGATTCTCCTGCCTCAGCCTCCTGAGTAGGTGGGACTACAGGCACGTTCCACCATGCCCGGCAATTTTTTTGTATTTTTAGTAGAGACGGGGTTTCACCATCTTGGCCAGGCTAGTCTCAAACTCCCGACTTCAAGTGATCCGCCCGCCTCAGCCTCCTAAAGTGCTGGGATTACAGGCATGAGCCACCGCTCCCAGCCTGATCTTCACTTTTAAGTCAGCTCATGGTTCTGTATTCTGTTTCTTCAGTTGGTAAACTCCTTCAGTGAATACTGTATTCTATAGGTAGCAGCTGTCTAATACGTTGTTTTTGACTGTAAAGCAGAACATGCAAAGCCTTGCTCCCAGTGGTTGAGAGACACACCTTAGTTATTCCTGTGCCACTTGGCTCATGATTTGTGACTACGAAATGTTCTCTGAGAACGTAGGCTTAAGGAATATGTCATTCAGGATCATCTTTTCCACTCTGTAAACAGGTCAAAGACATATAGACATTTTGCGTCTTTTTCTTGATTTCACTGTATTTTTACCACTGCTGCAATAAGTCAGGGTCTTTCTACTTTGCATTGCTCACACTTGGGAATAGCTGTCACGTTTTGGGGTGGTGGCAGCTTGGGAATGAGCATCAGCTACTCATCGAGTGTTGCTACTCTCTGAATCTCCTTGCATTGTCTGTGCCATTCAGAGAGAACAGCAGCCACTGACCTTGTCTTCAGGAAGGTTACAATCTGAGAAATCAAGAGAGCACTAATAGATGGCTCAAGTCACCTTCAGAACAATGTGATGGCAGCCTTTAAAAGATACGGTGTACAAATCCTTTGCAAAAAAGGATCCATATTTTCTGCATCTACTTGATCCTCATCAACACTTAGGATTGTACTGACATGTAGAAAGTCCCCCTAAATTCTAGTTTATAAATTCCCGGAGGCTCCAGGTTTCTTTATCCTAATCATTCTTGTCCCCAACAACTGAAATTGGGACCTGGATTTAACTTTTGACTACATACCAGCTATATCCTTGGAAATTTGCTAAACCTTCTCAAGACTCAGTTTTCTGCCCTATAAAAGGGATAAGGAAGTGGTACCTCATAGGGGTTTGTGAGGAGTGAATAAGACACGAAAGTGCTTAGAAGCTGAAAACAGTGCTGGGTACCCATCACTCATTCAACTGATATTAACAGTTGTGATTACTATAGCCCCTCATAGCTTGTTAATTCTTATTCTGAAGTCTCTGTTGGAGTGAAACTAGTTTTCTTTCTGATTTCTGTAACAAGATATGCTCCCTCAATCATTTCAATTACTCAGTAAACATTTGCTGTACGGCAAGCTCTTAGGTAGACTCTCTACTGCCACCATGGAATGCCCTCCTGTCTTTCATATTATTGTTTAATTCAAAATCAAGCTCAGCTCTTATTCAGACATTTTTTTCAATTATTCCCTCAGATAGAGAAAAGGCAGTTTGGCCTCGACAGAAAGACAAACACTTTCAGTTGTTACGTTAAGAAAGGTGTGAAGAAATGAGAAGAAATGAGGGCCCAGGCTAGGGAGTTGGTGGTGGAAATAGAAAACTGATCAAGAAATTGGTTAACTGCTGATGTTTTGAGAGGGGCACTGAATGTTAACTTGGTAGAAGGGAGACTGACATTTCATACCATAACTTTTTGTATTTTCAAAATTTTATGTGGGGTACATGTATTATTGCTTTAAAAATTAAAATTGATGATTTGTAGAAACAGGATCCCCTCTAAAAATTGAAAACCAAAAAAAAAGAACAGATGGGATTAAAAGAAATATGGCCACAGAATTAAAGAGATGGCAGATTAAGCGTTAGAAGAGTCAGGACTCAAGATGAAAGTTTTCCAGTGACTGCTTTTGTCTTTTCTCTGTAAACTGAACTCAGGCTCATCAATCCACATTGTTAATGAGTGTTGATAGTTTCCTAGGAATGCATTGGTTTTCTGGTTCAAACTTGGTACCTTCACACCAGTAACCCACATGTATAAAGCCCCATCGATAGAGAGCTATACATCCAAATGTCTAATCATAGAACTTTCTGAAAATTTGCTTTATAAAGAAAAAAATTGGCTAGTAAGAGTCCTGTGGGAGAGCTCATAAAGTTGTCGAAATACATAATTCAGAGCCACTTATAATTTGAATAAAAATATATAAATATATTCAAATTTACGTATGTATTTAAATACATTTTTATATAAATTACAAATATAATTTTAATCATATATTACATGACTCTTTTTAGTTCCAAATTTAGCTTTCAAAGAATACATTGTTTAGTCCTAATTTGAAATAAGTGGGAAGAAAGAAAGTTTATATCTGCATTCATGGGTAGAATTGTATAGGAAGTTGCTGGATGGATGCTATATTAAAATCCAAGAATCCAAAGACTCGTTGTATGTAAAGCATTCTATTAAGTGCTTCAGAAAGTGGAAAGTGGGCCTAGCTCTCAGTAGCTCCACCAGCACAAAGCACATAATCTGGATGTAAATAAGGGAGTTTGGTGATCCTTCATGGAAAATTTTGGGAGAAGCAAAACTAACTCCCTGAAGACTAAATTAATGTTTGTTTGTTTTTCTAACTTCAAAAGTAAAATAGGTACATGGGTATTCTAAAAGTTTGGAAAAAGCACAGCAAAAGAATGAAAGTTAAGAGAAATGATTTCTTACTAGTGAGTGTAGAAAAAAATGCATTCATTTCTACACGTTTGAACATTTACTTACCATCTTTTATTAAGTTAATTTGATTATGGCATTAAGAGGCATAATCAGTATGTATATGAACTCAATAGTCCTCATGCTGGTCAAATATAGGCATCGATACATATTGAAGTATGGATAGGGCAGATAAATTCTCTTCATTTTCTTTTCTGAGAGACCATGATCTAGAGGGGTATTATACGGCTTACCTAATGAGGGTGGAACTCAAGATTTCTTGCCCCATTCTCCATTGCTTTTAATGCCTAATATATGTAACTCTGAGTGCAGTTCACTCCAGAATTGGTCTAACACTTTTAGGTTGATTGTTAGGATGTACATTCATAAACTGCTAGCCTTACCCAGGCCTCTTACAATATTGTGGGGAAGATAAAATGATAAATATGCCAATAGTTATTGCAGAATGTAGAAAATTTTAAGTGTAGTGCTCCAAAGGAGATGACATGGAATAGGTTCCCCACAAAGCCTTTGCTATCCTGTTTGCTCAGTCTCTTTAAAATTAGCACACGGACTGACAGAATAGATGCAGATTTCCTTCTTTCTTTTTTTTTTTTTTTTTTTTTTTTTTTTGGAGATGGAGTCTCTCTCTCACCCAGGCTGAAGTGCAGCGGTGTGATCTTGGCTCACTGCAACCTCCGCCTCCCGGGTTCAATAGTTCTCTGCCTCAGCCTCCTGAGTAGCTGGAATTACAGACGCCTGCCAACATGCCTGGCTAATTTTTGTATTTTTAATAGAGATGGGGTTTCGCCATCTTGGGCAGGCTGGTCTTGAACTCCTGGCCTCGGCCTGTCAAAATGTTGGGATTACAGGCGTGAGCCACGGTTCCCGGCCAAATGTATACTGCAGATTTCTTTAACGAAGAAGTAGCATTCTGTTGAAGGATCAGGGAAGGCCACATAGAAATGTCATCTGAGATGATCCATGAAGGAATTGGGTAGGATTTAACAAATGGAGATCCAGGAAGAAAGAAATGCTAGATGCAGAAACAGAAACAGAAACAGAAACAACTAAGGTGGGAGGAAGAAAAATTGAAGTCTCTTTGAGGAAGAGAGAGCAGTCTTGTCTGACTGGAGTCTACCATAAGTGTAAGGAAGAAGTCTTGGGAGACAGTTGGGGCCAGATGCATCAGAAGCCGTTGTCAGACCTCACTCATTGAGAACACATGTTCTGGCCCAGAACTCCAAATGAGGCTAACCAGAGCAGCTTCTTTTTATCTTTGTTCTCAAACCACAGACTGCTTGTTTCCTTATTTTTCACTCGGTTCTACACTTTCAGATTAGTTCTCCATCCCGCACATCCACGCAGCCACTTTGGCTTCTCCCTTTGGCCTCCTTCTGCTCTTCGATCTTCCCGCCTTGACCATGCTTGATCCTATTGTCAGGGCACCTGTCCCCTCTCCTACTTCCGTACCTGCGTCCTTCCTCTTGCTGATGCCTGTAGAAGCTGGAAACAGTTAGGGGCTGTTTTTCCTGCCCTGCCAAGTCTACTCAGCATGTGACAACAATGAGCCTTGAACACTTGATACCAGGGTTTGACTTGAATAAAATATTTAACCCTCTTGGCTTGGGCATGATGGCTGATGTCTGTAATCCCAGCACTCTGGGAGACCAAGGTGGAAAGACTGTTTGAGTCCAGGGGTTCAAGACCAGCCTAGGCAACATAGTGAGACCCCATCTCCACAAAAATAAAAATTTTAAAAGTTAACCACCAAATATGGGGCTATTGCCAAAACAACACTTCCATGAATTTAGAATGCTGTATCATTGAGCAGCAAAATTATCTCATACTTGCTTTGAAACAAAATCTACCAACTTTTTTTGAGAAGTTTTAATTTTACTTGACTGTGATGATTTTCAAAGTCAATTTTTAGGAATGCAAAAAGTATTCAGTTAACCCAATTCCATTGTATCTCAGTTGCAAGACTAAAAACTGGATCAAAATAATTTTCATCTTGTTCTGCCAAAATCATACTCCACAAGCAAACAAACAAATGCAAACCCAAACCCCAAAAGAGAAAAGAAAAAAAGAAGTATGATTTGGGGTGGGAGTGGAATTCTCATGGTTGAGGGAGGAAAGGTTTTTGCTATTTCTGTGAGCTGGACATTTCAAAGATTCCCAAATGTGGATCAACTTCCTCAACACTGCTGCTTTTTCTTTGTAGTTTCGGCTTGTCCCAGGTCAAGCAACTGGTTCCGTGGACAGGAGTTGATTAAAACAAGGCTGTACTCCAAGGCTGAGGAGTATTTTTAGGTCTTGAGGAAGAATTTTTTTTTTTTTTTTTGAAGGAAAGGATGGTAATGTCATCCAAAGTACTAGTCCTGTGCAGAAGCTGGTACTTGGTGTGACTCAAGAAGCACTTTGAAAGGAATGTGGCCAAAGGCCAAGCTTCAGGAAGCCAAATGCTGGAGACCTAGTCATTCTTCTGGTCTGCTTGAAAACATGATGGCAGACATTTTCATGGATTTTCTCATCCTTTGTCCCTTTTATAAACCTTCATGAACACAGCCATTTGCTTTGTTTTGATTGCCCTGTGGAAGGCTGTAGCTTAATGTTCTGAATTCTTTCTTCTTTGAGCAATAAGAACAAAAATGACCACTGAAATCCCCAAGCTACACATATCCTTGTAGGAAAATATTAGCTGGACAATCCTGAATAGTTGTCAAAGTAAAAATTATGTGAAGAACTGATGAAACAAAGATCGGATGCTGGTGTGTATACAGTGGGTGCACTGTGTGTTTATGTGTGCCCAGCATTCATGCATGTGCTTAACTGAAAATGCCCTATGCAGTTAGGAGAAAGGCAGGAACGGTGGAGCTACTTACTTTTCTTGGAAAATTCAGACTCATCAAGGGGTAGCTGGGTGTATAAATAGATAGGTGCTCCCTGCTAAGATCTTACTAAAGCAAATGATTCTAACTTGGCATTCAGGAAAATCAGTAATTTAAGTGAAATAAAGAAACTGAATTTCTGGCAACTGTCTTCAATGGAATCTTGTGGTGCTGGTTGAGCTACTCAGGTCCTGTGGGCAAAAACTTGGGAACAAAATGTTTTTATTGGTTGACTCAAATGCCATTGCATGGTGCATGACTGTATGATAGTTTCAAAGTGTTGATGCCTATAAACAATGTTTTAAAATATCTACAACCACTGGCTGGGCACGCCTGTAATCCCAGTACTTTGGGAAGCTGAGGTGGGTGGATCATTTGAGGTCAGGAGTTCCAGAACAGTCCGGACAACATGGTAAAACCCCATCTTTACTAAAAATGTAAAAATTAGCCTGGCATGGTAGTGGGTGCCTGTAATCTCAGCTGCTCGAGAGGTTGAGGTAGGAGAATTGCTTAAATCCAGGAGGCAGAGGCTGCAGCGTGCCAAGATCATGCCACTGTACTCTAGCCTAGGCAACAGAGACTCTTTCAAAAAAAAAATAAATAAATAAAATATGTACAACTACTGAAATATATGAATATTTATCTTAGCGACTATGATTTATCTTCATGACTGTGATGATTAATTTAATGCATCAAATTGACTGGGCCAAAGATATCTATATCTATCTATCTAGATACTTAGATTTGTTTCCCATACCATATTTGAAGGAAATTAACTGCAGGTTAATTTTTTCTTAGTAACTTTATATTTTCCCAGTCCAAAGATGCTCACTTTTCAAGACCCAGCAGATTTCTCCACCCATTACAATCCCCACTGAGATTCCACATTTCTGAAGCCTTTCTGTCCATATAATAATAATGCCCAGCAAGCTGCTTCAGTTGTCCATAACATTTCCACTTTGTGTTTCATCTCTCCTATCTCAATGTAGGTTTCTTGCAAGCAGGGACTGGACTTTTACTTATTTTGAAATTCCCTACCTCAACTGCAACCAGCATACTGATGGGCACCTGGTACTCCAGTGGTACTCAACCCTGAACACACATCAGAATCATCTGCAGATGTTTGGGTTCTATTCCCTAGGGCAATGGTTCACAAAGTGTGATTCCCTGGACGAGCAGCATTAGTATCACCTGAGAATTTGTTAGAAATGCAACTTATCAAGCCCTACCCACAGCCTACACAATCAGAAACTCTAGGGTTAGGGCCCAGCAGTCTATGGTTTTGAAATCCACTAAGATTTGAGAATTGCTGCGCTAAGGACTCTGATTCAGAAGGTATGGAGTGGAATTCAGAAAACTTTATGGAAGAAGTACCATTATCTGGCAAACTCAGTGAGGTCAAAGTAGGGTCCAATTTTGTACACCATTATACCTCAAGTGCCTTAGTGCCTGACACATGATCTGGACTAGAAAGTATTTGTTGAATAAAAGAAAGAAATGGGTGCCTGACACATGGTCTGGACTAGAAAGTATTTGTTGAATAAAAGAAAGAAATGCAGTTTGTGAGGCCTACGTATAGGGCAACTATATTTCTCAGTGTCTGATGACTTTTATAGAAATTAGATACAAGTCCTTTGGAAGATAAATATTCCCTTTGAAGGTGCCATTTATTGCAAGACATCAATTATTTAACAAATGATGCACTTGTGGCTCATCTAGTAGCTCCAACTAGTGATTTGGCTTATGAGAGAATTTTGAAAAACAAGCCAAAAGGTCAGACTTTAGAAACCTAAATGCCTTTACCAAATTAAAGGTAACTCTGAATTTTTTTGTTTTTGTTTTTGTTTTTTTGAGACGGAGTTTCACTCTTGTTGCCCAGGCTGGAATGCAGTAGCACAATCTCGGCTCACTGCAACCTCCACCTCCTGGGTTCAAATGATTCTTCTGCCTCAACCTCCCGAGTAGCTGGGATTACTGCCGCCTGCCACCACGCCCAGCTAATTTTTTGTATTATTATTAGAGACGGGGTTTCACCACGTTGGCTAGTCTGGTCTCAAACTCCTGATCTCAGGTGATCCACCTGCCTGGCTTGGCCTCCCAAAGCGCTGGGATTACAGACGTGAGCCACCCTGCCTGGCCTACATTTTTTTTCTATCAGGAGCACTTACCACATTGAGTTCTTTGGGGATTTCTCATCTTCTTGACTACAGTGAGGACACTATGAGCTCTTGTACTCTACAGAAAAAAGGAATAAAATTCTTCTGCATTTCACCTTCAAAATATAGGTAGAATAAACTAAAGCTACAGCAGACTAGAATTTCCAAGAGACCGTTATATATATTCAAATAACAAGTTGTCAGAGAGTGTACTCTGTTCTTTAAACAGCTTGTCATTGATACGATTTTACTACGTGAAAATTGTGGTGTAAGACAAAATAGAGAATGCTGAAAGGTATTCCTTCTCTCAGAGAGCTCAGAACACAGAAGAGAAATGAGAGCAGGAAAGACAAATAACTACAATCCCTCTTGATCCTCCTTAGTAGTCGACAGAGCCCTTTCCAATGTTTTTCTTTATCTGTTTGCTTATTTGTGAATTTGTTGTCTTCCCTCCTCACTAGAATGTAAGTGAAGGAAATCTCATTTACCACCACGGCTGACTGGCATTGAGAATATTTCCTGGTGCTGGTGGACACCATAAATATTTCTTGAGTGGAATGCTGGTGAAGGAAACACAAAGTTAAACACATGAATTACTACTTTTAAAATATTAGATCCCACACTGAGGCATTTATTTTCATGTCTCTGAAGAAGAATCATGCTGTGGATTCACATGGATCTGTGGAGTTCAAGTCTCGGTTCTGAAACTTGACGCTGTGTGGTCTTAACCATGTTGCTTAACTTTTGACAGCTGCTGCCTCCTCCAATGGTACTTACTCTGTATTGTCTCACCTGAAGTTTAATTTATCTCTAAGTCTTTTCTTTAAGATAAGCCAAAAAATGTCCCATAATATTGAAAAATGTATTTCACTAGTTCCAAGGACTCCTCACTTAAACTTTGAAATTACAAATATTTTTATGAAAAACTATATATGTTTCATTAAATTTATGTTCTTATTGTTATTTTTGTAGAAGGCTCTTTAGCTGCCTCAAAGTGCTAAGCTATCTTTTTCATAAGGGGATAATTTTACCGAACAACCTTGTGATAATTAACTCACCATGACTTCCAAATATAGCTCCAATTTACCCAAGCAATATTAAAGGACTTTTAAAAGGAGCACAGCTAAAGAATTTCCTCCTTGGTTTTACAAGTAAAATTAACGTGACTGGGAATAACTTTAAAACGTGAGACAAGACCTATTTACCTTAAGAGTATTATTGTTTAGTCTGTTGAAGTAATTTTAAATTCCATTCTTATTATTTTAGGCATCAATAATTCTAACAAAAAGTTTTTATTTGTACATATAGATATATGTGTTATATTTATATAATAAATATTTTTAGAACTATGTTTTTCAAACTTTTTCTTCCCATTGGTGAAATGAGATGGTCTTTTTTATGAGTTTTCTAAACAAGCATGCAAGATTCCTTCTCATGTGTTCTGTGAGATGTACTTTCTGGTGGCGAGATGCCTAGCACCCACGTGTGACAGCCATGAGACCTGGTGAGAGAATTGTTAAATCATGAAACTCTCCAAGCTTCTAGTACTCTATAGGTAAGATCAGAATTGTAACACCCGTCCTACTTTACAGATCAAATAAAAATTGTGTATAAGGGTGCTGTGGTTTGACTGTGCCCTCCAAAGTTCATGTGTTGGAAACTTAATTCCAAACGCAACAGTATTGAGAACTGGGACATTTAAGAGGTAATTAGGACATGAGGGCCCTGCCTTCATGAATGGATTAAATGCTGTATTGCAAGAGTGGGTTCCTAATAAAAGGATGAGATAAGTTAGGCATCGTTTTCCCTTCTTCTCTCCTGATCTCCACTTCTGTCTTCTACAATGCGATGACAAGCAAGAAGATCTTCACTAGATGCTGGTGCTTTGATATTGAACTTCGCAGCCTCTGGAACTGTGAGAAATTCCTCTTCTTCATAAATTATCTATTCTGGGAAACACCATTATAACATGAAACAGAAAGACGAAGTGTTACATAAGTGGAAAAACTATATAGACATATGTGTGTGTATGTATAACAGCATATGTATATATAGCACTGTATCAGCATTACAGTAAACACTACATATGTATAAATATGTATATACATATACAGCCATGCATCACTTAACAATGGGGATACATTCTGAGAAATGTGTCATTAGGCAGTTTCTTCATTGTGCAAAGATCATAGAGTGTACTTACACAAACCTAGATGGTATAGCCTACTACATGCCTAGGCCGTGTGGTCTAGCCTATCGCTCCTAGGCTACAAACCTGTGCATGTTACAATACTGAATATGGGAGGCAATTATAACACAGTGGTAAGTATGTATGTAAACATATCTAAACATAGAAACAGTACAGTAAAAGCATGATACAAAAGATTAAAACATGGTACACTGCTATAGGGTACTTCCATAAATGGAGCTTGCAGGACCTGAAGTTGCCCTGAGTGAGTCAGTGAGTGAGTAGTGAGTGGATGTGAAGGCCTACGACATTACCGTACACTGTTGCAGACTTTATAAACAATATACATTTAGGCTGCATGCATTTTATAAAAACGTATTTTTCTTCAGTTATCAATTAACCTTAGCTCGCCATACTTTTTTACTTTATAATTTTTTGACTATTTTGTAATAACACAGCTTAAAACACAAAACACATTGTGCCGTTTTGGAAAAATATTTTTTTCTTTAAGCTTTATTCTATTTTTAAAATTATTTTTACTTTTAAAGCTTTTTTTGTTAAAAACTGAGATAGGCTGGGCACAGTGGCTCATGCCTGTAATTCCATCACTTTGGGAAGCCGGCAGGGTGCATCACAAGGTCAAGAGATCGAGACCATCCTGGCCAACATGGCGAAACCCCGTCTCTACTAAAAATACAGAAAATTAGCCAGGTGTGGTAGCGCGCGCCTGTAGTCCCAGCTACTCAGGAGAATCGCTTGAACCCAGGAGAATCACTTGAATCGAGAAGCAGAGGTTGCAGTGAGCCAAGATTATGCCACACTGCACTCCAGCCTGGCGACAGAGCAAGACTTCATCTCCAAAAAAAATAAAAACAAAAACAAAACTGAGATATAAACACACACATTAGCCTAGGCCTACGTGGGATCATTAATATCATTGTCTTCCACCTTCATGTCTTGTCCCACTAGAAGGTTTACAATGTCAGTAGGCAATAGGAATTTTTCAGTGCCATTGTAATCTTATGGGACCAACGTTGTACATGTGGTCCATTGTTCACTGAAACATTGTTATGTGGTGCATGACTATATATAAATATATATATAATGTATATACATATTTTATATAATATATCCATATATTTCAGTTACTGCTGCTAATGTTTGTTAATGGCTTGCTTTTATATATATATTTTTTTTATTGCGCTTTACGTTCTGGGGTACAGGTGCAAAACATGCATGATTGTTGCATAGGTACATACATGGCAATGTGGTTTGCTGCCTCCATCCCCCTGTCACCTATATCTGGTATTTCTCCCCATGTGATCCCTCCCCAACCTCTCTACCCCCCGCTGTCCCTCCCCTGTTCCCCAGCAACAGACCCCAATGTGTGATGCTCCCCTCCCTGTGTCCATGTGTTCTCATTGTTCAACACCTACCTATGAATGAGAGCATGTGGTGTTTGATTTTCTGTTCTTGTGTCAGTTTGCTGAGAATGATGGTTTCCAGGTTCATCTATGTCCCTACAAAGGACACGAGCTCATCGTTTTTTGTGGCTGCATAGTATTCCATGGTGTATATGTGCCTCATTTTCCTTGTCCAGTCTATCATCGATGGGTATTTGGGTTGGTTCCAGGTCTTTGCTATTGTAAACAGTGCTGCAGTGAACATACGTGTGGATATGTCTTTATAATAGAACGATTTATAATCCTTTGGACAACAGTTTATAATCCATTGGACAATCCAGTAATGGGATTGCTGGGTCAAATGGAATTTCTATTTCTAGGTCCTTAAGAATCACCACACTGTCTTCCACAATGGTTGGACTAATTTACACTCCCACCAACAGTGTAAAAGTGTTCCTATTCCTTCCCATCCTCTGCAGCATCTGTTGTCTCCAGATTTTTTAATGATCGCCATTCTAACTGGCATGAGATGGTATCTCAGTGTGGTTTTGATCTGCATTTCTCTAATGACCAGAGATGATGAGCATTTTATCATGTGTTTGTTGGCCTCAT
>NW_016107387.1:3660223-3739596 GCF_001604975.1 Cebus imitator | reverse complement strand
TTTCACCACGTTGGTCAGGCTGATCTCGAACTCCTGACCTTGTGATCCACCCACCTTGGCCTCCCAATATGCTGGAATTACAGGTGTCAGCCACTGCATTCAGCCCAATGGCTTCCTTTTATAAATCCCACAGGAAATGGTTACCAAAGCATTTCAGTGGACCTAGTCATTAGTTATTCACTCGCTAAGCCTCAGCTAGTAAGACTGACTATGATTGGTCATCATATTTAAAAGTACAAGATATTTTTTTCACAGTTTAACACTGTTTTGCTTTTTGCTTTTCTGTTTTTACTAGAAAGTATTGAAAAATGCAAATCGGTAAACACTTACTGACTCTGGATCTTAGTTAGAAGAATCCTCTTATTCCTCAACAACTACTTCTTAACTGAGGAACTGGAGCCTTGGATGGCAAAGGGACAGGTCTGGCCTGAGCAAAATGCCCTGGTTTCCCAGAGGGATCTGGCAGTGACCTAGCACAAATGTCCTTTCTCTTGTGACAGCCTCTCACAGACTCCATTGAGCCTTTCTCTAGTCTGACACGGCGCTTTATTCAGACCTCTTTCTGGTGTTGATTGTGTGGCGGGGAAGTTAGTTAGGGTTTTTGTTTTTTGTATTTTTTTTTTTTTGCAGTAAATAATACCCTGCTATATGCAGTGATAACATTTTAAAAATTAAGTTTATAAGTATATAGAGTTAAAAAGTAAATGTCCTCCTTTCCCTCTCTCCCCTTCGTCCCACTCAGCAGTTTGGAGCATGGCTTTCCGGATCAATTTGTATGCAGTTTTAATATGCACATATAGAAAAATTTAACAGGCCAGACCCAGTGGCTCACACCTGTAATCCCAGCACTTTGGGAGGCCAAGGCAGCGGATCACCTGAGGTCAGGAGTTTGAGACCGGCCTGGCTAACATGGTGAAACCCCGTATCTACTAAAAATACAAAAAATTAACTGGGCATGGTGGCATGCGCCTGTAATCCCAGCTACTCGGGAGGCTGAAGCAGGAGAATCGCTTGAACTCGGGAGGTGGAGGTTGCAATGAGCCAAGATCACACCATTGCACTTCAGCCTGGCGGACAAGAATGAGACTTTGTCTCAAAAAGAAATTTTTTAAATAAAGAGACTGTTCTGTTTTGTTCTCCATTTCAAAAATATTTTCATGTCAGAACATATATTGATATATCTATTTCATAATATACAGGTATGTTATTTAACTTCCGATGAACATTCCTTTCTTTCTCTTTCTTCTTTCTCTCTTTTTGCTATTACAAACAGCGCTCCAACAAACACGCTGTTCTACATTCATGCACACAAACGTATGCTCATATACACTCATACACATATATCTGAAGGACACTTTCATAATCTTGTTTTATACAATTAGCTCTTTAACGCAGGTAACATTTATTTATATTCGTAATGTGACGTAAAAATTTAACTTTACTTTAAAAAACGGATATCTAAGCCAGGCAAGGTGGCTCATGCCTGGAATCCCAACACTTTGAGAGGCCGAGGTGGGCAGGTCACTTGAGGTCAGGAGTTCAAGACCAGCCTGGCCAACATGGTGAAATCTCATCTCTACCAAAAATACAAAAATTATCCGGGCGTGGTGGTGGGCACCTGTAATCCCAACTACTTGGGAGGCTGAGGCAGGAAAATCGTCGGAACCTGAGAGGCAGTTGCGGTGAGCCAAGATTGTGCCACTGCATGCCAGCCTGGGCAACAGAGCAAGACTCCATCTCAAAACAAACAAACAAAAAAATGGATGTCCATTAGTTTCAACCACTTGTTGAATGTTTCTTATTTTCCTATGGGTCTAAAATGTTAACTTTGTCATGAACTATATTTGCATGTATTTCTGCAAATTTATTTGATTCTTGCATTGACTTGCATTTGTCTGTCTGTAGATGTATTTGTCTGTATCGATGTCATACTTTCCAGTTATAATGATCTTAAAATCTGGTAGGACAGACCTTCAAACACTGTTCTTTTTCAAAATGCCTTCATTGTTGCTGTACATCTTCTCTTCTGGCTGAACTTTAGTATTAGCTTATCAGGTTCCATTTAAAAATTATATTTGTTTTAAATAGAAGGAAGATATTGAACATTCTTATCACAAAGAAATGTTTGAGAGAGTGAACATGTTGATTATACTGATCTGATCACTATACATTATATGTATAGAAACACCATGTACCCCATAAATATGTGCAATTATTATATGTCAATTAAAAATAAAATCAAAAAAAATTTAGGTTATATTGAGAACTTTAAAAAGTAACATTTAGTGAAATTGGCTTTTGGGGAGATATATAATTCTGTGAGTTTTAGCACATGTATAGATATGTTTATTATTATTATTATTATTATTATTATTATTTTGAGACGGAGTCTCACTCTGTCAGCCAGGCTGGAGTGCAGTGGTACGATCTCTGCTAACTGCAACCTCTGCCTCCCAGGTTCAAGTGATTCTCTTGCCTCAGCCTCCCAAGTAGCTGGGACTGCAGGCACGAGCCACCACACCTGCCTAATGTTTGTATTTTTATTAGAGACGGGCTTTCACCATGTTGGTCGGGCTGGTCTCAAACTCCTGACCTCAGGTGATCTGCCCGCCTCAGCCTCCCAAAGTGCTGGGATTACAGACGTGAGCCACCGCACTCGGCCAGCATGTGTATAGATTTTGTATAAGCACCACCACAGTCAGGATACAGAAGCATTTTAGTCACCCCAAAAAATTCCCTTGTGCCATCATACCTTTGCTGTCACACCTTTCTCCAATCCTAATGCCTGGCAGTCACTGTCTGTCAGCTGTCACTTTAGTTTTGTCTTCTAGAGAATATTATGTAACTGATATCATACATTAGGTAAGCTTTTGAGGCTGTTCTTTCACTCAGCAAAATACCCTGAGATTCATTCAAGCTTTTGACTGTATCAGTAGTTTGTTCTGTCTTTTTGGTGAGTAGTATTCCACTGTATGGAGATCCCACAGTTTATCCAATCTCTCCTGCTGAAGGACACTTAGGTTTTTGCAGCTTTGGGTCATTATGAATAGATAATTGTCTTAAACATTCATGTATAGGTTTTTGTATGAACACAAGTTCATTTTTCTTGAGTAAATTCTAAGGAGTAGGATTGCTGGGTTATATGGTAAGCATAGGTATAACTTTGTAAGAAACTGCAAAACGTTTTTTGAGTAGCTGTACCATTTTGCATCCCCCCAGCAGTGTATCCTTGACAGTACTCAATATGGTCAGCATATTTTTATTTTAATCATTCTGAGCAATGTATAGTGGTATCTCACTTGGGTTTTAACATGCATTTCTCTAATGGCTAATGATATTGAACATGTTTTCATCTGGTACAGTGTCTGTTCAAATCCTTTGCCCATTATTAAAGGGAGTTATTTGTCTTTTTACTTTTGAATTTTATGTCCTTTATATATTCTAGATACTTCCTTTGTTAGCAGGGCATCTTCAGGGAAGTGTGACCTGTGCAGCCAGTGCTTTGTTCAGTGTTCTATGGTTGCAGTCTTGAAATCCAGCCGATTATCACAAAGTTAACATCACCAGTGCTAAGTCCTTCTGATATCAGGACCCCTGGCAATGAGTAGGGCACTCCACCCCGGTGGTATTCCCTGCCAACCTACAACCACAGTCTAATTATGAGAAATCACCAAACAAGACCAAACTGAGGGACATTTTACAAAATACCTGGGCAGTAGTCCTCAAAACTGTCAAGATCATGAAAAACAAGTGAAGACCAAGAAACTGTTACAGCCAAGAGATGCGTACGGAGACATGAGAACGAATGGTACCCTGGATTAGATTCTGGAACAGGACAAGGATAAGAGAGGAAAAACAGATGAAATCCCAATAAAGTCTATAGTTTAGTTAGTAGAAATGCACCAATATTAATTTCTACTTTTGACACATGTACCAAAGTTATACAAGATGTTAACATGACAGAAAACTGGGTGAAGGGTATGGGAGAGGTCTGTACTGTCTTTTTAACTTTCCTATGGATCTAAAATTATTCCAAAATAAAAAGTTTGCTTGGAAAAAAAGTCTGAAAGAAAAGAAGAATTTGGGTTCCCAGTGGCATTACTGAATCACTGAGCTGACATCGGCAGTGGTCTCAAGATTTCTTGAGATTTATTTTATGTGAGAAAAATAAAACACATCTTTAAAAGCAATGTCACTAAACTGTCTGATACTTGCAGCTGAATGAATATCGTCTGATAAAATGTGTTTATCTTTTTTTTTCTGATGCAATTAGCTCTTAAAACCCACAGCTGAGTACAACGGCACCAAGTACCTAGCAGCAAATGGTGCCAGTTTCCCACCCTCAGGCTGTCCCCACCTCCCTTCCCAGCCTGTTGTAATTCAGCATAATGTTTTTGAGATGTATCCATGTTGTGGCATATATCCGTACTCTGATCTTTTTAAAAATCATTGGGTAGCATTCTATTGTAAAAATAGAACACAG
Source organism: Cebus imitator (assembly GCF_001604975.1). Classification (NCBI taxonomy): domain Eukaryota; kingdom Metazoa; phylum Chordata; class Mammalia; order Primates; family Cebidae; genus Cebus; species Cebus imitator. The sequence goes on along the minus strand of NW_016107387.1, from coordinate 3,735,113 downwards.
GTTGTTTATTCATTCTCCTATTGTCAGACATTTGTGTTGTTTCTAGTTTGTTACTGTTATAGAAAGGGTCTATGAACATACATGTAAGAGTCTTTACATGGACTTAGATTTTTCTTTCTTTTGGATAAATATCAAGAGTGGAATTTCTGGGTCATAGGGTATGTGTCTGTTTACCTTTATAATAAATTGTCAAACACATTTTCAAACTGGTTTTATCATTTTACAGTTGCACCTCCAAGGTATGAGAGCTACGGTTTCTCCACATCCTCTCCAACACAAGGAACTGTTAGGCTTATTAATTTTAGCTTTAGCTTTATCTGCTAGGCTTAACGAAGTATCTCATTGTGGATTTAATTTGTGTTTCCCTGGAACCTCATTATGTTGAGTATCTTTTATTGCATTCTCAGCCATTTGTTTATCTTCTCTTAGGAAGTTCTCATTCAAAATCTTTGTCTATTTTATTAAGTGGCATATATATATATATATATATATATATATTCATTCTGGATACTGAGTTCTTTGTCAGATACGTGTTTTGCAAGGAGCAATCACTTAAATGAAGGAAAGCCAATAATAAGGTTGAAGCAAAACCATGAGACTGAAGTCAAACTGACATTTCCTGAATAACTATCAGATACTGGGTCCTTTATACAGAGGATTTCCCCTGATTTTCCCTGGCAGAGGAAATTCTCTGCTGGGCATCATTTTCTTGATTTTTTTCACTATGCTACCAAAGCCTAGAGAGGTTCGATAACTTGTTCAGTGATGCCCAGTTTGAAGGGGCAGAGCTAGGATTCAAAGAGGTCTGTGTGAGTCCTTCCCTTTGAAAGAAGCACGCTTATAATGGGTGGTCTCCATTTCCCCTTTTATTGAAATTATATAGAAGGGACATTTTTTTTTCAATGCTTATCCTCTAGAATGTTAATCTGTCCTTGAATTCGGGCTAGCTGCTTAGTCCTGATTAATTTCTAATGAGTAAATAACTAGTCCCGTAATACGCCCCTGAATCAGATTATAGGCAACTGTGGTGTGGGAGATTAAAATCTGACACCCCAAAGTATGCTTCTTTTGGCATATTTCAAGATGGCACTTCAGAGAGGCTGCAGACACAGGAATAGCTCTGAAAAGCTATCCTTCTGTGGGGGAGCTTTGCATCTGTAGAGGAAATGTACATTAGTGAAGTAAACAACAGATGCAGGGGTTTTCTCTGAGTTGTCCTTATCCGGATCTAGGAAGGATTAACTCAGAGGAAAAGGAGACTGAACTCTGACAATTTAAAGGTCTGACAGAGAAATTTCTACACAGCCTACCATCTATGCTTTCTGGGGGCTGTCAGCTGAGTGACTTCATCTACATAAGACAACAACCTTTGTTTACAGAGTATTTCCTCCCTCCCATCCCCTGAACTATTGTCACCTTCTTATGGGAGCCCCGAGCCCTGAGTCCCTGTCCCTTTCTGTACAGTATAAAACCTTCAGTCATCTGGCCTTCCCTTGAGTTTCATATTTTACATGGCTTCTGTGTACATGTGCTTATAATTTGTGTGCCTTTTCTCCCATTTGTCTATTGTAAGTTTGTTTTAGAGATTTAAATTATCAAACCTTCAAGGTTTGGGGGGTGCAGAGGAGGAAAATTCCCTTCACCCCTACAGTGGATTCATGAAAATGGTAATAATCCAGGATAAGGAGAACCAAAAATAAATATTTTTTTTTAAAAAAAAGGTAGGAAGGGGATTCCAAAGCAAGCTGAGAAGAGAGTTTGTGTACAGCCAGGATGAAAATTGGAAGGCAGTGAATCCCCAAAAGCTGAAGGTCAAGAGAGATCAGAGCTATAAAATCAGGAAGGAGAAACACGCGCCCAGAGGTGAAAAGACCAGGAATGAGTTTTAAAGTCTTTCCTAGCCTTGGCTGCTTACCCTATAGCTAGTTAGGACATTTTGGTTGTGATGGAAACCCAAATCAATGTAATGCAAACAAACAAAATGTATTCTGGCTTCAATCTTGGGATTCAAATGACACCTCCAGGAACTGCTCTTTTTCTCCATTTCTTGACTGTGCTTTTCTCTGTATTGGTTTCAAACCTGCAAGAGGCTCCCTCTCTGAGGTCGGAAATGTAGTCCATGGTGGGAAATCTAGTCCGTGGCAACCTGAGGTTTTCATTGTCCTAATAGAGAGTCTAAGGAAAAGGGAAAGCCTTTCCCAGGAGTTCCAATACCAGTTCTGGAAGGGTTCTGATTGGTCTGGCTAATGTCACATTTCATCACTAAGTAAGGTTCCCAGATAAAATACAGAACTCCCAGTTACATGTGAATTTCAGAAAAACAAAATTTTCGTACTCTGTACTATAAGTATGTCTTATGAAATATTTGAGACAGGCTTATACTAAAAAAAAAAAAGGTATTTGTCTGAAATTAAAATGTAATGGAACATCCTGTATTTTTATTTACTGAATTTGGCAACCTAATTCCTATGCCAATCACTTGTGACCAAAAGGATGATGGACTTCTGAATCTTGGAGACTGAGTCAGTCTCAGAATTATGGGGAGTGGGAATGGGGAAAGGGTAGTTGCCTAAAGAAATTCTGAGCAGCAGGCCAGGTGCTTCTGTAATCCCAGCAATCTGGGGGGCTGAGGCAGGTGAATTATGAGATCAGAAGTTTGAGGCCAGCCTGGCCAGTATGGTGAAACCCCATCTCTACTAAAAATACAAAAAAAATTGGCTGGGCATGGTGGTGTGCCTGTTGTCCCAGCTGCTCCAGAGGCTGAGGCAGGAGAATTGCTTGAACTTGGGAGGCAGAGGTTGCAGTGAGCCAAGATCACGCCACTGCACTCCAGCCCCATCTCAAAAAAAAAAAAAAAAAAAGGAAGGGAGGGAGGGAGGGAGAGAGGGAGGGGAGGAAGGAAGGAAGGAAGGAGGGAAATGGCTCTTGTTCCTACTATACTTTCTGTTTCTGCCTATACTCCCAGGAAGGGAGGGAGGAAGAAAGGGAGGGAGGTAGGGAAGGAGGAAAGAAAGGAAGGAAGCTGGCTCTTGAGAGGGAGGGAGGGAGAGAGGAAGGAAAGAAGGAAGGAAGGAAAGAAGGAAGGAAGGAAGGAAGGCTCTTGTCCCTACTATACTTCCTGTTTCTGCCTATACTCCCAATTTTGACTTTTCCAGGACATCTGGCAAAGTTTGGACCTTAGCTGGAGGAGAAGGGGATGAATTCAAGAAATTTTCCTATTTGTAAGCACTACTATTTGTCTGTATTTGTCTGTTCTATATCACATTGCTATGTTCTCACTTGTATGCCTCAACCATAAGTATGCATATCTGCTTTATTAGTCAGGATTCTCCAAGGAGTCAAAAGCATGCACACGTACACACACACACACACACACACACACACACACACACACACACACACACCTACCTAGAAAGTGAGAGATTTATTTGAAGGAATTGGCTCACACCGTTGTGAGGCTGGTGAGTTGGAAATCAGCAGAGTAGAGTTAGCAGGCTGAAGAGCCAGGGAAAGGTTGTTGCATCTTAAGTCCTTTGGTGACTTCAGTCTTTTAAGATCTTCAACTGATTGGATGAGGCCCTCCCACATTATTGATAGTAATCTGCTTTGCTTAAAGTCTGTTGATTTAAATGTTAATCATATCTTTAAAAATCTCTTTGGCCAAACATGGTGGTTGTTGCCTATAATTCCAGCACTTTGGGGGGGCCACGGTGGGAGGATAGCTTAAGCCAAGGAGTTAGGAACCGGCTTGTGCAACAGAGTGAGACCCTGTTTCTACAAAATGAAAAATTTTAGCTGGGCATGGTGCACATGCCTGTGGTTCTAGTTACTTGGGAGGCTGAGCCAGGAGTATCACTGGAGCCTAAGAAGTTGAGGCTGCAGTGAGCTATGATCACACCAGTGTACTCCAGCCTGGGTGACAGAGCAACACCCTGTCTCAAAAAATAAAAATAAAAATCCCTTCGCTGCAATGTCTAGACTTCCTTCCCCAAACTGGGTACTGTGGCCTGGCCAAGTTGACCCATAAAATTAACCATCCTGGCCTGGCACAGTGGCTCACATCTGTAATCCCAGCACTCTGGGAGGCCAAGGTGGGTAGATCACGAGTTCAGGAGATTGAGACCATCCTGGCTAACATAGTGAAACCTCATCTTTTCTAAAAATGAGAAAAACTTAGCTGGGTGTGGTGGCACATGGCTGTGGTCCCAGCTACTTGGGAGGCTGGGGCAGGAGAATTGCTTGAATCCAGGAAGCGGAGGCTGCAGTGAGTCAAGATTGCACCACTGCACTCCAGCCTGGGTGACAGAACAAGACTCTGTTTCAAAAAATAAATAAATAAATAAAAAATAACCATCCCATCTAGGAAGTCATTACTTTATATCTATTTATGTCAATTTATATCATTGGCAGATCTTCCTTTAATATTGTCAAAATTCTTATTGGTTTTATTTGCTTGGAAAAGTTTGGGTGATAATTGCTGAAGAACAGGCTATTTCATAGAAAAGTTCTTTTTCTCTTGAGGCTACTGGATGTGAACAATCCTCAAGTCTTCTTCTATAGCAAGTCACTCAAGAAATTGGTTGACCTTTAAAAGAAATTTCACAGTAATTGTCCTCTGGCTTATTTTTGGTAGTCAAATAAAATCAAGGACTGGGGACTGGACGTGGTGACTCACACCTGTTATGTTACCTCTCTGGCAAGCCAAAGCCAGAGGATCACTGAAGGCCAGGAGTTTGAGACCAACCTGGGCAATAAAGCAAGACCCTATTTCTACCAAAAAAAAAAAGAAAAAAGGAAAGAAAGAAAGAAGTTGAACATGGTGGCTCATGCCTGTAGTCCTAGCCACTCAGGAGGCTGAGACAGGAGTATCACTTGAGCCTAGCAGTTCAAGGCTGCAGTGGGCCATGATTGCACCACTGCACTCCAGACTGGTTGATAAAGCAAGACGCTGTCTCAAACAAACGAGCAAACAAAACTAGACTAGAGGAACATTGATTCACTCTTTGAAATCTTAGGTGTATATTTAGACGAGACACTGCAGAAGCTTGAAGCTTCATGTTAGTTTGCTGGCATGTGCTTTGACAAAAAGCAAACAAATAAAACCTGTAGGTGACAAAGATGAAAGATAAAATAGACCTACATGGAGAAAAATGGCATTCTGAGTTTTGATCTCAGGGGAAAAGTCCCTTCTCTAGGTTCCAGGAATGAAAGAAAATGACATATTTCAAATACAAGTTAATTATTTTCTTTTAGCCAAATTGTGATTGAATGGTGCTTTTATATGTCAAGAAAATGACCTCCTTTCTCCCTGATCTTCTATTAAAAACAGTGGGACAATTAATTTTTCCTACTGATGAATCTGATAATATGCCCTGTTAAGTGTGTGGAACGCAAATTTAGAGCTACTTATACAGATCAGATATTCCGAGGGAGTATAATTCATTAAGGATTCTCCTTTGGAAAATGATGTTTAAAAGCTCAGAGAGCACTAATTAGGTAAGTACAATGATCATGAGAGAAATGTTAGATTAGAACCAAAAAGTTTTTGAAAGGGTAGAGCAATTCAGAGGAGCTAAGAGAAGATGAATGCATAAGAACTGAGTGACTGCGCTAATGACAAAAAGAACCTAAAAGGACGCTTTTCAAATCAGCTAATGGTAAATGGTGGAGAGGTGTGAGAGGAAAAGGGGTCAGGGCTCCTTTGACAAATACTCACTTGGGTATTTTCTTTTAATAGAGGGCTCTTGTGGAAAAAGAGTGATCTAAACCTTTGCATGTGTAAAGGAATACCTGTTGAATTCAGTAAGACCTTAAGTGCCCAGGGGAACCCGCTGGCCTTGGCTCAGTAAGGAATAGAAGTCCCTGAAGGTCTTGAGGAAAAAGAAGGGAGAAGAATGCAGTAGGTTGGAGAAGCAAATCTGGAAGTATAGTGTAGACTGTGGTAGAAGAGTTCAAGTTGGAGAGCAGAGGCGTCTGTGATTTCTGATTGAATGTGTGGGCAGGGCTTACAGATACAGGATGACTCTGAGACAGTCTAAAAGAGTGGGGGGCTTACAGAGAGGAATCGCAGACAGGCTAGATAGTATCCTTGAAGTTATCCGATCCAATCCACTACCCAATATAATATGTCTACATTTAACAAGCACATTTTGAAATACTTCCTTGTACAGCTATATCCAGGTGTCCGCTGGCTTCTCTAGGTACTCTTTTAGGAGAGTGCATTCTCTAAACTATATGATTTATTTTATTGCTTCTCTTTATAGATGTCCACCTAAAATTGGAGCTATAAACCTCTTAGAAGGCCAGTTACCCCTCCTGGGTGGAGCCCTGGAAGAGATGAGGTGGAAACAGCTCCTCCTGTACTCAACTCTTTGCCACTCTGTTCCCCGAGTCTCCTCAAAATTAACCCACTGACCATGATCCGTGAACATTTCTTTACTGAAGAGTTAGAAAAGAGAATCATCATGTTAGCAGGTAAAAAGCCACTAATAAGTAGCCTTCATTGAGTACTTACTATATGTCAGAGTACTGACAGCTTTCTGTGTATGATTTTGTTTAATCTTTACAACAACCCTGTGGAGTAGTTGTTATTATAATCTTAATTTTACAAACGAGGAAACCAAGACCCAGAGAGACTTAGTAATGTCCCCAAGTCACCCAGTGACAATGTGGTGGTGCTGAAATTTAGTCTAGTGAGTGTGGCTTCAGAACCAGCATCCCCTATCACTGTGCTGTCTGTGGACTCTCAAGACAGCACCTAAGGCTCAGACCTTCCCAAGGAGGCCTTGCATTTCCCCCCAGTCCTAAGCTTTCGTGTGCTAAAGTTTGGGCCTCTTTTTCCCAAGCTCCTTCACTTTCAGCTCTCTCCATGTAAAACTTCCACTTTTCTTTCCATGGGAAACTCTACCCTGTCTCACCAGAAGAGTCCCACTGTACGTATCTTTTTTCCCAATACACTGTCCCAAGTGTAAGTCCCATGAGCTTGAATAATATTTGGAGCTCCAGGCAAATAAGAAATGATGCTCATCAATACTCAGGCTTGGGGAGGAGGACACCAGCTTCAAGGTTAGACGTGGACACAGATCTCTACCCCTCCACAAAAAGTTCTCATTCACTGTGGGCCTGCTAGTGTCTTTAATAAATGATTTATTAAAAGTAGATGCATATCCCAAAAATACACATTAATTTTTTAATTAAAGAGATATATAAGTAGACTTTTTTTTTTTTTTGAGACGGAGTCTCACTCTGTTGCCCAGGCTGGAGCACAGTGGCATGATCTCGGCCCACTGCAACCTTTGCCTCCCAGATTCAAGTGATTCTTCTGCCTCAGCCTCCCAAGAGGCTGGGACTACAGATGTGCGCCACCATGCCCAGCTAATTTTTGTATTTTTAATAGAGATGGAATTTCACCATGTTGGCCAGGATGGTCTCGATCTCTTGACCTCGTGATCCACCCACCTCGGCCTCCCAAAGTTCTGGGATTACAGGTGTGAGCCACCAGACCCAGGAAGGCAGTTTTATGTTTACAGAAAAATTGAGCAGAAAATTTTAAATCTTGTTATTCCCTGTTCCTTTCCCATCCCAGTTTTGCTGACTATTAACATCTTCCATCAGTGTGGTACATTCATTACAATTGATGAACCAATATTGATACATTATTACCAACATCAGTCCATAGTTTACGTTAGAGCTCTTTCTGCGTTGTACATTCTATGGGTTTTGACAATGTCATACATCGACCATTACAGTATCACATAGATATCCATTTCTTCTTCAGAGACAGTGTAGACTAACGCTGAATGAATGAAGGAATTTCTTTGACTACCAAGAATGACTACCAGGCATCTGTCCCTGTAATGAAATCAGTGGATTCCCACTGTTCTTCCAGAAGCTTTGAATGTTCTTCCTGCTTTGCAGGCAGTTTCTCCCTGAAGAACTACTGAATATTATGTCATACTCCCAGAAGGGTAATATGTGTTATGTGCACTGTAAAACTTTCCAAAAGTTATTAAAATACTGAGTTCCAAATGCACCTAGCCCCAAAGGTTGCGGATTTGGAGTTGTGGCTCTATATTCCCTAACATCCTCAGCAGAATCTAGGAGACGACCTCAGAATCAAACAACTTAATATTTCTGCAGTGAAATAATCTCTGCACATAAATATTCACACTAAATGGGTTAAAGAGAGAGAAGTATCTCTACACCACTTTCAGTCACGTTTTGTTGGGTAAGTGCAAACTTATTTTTTTAAAAAACTTTTGTGGCCAGGTACAGTGGCTCACACCAGCACTTTGGGAGGCCAAGGCAGGCAGATCACGAGGTCAGCAGTTCAAGCCCTGCCTGACCAATATGGTAAAACCCCATCTCTACTAAAAATAAAAATTAAAATTAAAAACAAAAACAAAAACAACTTTTGTCTTTTCAAAGCATTTTGGATTTCAGAATTGTAGATAAGGGGTGGTGGACCTAGATGACACATGACAAAGTGAAATAAATGCTGTTGTAAAAAAGACTGTGACACTTCAGCCTGGGCAATAGAGTGGGACCCTGTCTCAAAGATAAAATAAAAATAAAAGGCTATGGATCCAGAGAGAGGCAATTGGTTTGTATCTCTACCCCTTAGCTAAGCTGATTTTAGGTAGGTCAAGGGGAAGTGATAAGGGAATGGAGCCATTGGGTATGCATTATTTGTGTAAGAAATTTATTAAAGTGTATCCATTGCTGTGTTTTTGTTAAAAGCACCAGGAATTCCAACTCAAAGAAGCTGAAACAGCAAATGTGTCAGCTAATACATCTGGAAGGATCAGAGAGAGGACTGGCATAAGGCAAGGCTCGATCTGGAAGCTCAGTGATACTATCAAAAACTCAGATCCTTTTGGCCTCTCAGCTCTGCCCTGTAACTTACACTTTTAGGTGCACACGAGCAGGAAAAACAAAATTGAAGACTGTGGCTTAGGCCATATGCCCCATCCATCCCTGGAGCTCACAAAAGAAAAGTCACCTTCCTTGGAACTGTATAGATGCCCAGCAAAAATCTGAGGGTGTTGGGAAGGGGGAAGAGCGAATGCTGGTGCAGAGGCAAGCATTTGACAAAGACAAGGGGAAAGCCATTGAAAGGAGGTAAGCTTTGAATGTTTGTTTTGGATTGAGAGTGTACGTGCGTGTTTGAGGGCAGAAAAGAGGGGATGGAGTGAACTGGAGTCTAGAACTCATTTGAGATGTCCTGGGGGTGGAGGGGGAGAGAAAGGATTTAGACAGAGAGAGACAGTGTGTATGTGGCCTTGTAACTAGACTGTGGCAACTGGCTCTGATATCCTGAACTTGAACTGCCTGGTAGATGGACAGGCACAGCTGGTTACTCAGGGCAGAGTCTCTTGGGGATTGCTGTGGTTACAGAGCAGTTTTTTCTGTGAGGTCAAGTCACAGCTATAGCTTCAAGCTACTTGAGAGCTAAACCTATCTGTTTAATTATTACTAAAAGGATTTTATTGTTGGCTACGCCTAGACATATAAAAATGCACATCAAGGTTATAAGATTGGGTCCCTGAACTTACCCTTTCTTGGTTTCAAGCAGCAACTATTACAGAAGTTTAACCAGATAGACTATTAGTAAAACATATCCATAGAGATTTCCACTTCTGTAGCTTACGATAGCATTTTAAAAAACCTCTTTATTGAGTATGATATAAAATGCAAACAAGTAAACATATTTGTTGAATTTTCAACAGATGACAATTCGATGAATTTTCACCAGCTGAATACAACCAGCTAATGAGCATCTAGGTTGAAAACCAGCTATTTAAATAGCATTTCAGGGAGAAGTTTGTACCCACAGTAAAGGTGGGTACCTCGCCGGCACTCCAGTAGCTTTCTTTGTGTGTTTTTCTGATCATGTTTACATTTAATCCAGTTCAGGGATAAGGCTACCAAAAACATGTAGTCTGCCTTTGAAACAATGTGATGTAATTTTAGAGTCCACTGTTAACTTGGTTATGTCAGTATTTCACTGCTGGAAGACTGATTGCAGAAATCCTTTGCTTCCAAAAAACACATCTTTAAGCAAAAATCTGAATTGCCCATAGCAATAATTTTCTTCCTTTGGTACATCAGCAGAATCTGTCAAATGAAAGGCTAAATTGATGAGATATAAAGGATATGGCTCTTTATTGCAGCAATGAGTGAACAAAGAAGCAAAATATTAGATAGCAAAAAAAAAAAGTGGAGACTGTACCTTAGTATTTGATTCAGGATACTAAATATATACTTTGCAAGCGATGATTGTCTGTTAATAGCTTTTTAAGGTGTTGTACCTTGTAAAGATTATTATAGAAGAAACCATTCTTTTTACTTCATTTAATACAAATAATAATGTCAGCAGTATTTAGTCAGTGGCCCTGTATTTTTATAGAACATTTATATGTTCGTTTTATTATTTTAATTTATTTCTGTTTTATTAGTATATCAATGCAGATCTGGAACCTATCAATCTACATATATATATATATATATAATTCGATCCAATGAACAAACATATATATATTTATGTAAATGGATTTTGAGATGGGAGTAGGACATCTGAATTTGGAAATAGTAAGTGGGCAGTAAGTACTATAGCTACGTAAATATAAATACATAAATAGTAAGTACTATAGCTACATCAGTGGGTAGCTATTAGTTTTGCAGTTACTTGTGTTTCTGGGGTAGGATAGAAGAAGCGGTTGAGAATTGGAATGGGAAGGAAAAGGCTGGGGAAAGGATGTTGTAGAAAAAACATAGGAAGCTGAAAGGTCATGGGAGTTGCTTTTGCTGAAGTTGTTTATCAAACCAGGGGACCAGATGGCCAGGCTGAGGTGGAGGAGACTCTCCTCCAATTTCCCTGACTCCCTGGCCTGTTTGGCCTCTGCTGAAACTGAGCACCGGGAGAGTAGTGCCATTGGCTTGCCTGATCCTAGGCGATTCAACACTTCCCTGGTCCCTTTTCTCCAACCATACATTGGTTCCTAGGACCAGGCCAGGTGTTTCCCTGTGTGTGCATTCAGTCATAACTGCACACCGTCAATTCAGCCCGCACATATTTATCAGAAGTACAGCTGACTTTGATGTTTGTTTGGCTAAATATTGCCAATAGCCAAAAAAGTCTGGTGAATGTCAACTTAAAAAAAAAAAAAAAAAAAAACTTTGGTAAGAGCATTTAACACAAAGTCTGCCCTCTTAATTTTTTTTTCTTTTTTTTTAGACAGAGTCTCCCTTTGTTACCCAGGCTGGAGTGCAGTGGCATGATCTCAGCTCGGCACAACCTCCACCTCCCAGGTTCAATCAATTCTCATTTCTCAGCCTCCTAAGTAGCTAGGATTACAGGTGCACACCACCACACCCAGCTAATTTTTTATTTTGTATTTTTAGCAGAGACAGGGTTTCACCATATTGGTCAGGCTGGTTTGGAACTCCCGACCTCAAATGATCTGCCCACCTCGGCCTCCCAAAGTGCTGGGATTACAGATGTGAGCCACGGTGCTTGGCCTACCCTCTTAAATTTTTAAGTGTAAAATACAGTATTGTTAACTATAGGCATGCTGTGGTACAGCAGCTCTCTAGAACTTACTCATTTTGCATAACTAAATCTTTATACCCATTGAACAGCAGCTCCCCATTTCCCCTTCCCTTTAGCCCCTGGCAGCCACTGTTCTACTCCCTGCTTCTATGTGCTTGTCTAATTTAGATTCTAAGTATAAGTGAGATCATGTTATATTTGTCCCTCTGTGACTGGCTTATTTCACTTAGCATAATGTCCTCCAGGTTTATCCATGTTGTTACCTATGACTGGATTTTCTTCTTTAAGGCTGAGTAATGTTCCATTTTATGTATTTACCACATTTTTCTTTGTCCATTCACTTGCCAATGGACATTTAGGTTGTTTCCATCTCTGTTATTTTGAATAAAGCTGTGGTGAACTCTGGAGTAAAATCTCTTTGAGATCTTGATTTCAGTTATTTTGGGTAAATACCCAGAAGTGGGATTGCTAGATCATTTAATAGTTCTCTTTTTAATTTTTTGAGAAACCTTCATACTGTTTTTCATAGTGGCTACCCATTTGTGAATGTCAACTTTTAAGTAACTCTCTGATTGCACTGTGATTATTGCAGGTACAATTTAGACTTCCCAAGAAATACTTATACCGGTAGGAATACCTGTGCCAACCTAAGCTTTTAACTTTTGATAAGAAAGAACTTGAATAGTATATAATAGAGAAACTTGAATATTGAGAGGATCTTGCTCTTTGGTTTTCAAAACTTATGTTTTTCTATCAAAGATGGTTTAAATGTAGCATTTTTCCCCTTTCAAATGTGGCTTATTTTCAACACTTTAGATTTATTACCTTTTGTCTTCATTTAAATGTCCATTCGGGGTAATTGAAATGTAACAGATGGTCCTTGACACTTTCACACTGTCAAAAAGCACTAGTGGAAATCTAGCATTTCAAGGAGAAGTTTGTACCCACAGTAAAGGTGGGATTGTATCTATAGTCTGTGAAATAGACAGTCATTTGAGGATTCAGAATGGTAAGATATCTACCCTGTCCAAGACAAGAGAAGTTATATAAATGTGCTTCTGTTCGTGGAAAACCATGAGAGTGAATGGTGATTGGAGGCCAAGTAAATTATAGAGGGAGGAGTTAAGGCTGCAGGCCGGAGAAGCTAGAGGAGGCCAGTGGCAAGAGAGGACCAGTGCAGATTTTAGACGTGAGGACACTGGTGATGGCCTGGAAGCCTTGGAGAGTGAAACGTGAAGGAAGAGGAGGCAGGCAGGAGGAAATTCCAGTGAAATAAGATGAGAAGTGGCTCTTGCAATGAGAGAGGACCTTATGATAATGTCGTATCCAGGGATGGAAGGAAAGTAACGCCAAGAGCAGTAGGGTAGATAGAAAAGGGAGAAAAGAACAGTGAAGTTAGTTTCCTGTAAACCCACCAGTGTCCTCTCTGTCTGTAGAGTATTGGCCATCAAATAGCTCACTTGGAGAGCTGGCATCTCTCGAAAGGTAATTGGATACAGAGCATCATCTGTCAGTTTACTGAAAGAGCTTGGTTTCCTGACTTGTGAATAAACATTTACTCTCCTAAGAAAAATTAAGGAATTCTGTCTCATCCACTTAAGTCTAAGTCAGAGAACTGAAGGGATGGTCCTGCATCAAACCAGAGTGAGTCCATTTGTTTGATCAGCTTAAAGGAATATTTTCATTTGTCAAGTGTTCCAGTAGTACCTAAGATATTGATATTGTGTATTTTGCTGTCAACTGGTAATAATTATATACATGCCTTGTGAAGATTTATTCTTTATCAATTCATCCAGAGATAAGGGTCTTGGGCAAAGATTGTAAATATCCCAGGTGAAATGGCCCCAATGTTATCTTCCTGAAAGAATGAAGTAGGTTTGGATGGAGAAGAAATATCTCAGTTTAAGAAATGAAAAGTACCTGCTAACAATGAAAGAAAATATTATGTATTCTTCTGGGACTTTACAGTGTTCCTTCTCCTACGGAGGCACGTCCTGAGCACAGAGTGCTAAGTAGAATATTGCCCTCGGGAGGCTAACGATCAGCCTGGTGAAAGATGGCTTGTGTTGAAAGACAAGCCACCTTCATCTGAAACTTGTAAATTTGAGCTGGGGACACATTTGTCACATAGCAACCATGAAGTAAACAGGGTGATTGCTCCCCCAGAAATAGGATTTTCATTTGCTGAGGGGGTTGGATTAGATTATCTTCCTGCCTTGGTACAGCTCTAGTCCTCTGTGGCCCATTCCTCACCTCTTAAAAATGCCTGTGGCAAGGGGTTCTCTAATCATTTTGGTGGAGGTGTAGACTGAGGCAACATCTTTAAGAAGACAACTTGGAAATATCTATGAAGACTCAAAATGCACAAACCATTTGGGCACAAGTTCTACTTCTAGAAGTTTAGCTTGTAAATTTAGTTGCATAGGTGCGATATATAAACACAAGATTTATTGCAGCGATGTTTATTATAAGATAAAAAAGTGAAAAACTCTTGTATACCCATCAATGGGAGACTGAAAACTTACATATACCCATGCAATGAACTAATATTCAATATTTAAAAGTTTAAAATAGAGCTATATATGTTCATCTATATGCGTTCTTATCCCCATGAAGGCCTATATTTTTATCTTTTTTTCCCCTCTTGCATTTAAAATAGTACCTAGCACAGGTAGGTGCCAATAACCCAAGTAAAGAAAGGAGTAATGAATGAGTTTTTTAAATGAGTTTAAAGCTGCCTAATATAAGTGCCCAAAAGGCACTGTGTATTTCCCAAGGCATTTCATAAGTGGATCCGTGGTCTTTCCTAGTTGTGACAGTAGTGGGTATGAATATTTTATACCACCCTGCCTTTGAGGAGTAGATGATTTTGGATAGTAGTGAGAAGGCTTAATCCAAAATCTTGATAACATTCTCTAGGGCTGTACAGGTGGAGATGCAGATAGACACTAAATAGCCATCTGCAAACACCAGCCATTGTTCAGAGCATTTCACAAATGATAGTCATGGATGCAGGATGCTTTGACTGTGCTTGAAAAGTGAATATGAGAGAAATTGCCAGCTGTCCCATTTGGAAACATTTTAGTTGATTTCTTGTTCGTTTTAACACAAACTCTTTAGCTCAGCAAAGTGCACTCCTTAAATTAGATGAAATATTTCCAAAGAACATAGATTTGCAGTGAACATGATGGATTTATACTTCTTCATGTCAGAGAGTGACAAGATATAAACTTAGTGAAAAGAGGGTAATGCTTAAAACGTCCTTTTCCTGAATTAATAATGTAAGAGATTTAAAAATCCTAGAATTACCTTGATTGTTACCTGTGTTTTCATAAACTGGAAAGCCCAGTTGCATTCCCCTTCTCCATTTTATTTCTTTGCTCTCATGCTTATTTTTATTTTTCATTCTGTACATTTAAATAAAGCACCCCGTGGGGGATATACTCTTACAAGATTTTGAAATTTTATAGCCTCACATTTCCAAGTCCTTTGCAGAATAAATTATAAGGCCTAATAAATATAACTACACCTGTTGGTTAAAGATACACATTACAGAAAATAAAACTGCTGCTCATTTTCCTGGGCATGTTTGTGAAAGCACTTAAGGATTTGTTTCAAAAGAACTGCTGAAAATATGGAAACTTGACATCGTCATGAAACTTGCTGAGATGCTGGGTGCTGATTTATAATAACACACCCTCAGCACCCTCGTTGCGGTAGATAAGCCAACTCTTGGCAGACTGTTGTAGCCACAGAAACTCGACTGACTCTAATACAGTCTGACTTAGAAACTTAGAAGAATATGTAGCTGCTGATGGACAGCTATAGGGCTATAGGGTCCATGGTCTTGGAACTCTCCAGCCTTCTTATTGTGGGGAATAGCACTGGAGGAGACTACCCACATCACTGTTAACTATTAGAACCTGCTTCCATCTCGATGCCCTCATAATAGACTAAAGGAAGAATATGAAGAAATGTTTTAGAAATTTGAACTTCTTTATATAAATGGAGCCAAACGCTTGTCAGTTAGTTTATTCAATGAAAACAATTCTTTTTTCTGACCCCCGACCCCAACCCCGACTTTTTAATACTTTTTTTTTTGAGATGGAGTCACTCTGTTTCCCAGGCTGGAGAACAATGGCATGATCTCAGCTCACTGCAACCTCTGCCTTCCGGTTCAAGTGATTCTCTTGCCTCAGCCTCCTGAGTAGCTGGATTACAGACATCTGCCACGATGCCTGACTAATTTTTGTATTTTTTAGTAGAGATGGTGTTTCACCATGTTGGCCAGGCTGGTCTCAAACTCCTCACCTCAAGTGATCTGCCTGCCTCAGCCTCCCAAAGTGCTGGGATTACAGGCGTTGAGTGTCCGGCTCAAGACTTTAAAATCTAACACATTTTATTTTTTAATAGAATGTATTCTTTAAAAGTTTTAGATTGTAAGAAAAACAAAATAGTACAGAAAGTTCCCATACACCCTGCATCTAGCTACCCCGCTGCTTTTTTTTTTTTTCTTTTGAGACAGGGTCTTTCTGTCACCCAGGCTGGGGTTTAGTGGCACAGTCACAGCTCACTATAGCCTCAACTCCTGGGCTCTGGCCAGGCATGGTGGCTCACACCTGTAATCCCAGCACTTTGGGAGGCCAAGGTGGGCAGCTCACGAGGTCAAGAGATTGATACCGTCCTGGCCAACATGGTGAAACCTCGTCTCTACTAAAAATAAAAACAAAATCTTTAGCTGGGCATGGTGGCACGCACCTATAGTCCCAGCTACTCAGGAGGTTGAGGCAGGAAAATCACTTGAACCCAGGAGGCGGAGGTTGCAGTGAGCTGAGATAGTGCCACTGCACTCCAGCCTGGGAACAGAGCCAGTCTCAAAAAAAAAAACTTCTAGGCTCAAGTGATTCTCCCGCCTCAGCATGCCAAGGACCACATGTGCACACCACTACACCTTGATATTGTTTGTAGAAACGGGGTTTTCCCATGTTGTACGGGCTGGTCTCGACCTCCTGAGCTCAAGGGGTCTGCCCATCTTGGCCTCCCAAAGTGCTGGGATTACAGGCATGAGCCCAGAAAAGGTTATGTTCTGACTTCTTGAAAAGTTTAACAATTTGGCAGTAAAATATTAGAGCTAGGAAAAAAGAAAAAAAACTGGTTAGTTTCCCTTATTATTAACGTCTTGTATGAGAATCATTCATTTGTTACGATTTTTAAACCAATATTGATACATTATTATTAAATAAAGTTCCTGGTTTATTCTAGTTTTTACCTGATACTCACATCCTCTCCTAGGATCTCATCAGATGCTACATTACACTTAGTTGTCGTCTCTCCTTAGATTCCTCCTGACCTTGGCAGTTTCTCAGACTTTCTTTGCTTTTGACAACCTTAACAGTTTTGAGGAGTACCGTGATGGTATTTGACAGGATGCTCCTCTATTCTCTGATGTTTTTCTCATGTCCCATGTTATAGGGCTTGGGAACAAAGATCACAGAGGTAAAGTGCCATTTTCATCCTACCATCAACATGAGCTATGACTGTTAATGTTACCTTTGATCACCTGGCTGAGGTAGGTGCAGAGTTTTCCACTCTAAAGTCGCTTCTTTTCCACCTTTTCCACACTGTACTCTTTAGAAGGAAGTCACTATGGGCAGCCCACACTCCTTTAGGGCAGAATACCTACATATATTCTTGGCCATTCTCTTGCATGGGGAATTGCCTCTTCTCCACCATTCATTAATTTATTCAGTCTTGTATTTATATCAGTACAGATTCATGGATATTTATTTTATACTTTCAGTTATGATCCAGTATTCCTTTTTTTTTTCTCAAATTGTTGCATATTTAGCCACTGGACGTTCTTGTTATTTTTTATTTTTTATTCGAGATGGAGTCTGGCTCTGTCAACCAGACTGGAGTGCAGTGGCATGATCTCGGCTCACTGCAACCTCTGCCTCCCAGGTTCAAGAGACTCTCCGGCCTTGCTTCCCGAGTAGCTGGGATTATAGGCATGTGCCACCATGCCCAGCTAATTTTTGTATTTTTAGTAGAGACAGAGTTTCGCCATGTTGGTCAGGCTGGTCTGGAAGGCCTGACCTCAGATGATCCACCCGCCTCAGTCTCACAAAATGCTGGGATTACAGGCGTAAGCCATTGTGCCCGGCCTAAAGGCTCTTTCATTTAGCTCCTATGCTCCTTTGACATATCCCCATTTCTGTATGTGTAGGTTCTTTGTTTATTCATTTGTTTGGGTACTTTTTTTCTGGTACTATAAGATGTTCCAAGCTCATCTTGTATATTTCCCTTCCCAGTATTTAATTCAGCTATTTCTCCAAGGAACCGTGATTCACTTTATTGGATAATCACTTTAGAAAGCAATACCTAGGCTCTACATATATTCATTGCTACTGGGGTGTCATTTCTTTTAGGACTTTTCAGCTGACAGAGCAAAGAAATAAATGTGTGCATACTAACCTGTGTATATACACGCGTCTATATGTAACAATCTGTGTGTTAAGCTCAACATGAGTTCATAGTGATGAACTTTATAATCCATTACCACATGGACCATTCTAGCTCCCTCCTCTTGCTTATCTGTCAACTTCCACTTCAAGGGTGAGAAACCTGGCTCCAGAGTTGGCCTTCTACTTACTTAGCTGTTCAACTCCCAATATACATGCATAGCAGTATCAGAATTACTACCCTGGACCTCCCTGGGAAACAACGTGATCAAGTAGAGTACAGTGCTTATATGCAGTTCCTTTTGCTTTTAGGTTTACAGATGCCACTTATCTCCAAAACTACTTAGGTCAGCATTTTTTCTCCCCATCTCCTTCAGTGAAGTTGTTTAGTAAATTTATCATACAGTTAGATTCTCTTGTCATAGTCGGTGTTCCTTACTGGGATCCCCTGACCTCCTAAATGATTCTTAAAGTCTGCATATATTAAGGTTCATTCTTTGTGCTGTAAGTTCTATGGGTTGTGACAAATACATAATGTCATTTATTTACCATTACAGTATCGGACAGTTTCACTGGTCTAAAAATCCCTTGTTCGTTCTACCCCTTCTTTCTGAGCCCCTGGCAGCCACCGGTTTCTTTAACTCTTTCTATAGTTTTGCCTCTTACAGAACGTCACATAATTCAAATCATAGTAGGTACCCTTTTCAGGTTGGTTTCTTTCACTTACAATACGCATTTAATGTTTCTCCATGTCTTTTCCATGACTCCGTACCTCATTTATTTTTTTTCTCACTCAGTAATGCTTCATTGTATGCATGTACCACAGTTTGTGTATCCATTAATTACTGAAAGATGTCTTGACCACTTTCAGTTTTTAGTGATTTCATAAAGTTGTTATCAACACTCACATGCAGGTTTTTGTGTGGCTGTTAAGCTTTCAAATCAGTTGAATTAGTCAATTCTTTTATGACATGAAATTCAAAGAGAATTGTGAATATTTTTAATCTAATGGTAGTAGAGGAGAATAAATCACTTTCCAGTTATTTATGATTCCTTTATAATTATGTAAAAGTATTTCTTTTCATTTCTCTCCAACTTTTTTAAATTGTCATGTTATCAACATTTATCTTATTCTTCTGCCACTGCCACCCCTAGTTTTAACTATAAGCAGCTATACCAAGACATTCAGCATCTATTTAGACCTAAGCCGTTTTCAGTAATATCTATTAGAGCATGAGTGTCTTGAGCATGACTGACATAATGGTGTGCAAAGTGGGCCTTTTCTAGCTACTCACTGAGCAAAACCTGCCATTGCAAGAAGCTTGATTCTCTAGTGGAAATGCAATGAACTATTCTGGGTTCCCAGTTTAAGGGGTGGATGTCAGAGTTCTGCTAACATTTCAAGCTCGACTTTGTCAGTATTCTCTCTAGTTCCCTTCCCGTTAGTCCCTTAGGGCTTTCATCATGCCAAGACTCGAGGCTCTCTCTGACAGTTGACTCCCATTGTCACTGGGGAGAGAGAGTTGAAATTCTTATTATTAGTTCAGTTACGGTGTTTGCTTAATGCTACGTACTGGAGAAGTGAAATTGAGGGCCATCAGGGTCATCTGGGGAATTTTTCTTTGCCCAAAGGCAGGAGCCAAATGTAACAAGATGCTAAGAATTCAAGAAGAGAAAATCATATAGGATGAGGGGCTGTGAGCAGTGGCTCATGCCTGTAATCACAGCACTTTGGGAGGCTGAGGCAAGTGGATTGCTTGAACCCAGAAGTTTGAGATCAGCCTGAGCAACATGGTGAAACCCTGTCTCTATGAAAAATACAAAAAAAAAAAAAAAAAAATAGCCAGGTGTGGTGGCACACACCTGTGATACCAGCTACTTGGGAGGCTGAGGCGAGAGGATCGCTGGAGCCCAGGAGGTTGAGGCTGCAGTGAGCTGTGGTTGCGCCACTGCACTCCAGCCTGGGCGACAGAGTGAGACCCTGTCTCAAACAAAAACAACCAAAGAATCCAAGGACAAGCACTTCCAAACCAGGGAGTATAGGTTGTTTTACAAACTCACTGCCTTTTTTTTTTTTTCTAATATCGCTACTATTTGTTTTGCTGGTGGTTATGCTGATGGAAAGGGGTGTGATTGAGAATGGAATATGAAGTAAGAATGGGGTCAACCTATATAAGCCTGTGTCAAAGTTTACTCCTTAAATGTGCATTTGAAACATCCATTTCCTGTTTCCACGATGTCAACAGATGTCATATTGTAAGAAAATCTCCCCCAGATTCTGTGCATCAGACTCATTTATGCCATCTCTGCCTACGTCGGGACCCCACTGAAGCCACAACCACTAAGGCAGGGCTGGAGTGCCTTGCGGGTCTATGAAGTCCTTCATTCCAAATCTCTTATCAATTATGATTTGCATTCTACATTTATAGGCAGATAATTAGCTACACTGCAATAGCTTTCACATATATAAAGAGATATTTAACATGCCCCTTCAGAGGCTTATGCCCTGAGGTACATGTTTGGCAAATATCAGCATTCTATAGGAAATTTCAGCTGGACCTATTTACAGCTTAAATAAGACATTAACCTAAAAACAGAATAACAGTCTCTAATTGCTGGCCATGTAACCAATTGACTTTTTTTTCTTTTTTTTTTTGAGACAGAATTTTGTTCTTGTTGCCCAGGCTGGAGTGCAATGGCATGATCTTGGCCCACTGCAACATCAGCCTCCTGAGTTCAAGCAATTCTACTGTCTCAGCCTATCGCGTAGCTGGGATTACAGGCGCCCGCCAATATGCCTGGCTAATTTATGTACGTTTAGTACAGATGGGGTTTCACCATGTTGTCTAGGCTGGTCTCGAACTCCTGACTTCAGGTGATCCACCTACCTTGGCCTCCCAAAGTGCTGGGATTACAGGTGTGAGCCACCACTCCGAGCCCACCAATTGACTTTGTAAATAATTGTTGATATTATGAACTATTCGTACATACTGAAGAACATATATAGAATATTATGTGTGGTTTAAATCATAATAACATAAACACGTGGTACCCTCCAGCCAGTTTAAGAAACACCCAGCAAAGGTATTTGCCCTTAAAGATTCCTGTGTGCCTCTTCCTGCTGTCCCTTCCAAGTTTGTCTCCCCTTAGAGCTGAGGTCTTTCAGAATGTAGAGGGACCTCATACACTTCACACTGGGACCTACAGAGGCTGCCTGACTCTCCAAGGTGACCCAGAGACATGGAATGGTACCTGGTTCTATTAATTCCTGCTCCAGTGAGTTTTTCATTACATCAAATTGTTGACATTTATTTTGAACAAGGAACATCTTTCAAGTCAAAATATGCACCGAATGGTCTAGGTGCGGTGGCTCACGACTGTAATCCTGCACTTTGTGAGGCTGAGGCGGGTGGATCACCTGAGGTTAGGAGTTCGAGACCAGCCTGGCCAACATGGTGAAACATTGTCTCTACTTAAAATACAAAAATTAGCTGGGAGTGGTGGTGGGCAACTGTAAACCCAGCTACTCAGGAGGCTGAGGCAGGAGAATTGCTTGAACCTGGGAGGCGGAGGTTACAGTGAGCCAACATCACGCCACTGCACTCTTGGCAACAGAGTGAGACTCCATCTCAAAAAAAAGTACCTAATGATTATTATCTATAAACATCCTCTATTCCTCTTCAGCTCATATAAATATTTTTTTTCTAGACCCTCAAAGGAGCAAAGACTCAAGATTTCTGTCTCATTGCATAATGAAGAAAGTGAGAGAATGGAAGTGATTTATAAATACTAGATACTATGACCCTGTGGCTATAAAATAGTGACACATTCTGACAAAGTGCTGCTTAGAATCCTCTACAATCTGGTGGTACTCGGAGGTCCGTGGGCCAGCAGCATCAGCACTAGCTGGGAGCTTATTAAAAATGCAGAATTTTTGGCAATGCCGCAGGCTGCTGAATCAGAATCTGCACTTAACAAGATCCCCAGGTGATTCATATCACGATATAGCATCCTTCCTAGTCCGATGTCCAAGATACATAGTTAGATGTTTGCTTAAATTCACATTTAAGGCAGAGAAAATCATTTTCAAAACCCCAGGAATTTCTCGTAAGAAAGTAAGAATAGTGTTTCCTAGAACGGTTTTGATCTCCTAACATATTATTTCTTATATACACACTATTAATGCAACTCTTTGAGTTGTCAGTCATGGTATCTTTATCACTTAGACATTTGATGCTGTTCTAAGGTAAATACCTGTGTGAAAAATAACAACGACAACAGTCTTCTCTCTTACCTCTACTGGTCTGGCGGTGGGATCAGTAGCATGTGAAGTCTCAGACTGCATTAAATGAGCTCATATCAACTTCACGTCAACTTCGTTCAGTATCATTGTTGGTGACAGTTTTGAGTACATAGTGATAAAAGAAGGAAATCTATTGAGTCAGCAGTGCAAGCCTGAAAAGGGAAATGCAGAAAGTGTAACAGAAAGCATGAATCCCTAAAGTTAATTCCTATGTATGTGTTTTTGGATTGCCATTCATATGTCAAACCCTGAACTATAAATTGTGAGTTACATGGATAATGACCTGTCAGCAGATTGACTAGAAGTAACAATTGAAATATATTTAAATATATTTTAAATACATTTTGAACAAGATGCTGTAGCAGAGTAAACAAAGTAACTTTGATCTTCCTCTTCAGGGCTTCTCAACCTTGGTACTGTTGACAAGTTGTGGTAGGGGGCAGATCTGTGAATTGTAGGATGTTGGTAGCATCTCTGCCCTTTCCTCTCAGAGGCACCTCCCCGCCCTGAGATGTGACAATCAAAAATATCTCCAGACATTGCAAAATGTCTCCAAAGGGGCCGGGGTGATGGTGGAATTGCCCCCAGGTTGAGAATTTTTGCCCTATGCATTGCCTATCATGGCCCCTGCCTCCCATGCTGGCAGTACAGCCACTCTTCCTGGTGACTCAATGGCATTGACTTGTTTTCCAGAGCTCTGTGCTTCGAGGGTGGGGTGTGCTCTACCCATGTCCCTTCACCCTCATCGTGCGTATCATCCACCTTTCTTAATCGTAGCCTCCATCATTTATGTGAAAGTGGGGACAAATGCTATCTTTCAAATGACTGGCATATAGTCTGAAGATTTCATATTTGTGAATTCATCTAGTTGTCAGAATTTATTCATAATCTCCAAATCAATACTCATAAACTTCTGTGATCATCTGAGGCCATGTGCAAGATGGAGAAAAAACTGAGTGAACAAACCTGCATGTTCTCAGCTTAGGTCAAGCAAGGTGGCATTTGGCCTTCTTGTTTTGGCTCTCATGGTATAAACAAGTGTCTTTTTGTGGTCTATTTAGTACTACCTTTTTTTTTCTGCAGTTTTGTGCATTTTGTTGGTGACTTACAAATGGCTCCCAAGTGCAGTGCTGAAGCTCTGCCCAGTGTCCCTAAGTGCAAGAAGGCTGTGATGTGTCTTGTGGAGAAAATACGTATGTTAGGCAAGCTTTGTTCAGGCATTTGTTACAGTGCTGTTGGTCACGAGTTCAGTGTTAATAAATAAACAATATATAACTGTCTTTAAATAGAAACACACATAAGACAAAGTTATGTATTGGTCAGGTGATGAAAATGTGACCAGAGTCTCACAGGAACCGAACCCCGTATTTCCCCTAGGAACAATGGTTCTGTGTTCACTAATTCAGCATCCTCGGTAACCTTATAGAACTACTGCAAACAGTGAGAATTGACTGTATTGATGTGGAAAGCCCACTTGAAAGCTGTATAAAAAGCTGGTAACACCAGTGACTCCAAAGAACAGAATTAGGTGGCTGAGGGACGGGGTGGGAAGGCACTCTTTACTATAATTCCTTTTTTGTTTCGGGCTACACAGTTGTACTCATCAAAAAATTAAACTTAAAAAAATGCAAATAATAAAATGAAAGCAATTTAATCATGTTTATCCTCAATCTCAGGAAAACAAAGTAACTCCTATCAAAAATCCAGTGTATCAAATAACACCGAAATGCCCTCCCTGGTCTTCAAGGCCTCCTCAAGCTGTTCTCATGCTCTGTTTTCTCAGGTGTGCTTTTCACCATCCCTTCCATCAATGTATCTGGTTATCCCTCTGGATTACCCCTCGCCCTGCAAAATACTCAGTACTTCAGTTACTTTGCTATTGATTACGCCACAATTTCTCAACAGAAAGTTTGCTCCTATCTACTTAGCAACATTCTGCTTTTTCTTCAAAGTCTTTAAATATTTTCCTGACCATCCCACTCTAAGGGACCTTTCTCTTTCGCTTGCTGCAACTCATTTGAGTTTGTTATAACTTACCATTGTAGTTACCTGATTTTTGTCTGTTGTCTTTATGTTTCAAGTCTACCTAAATTCATTACAATTTATTGAGGATGGGATTGGTATCTTTCTTGGAACTCCTTCAGAGCCATGCATGTAATAGAAACTTAATAATGTTGATTAATTATCCTTTATCATTCTATAACAAAAATATTTTTATTACAGCCTGTTTTTTTTTTTTTTTTTTTTTTTTTTTTTTTTTGAGCTGGAGTCTCACTCTGTCGCCCAGGCTGGAATGCAATGGCACAATCTCAGTTCACTGCAACCTCCACCTCCCAGGTTCAAGCAATTCTCCTGCCTCAGCCTCCTGAGCAGCTGGGACTACAGGCGCACGCCACCACGCCCAGCTAGTATTTTACATTTTTAATAGAGATGGGGTTTCACCATATTGGCCAGGCTGGTTTCGAACGCCTAACCTCGTGATCCACCCGCCTCAGCCTGCCAAAGTGGTGGGATTACAGGCATGAGCCACCACACCCAGCCTACAGCCTGTCTTTCTAAGTGTATTCCTCTCAAGTTAGGTAAAAGTGAAGCTGCCTAGGTAATTAAATTTTAAGAGTAGTATGAAGATTTTGGTTGGAGACCTGAAAAAGACTTGCAGTTGCTCTTCAAAATGGGCAAAAGTAGAGTTGTGCCATTTGTGAGGAGGCCATTCAGAAGCCAGGTTTTTATCTCAAGTGAGTCACAAAGTGGGAAGGGATCCAAGTGTGGTTTTGTTGGATTCCTGCTGGGCTACACACTGTCTGTCTGTCTGTGGCACCTAATACATCTCCTTTTATTTACATGAGCCTATCAGGTAGCTTTAATGAATTCCATTTTGTAGATGAACAAATGAAAGCTTAATCGCTAGCATACGTGTTATGCAGCTGGTAATTGCAGAATTGAAATAAGAGGCAGGGTCTAAAGGCCTACCATATTGGGTTGTCCCTAAACAGAATACACAATAAACATTTTGAACAAATATAAGTTTTTTTGCTGTAAATTCACAGGACTGTGCCTCTGTGTAAAACACAGGGCAAGATTGTTTTGAGATGGCCCCCACCAAGCATTGTACAACTATGATATGCTGCGAGGGAGGAGGAAATAGAACGAAGGACTTTGCCCTCCTTTAAGGCAACTAGTATCAGCTGGCGATGGTTCGCAGCCCTGACTGAACATCGGTTCCACCTGGGAGCTTAAAAAACTATGGACGGGAGGGGCATTGGGCATAATTAGTTTTGGGTGGGACTCAGGCACCAGTACCATTATAAAGCTTTCCAGGTGGTTCTACTGTGCAACCAGGGTTGAGAACCACTGAGCTAAAACCATGGAGAGGTATGTGCATGAGGTGGTTTCTCTAGTTCAGTGGGTTTCAAGTCCGGTTCTTGGACCACCAGCATTAGTATCACTTGGGAACATAATAGAAATGAAAAATCGTGGACCTCACCCAAAACTCACTGAATCAGAAACCCAGAAGGTGGGGCCCAGAAACTGTGTCTTAAACTCTCTGGATGATTTTGATGTATGGTGAGGTGTGAGAGCTGTTCTCAGAACAGGCAATTCACTGAAAAGGAAATACAAATAGCCAGTAAACATATGCAAAGATGTTCAACCACTTTTAGGAAAATACAATGGAAAGTAACAATGAGGGCCAGGACAGTGGCTCACACCTGTAATCCCAGCATTTTGGGAGGCTGAGGCAGGCGGATCACCTGAGGTAAGGAGTTCGAGACCAGCCTGGCCAAGATGGCGAAGTCCCGGCTCTACTAAAAATGCAAAAATTAGCCAGGCATGGTGGCACATGCCTGTAATGCCTGTAATCCGAGCTACTTGGGAGGTGAGGCAGGAGAATCGCTTAAACCCGGGAGGCGGAGGTTGCAGTGAGCTGAGATCATGCCACTGCACTCCAGCCTGGGTGACAGAGTGAGACTCAGTCTCAAAAAAAAAAAAAAAAAAAAAAAAAAAAAAAAAAAAAAAAAAAAAAAAAAAAAAAAAAAAAAAAAAAAAAAAAAAAAATAGTAACAATGAGATATACTTTTTAATCTTTCAGATTGGCAAAAATTAAAATGATCAATAATATCCATTGTGACAGTAAGAGACAGGAAAATATTTTATATACAACTAGTGGAGGGGTAAACCACCTTATAGAGAGCTTGTCAGTTGAATTACAGATTATAAATGTGCACAACCCAGGACCAAGCAATTCCACGTCTTGGCCTCTCTGCTGAAGAAGCACTTGTACCGCCCGTAATCCCAAGACTTTGGGAGTCCAAGGCAGGCAGATCACTTGAGGTCGGGAGTTCCAGACCAGCCTGTCCAACATGGTAAAACCCCTACTCTCCCAAAAAAAATACAAAAATTAGCCAGGTGTGGCTGTGCACACCTGTAGTTTCAGCTACTTGGGAGGCTGAGGTGGGATAATTGCCTGAACCTGGCAGGCAGGTTGCAGTGAGCTGAGACTGTGCCACTGCACTCCAACCTAGGCCATAGAGTGAGACATTATCTAAAAAAAAAAACCCACAAACATACATACATACACTTGTACTAGTGCATAAAATGACGAATGGAAGATACTCATATGCGTCATGCTCATCGTGCTGTTGTTTGTAATGGGAGGAAACTGGAAACTGCCTAAGTGTCATCAGTAGAGGAATGCCTGCGTACCCTGAGCCCAGCTTTACTATGGAGTACTAGGCAGCACGGGACAAGGATGAGCTGGCTCTCCATGTGCGCGTGTGGAACTGCCCCCTGACATTGTAAAATGCAAAGGCAAGTTGCACACACACGGATCAAACACGGTATGTGGTCTATGTAAAACGTGCTGGGGAAGACAGATCTGGAAAGGAGGTGTGGACAAAGAGACTTCTTCAGCCTTATCTATACTTTTAAATTGCTGCTAAGATTCAGTATCCAAGTATTTTTTGAGCAATAAAAAATAATTTTGGGAAGTGAAAAAAAATCTCTGGAAATAACATACTAGATTGATTATATGTTATGATACACTTAATCATTTTTGGTCATGAACCTCTGAGAAGCTGACAAAAGTTTCCCGTCCCCCACAAAGGAATGAACATTTTTGTTCAATTTGAGGGAATTTCTAGATATCCTGAATCCCACTCATAGACCCCTTAGGGCTTCCTGACCCCAGGTTGGAAACTTCTGGGCTGCCCAGTCTTTAAGGGTTCTAAGTAGTTTTGCTCTCCTGCCCTGGGGTCCATGACCCCTTCTTCGTTGTACATGTCTCAGAGGAGTCATAATGTCTGACAGCTATTTTTATGAGCACCAGCAGCTCTTCTGCAGATTAAATTTCACCGGAAGGTAGATTTTCGCTGACATCTTAATACTTGGAAAGGAGCAGATGATCCTTGAGGAGTGAGTGAATGTAGCATATGGTTTGCTGAGCTGCAAACAGAAGCTGATCTGTCAAGGAAGCTTCAGGCGTTACACATGTGCTCCTAGGCATCATCAGGTGCTTTTTTTAAGTTCTGCAGTGTCATTCTCTCTTCACATGCACACAGACCCTTTTCAGTGTTTTCCATCTGGCTGTAAAGACAGTTATATAGATATAGATATTAAAAGAAGAAGAAAATGGCAAGAAAAGAGTATCTTTCCACTGCTAGATTTTTAATCGATATTCTGTTCTTCCAAAGTGGTTGCAGCATGAAGGTTTTTATTGGCCTTATTTAGGTCTTCTTTAAATTGTCTTAAATGGCAAAGCCAGTTCTCATAAAAGGGAAGCTCCTTGGTAACCTACTTTTTATTAAGTCCCAGAGCTGCCAGTAGATTTATGGTTCTTGGGTAGTAAGTCTGATTAAATGTGATGTATCTGCCTTTTCCATTGACGCCTTGCACACAGGCCTCCCAGGGAAACACTGTCAACCTTTTCTCTCTGGGTCCACCCAGGTGCTCACCGATGCTCACCCTGTAGCAGGTTTGAGAGAGCTCTGGACAAGTTGATGACAGGTGGATTTATTTCTCCTTTCTCTAGCCTCCCATGGATGTACTTCATTCCAAGTAGGAAAAGAAGGTCTAAGTATTATATGGTGTTATCTAAGAAATTTGGATGGATATTCCTTTAAAAAAAAAAACTATAGATTTTATTCAGTAGGGATGCAATTGGATATTCTTTAGTCCTTTCCCATCTGGAATAACAATTTCTGCCACTGGCACTGAAGCCTGCCCCTTCATGGGCTGGTCCAACCTCTTTTTGGAGGTTCATCTCTCACTGCTTTCTCCTGTGAACTCTTGCCCCCAGCCACATTGGTGTGCTTTTCCTTATTAAAATCCCTTTCTTCTTCTGAGTCTTTACTCATGCTCTGCTAACGTGCCCTCATGTGGTGCCTGCCACATTCATTTACTTTCTTTGTCATCACCCAGATCCAAATCTAGATTTTTCAGAAATTTAGGTTTTCCTTTGCCAGTCAACCCCATCAACAGTGCTGAGTCTCCTTTGCACACCTGCAAAAACTTGTCTCTTCTGTTCATAAGATTCTTCTCTGTGAAAGGTGGTGTTGTACCTGCCCTCAGTAGATGTATGTTGAGCACTTACTATATTCCAGGCACTCTTCAGGCTCTGGGGATATAAACAAGTTTTGTTCTCATGGAGCTTATCTTCAAACGTGTGAGGCAGGATAAATAAATACTATACACAAATAAGTTTAATGATTCCAAAGAGTGAAGAAAATGAAGCAAAATGATGAGATAAAGTGACTAAGGAGGAGAGAAGCCTGTTCTGTGAAGATCTTTTGAGGAGAACACATTCGACTTGAAATCTGTATGACAGAAGGCACCAGTCATGCAAAAATGAGGGGTAAGAGCATTCTAGGCAGAGGGAAGAGCAAGTGCAAAGGCCCTGGGGCAGGAAGGAGCTTGGATTGCGTGTGATCATAGGTTTCCCAGAAGGCAAAAGATTTGTTTAAAGATGTCTGTATTTCTCCTACATCATCTTTCACATACTAAAACAATCAGCTGCAAGACTCTTAGCTCCAGAAGGGTAGATTTCATGCCTATTTTCCTTCCATGACCAGCACAGTAATTGGCACATACAGGCACTCAAATTGATGAATGCGTGGATGGATTTTCATTGAGTAACTGAATGCCTTATCTCTGATCTGACAGCCATTTTGCAGCAGAACCAGAATGGACAAGATAACCCCATCATCTCCTAGATGTTAGTCTGTGCTGAGCCCGCTTCTCTCAAATCTCTGTCTGCATGGTTTAGTGTCACCATTCATTGAATGAAGTAAGAACAGGGCACTTCCTTTCTGGAGGAACGTTGTACAGTTAAGTGCAATCGCATATAGGAAATGTCTGGAACTTTTGGAAGCAGCTCAGTAAATTCAGATAATTCCTACAGCATGGCTCAGCAGGCAGGAAGCCAGAAGTCATTGTATATTACACTTTACCCATGCAACAGTGGGAATGCAGTGTGACCAGTCCCTGCCCTCACCACTGTGGTTTTTCCAAAGCCGGCACCTCTTCTAAGCTTTTGGAATGTAGATAAAGCATTCCATCATGTTAGCGAGGCACTCTTTTACCTCCCCTGCTGCTGGGTTTATTGTTGTACTAATTCCAGGGCTCCCATCTGGCTCTTCTCTTGCATTCTCTCATGGAGAAGCCCGTGTTACACTCATTCAGAGTAATCCCTACTGGCACAGTGTTTTTAGCGTATGGAAGAGACAGTCCATTCATAGAAGCAATAATGTGGTAAGATCACTTTTCAAGAGCATCAGGTTTAATAAAGAATAGAATCAAAAGATTTCTTAAAGTCATGAACCTCCACAAAACCTCCCCACCCACTCAAAACAACAACCATGATAGTTGAAACTGCAGGCCTACTTTGTTTTTCAGTGGCAATGAAAGAAGCTTAAAACTACCGGAGGCCGAGCATAGTGTCTCACACCTGTAGTCCCAGCACTTTGGGAGGCCAAGGTGGGGGATGGATCACCTGAGGTCAGGAGTTCGAGAACAGCCTGGTCAACATGGTGAAACCCTCTCTCTACTAAAAATACAAAAATTAGCTGGGTGTGGTGGCAGGAGCCTGTAACCCTAGCTACTTGAGAGGCTGAGGCAGGAGAATCACTTCAATCAAAGAGGCAGAGGTTGCAGTGAGCCGAGATCATGCCATTGCACTCCAGCCTGGGCGACAGCAAAACTCCGTCTAAAAAAAAACACTAAACTACTGTATACATTTTTGAAATGTTTAATTTCTTCTTTCAGTGTTATGGCCGTGGATTAGAATATGGAATTATAAAATAGTAAAGACAGGGACCACTTTGTTCTAATAGAGAATCTGAGGCCCATGTGGATAAAACACTATGATGCTCTCCTTCCAACGAAACCAAGACAAACCAGTTCACCCTATGAAGAGGTCAAATTTTTCCTAAACAGCAAAAAGTAGATGCTTTACAAGTGATATTTCCTAAAAAGGATCCCCATTGTCAGCACTCTGCTGCTGTTAGCACTGCTGATGGCAGTCAGGGCTAAAACCATGTGCAGAGAACTTCCCTTTGTGAACAGCCAGTCGTGGAACCCAAGAGCCACCCTAAGTTCAGAGGTAAGATTTATTTTTGCCCAACAGCATTAATTAACACAACCTTGTTGTTTTTACCGATCGACTTTAAGTGTCGGGTCCATCCATGACCTGGCAGGGGCCAGAGTTTCATATTGCGTGTACAATATGCTATAACTGATGAAAGTGGGAAGAAGAGTTTGGATGAAATGGTAGGGTCCACACCTTCTGGCTTATCCCCTTTTACCACCTCACAATTACTGTCTTAGCAGGCAATGCTTGAGATAGAGTTTGAGATTAGAGAGATACATGTTAGTGATGGACCTAATCCTTTGACACGTTTGCCAATTGAGTTGGAGTCCAGTTTGGTGACTAAATTCCCCAAATATTTCCTGCTTCACAAGTCACACCCCCAAAGCACTGGCCAGTTGATAACTTCAGAGGGCCTCTTACATCCCAGGACCCATGGTCCGGATGGCTTCTATGCCAGGCAACCAATGGACCATCCTGCACACAGTCTGTGGTTTCTCTGGCTGGTGTAGAACCCAGTCTGGAATGCATTGGAAAGTCTCTCATAGCCACATGGGGGCACATTAGGAAGGAATATTATTTGCCAAGCAGTTAAAATATAATGCTTTGCCATTTGGTTTCTACTGATTTCCAGAATAAGCAATATCCTGTCTTTTGCACGTGGTCCCAAAAAGAAATATTTGACTATTGGAAGTCAATAGATGGGGAAATTGTCTCCTTAAATCCTTCTAAATAAAAATCTTCCTCTTGAACCCTACATGTCATCATAGCCAGTTTTCAGGACAAACCTTCCATCTTGGACCATGTAAAAATTCACAGTCAGGAGGTTCCAATCTAAGGCTAAAGGTTTACTCAACGGACTGACACTGGTTTTAATTTAGCTTTCCCCCTTAATTCTTTCATGCTTTGGGCAGTGTGACTCTGAGCCAATTACTGTGAGCCATAGAGTCTGCAAATGCAAACTAAATCCTATGCTAGCCTTCATCTCCAATGTCCTCATTATATTTCCTAATTAAAGCTCATTTTATGTATTCGTTTGTACAATAGATAGGACAATAGATATTTTGAGCCTCCAAGATGCATTTAGTATGATGGGACTAGTATCTTACTATAAAAGTAAGTAAGATAAGGCAGGAGGCAGACAACTGTTGCCTCCACAGAGTCTAGTGGGAAGGACTCATTAATTTAAAAAAAAAAAAAAAAAACAGCAAACAGCAATATGGTAGGAGCTAGATTTGAGAGTCTCTCACAGTGTGGCAGGAACAGAGTGGGGAGAGGAAAAGGAATTCTTACAAGGGTAGAAAAGGCTTCCCTGAAGAGGAGACAACATTGCAATTTACTCTTGAAAGAGGGGTTTGTGGGCCAGGCACAGTGGATCACGCCTGTAATCCCAGCACTTTGGGAGGCCGAGACAGGTGGATCATGAAGTCAAGAGATTGAGACCATCCTGGCCAATGTGGTGAAACCCCGTCTCCACTAAAAATACAAAAATTAGCCAGGCATTTTTGTATTTTTATAGTGGCAGGTGCCTGTAATCCCAGCTGCTAGGGAGGCAGAGGCAGGAGAATCATATGAACCGGGAGGTGGAGGTTACAATGAGCCAAGATCGTGCTACTGCACATTCCACTGCACTCCAGCCTGTTGACAGAGTAAGACTACGTGAAAGAAAGAAAAGAAAGAAAGAGAAAAAGAGAAAGCAAAAAAAAGAGAAGAAAGAAAGAAAGAAAGAAAGAAAGAAAGAAAGAAAGAAAGAAAGAAAGAAAAGAAAAGAAAAGAAAGAAAAAGAAAGAGAAAGAAAGAAAAGAAAGAAAGAAAAGGAAGGAAGAGAGAGAAAAAGAAGGAACAAAAGAGGAAGGAAGAAAGAAAGAGAGAGGGCTTTGTGGACAGAGAATGGAGAAACAGCATTCCCAGAAGGCGGAACCATGCGAGCACCAAATACCACATGGAGGGGT
Organism: Cebus imitator; assembly: GCF_001604975.1. Lineage (NCBI taxonomy): Eukaryota > Metazoa > Chordata > Mammalia > Primates > Cebidae > Cebus > Cebus imitator. The sequence continues at coordinate 3,702,268 of NW_016107387.1, read as the reverse complement.
GGGAAAGCTTAATAAGTCTGGAGAAAAGTCAGTGGTCCAGGGTGGCTGCTGTACAGGGAATGGCAGGCAGAGTGAGCCTAGAAGAATCTGGAGAGATAGGTAGAGGTGGGGGTCAAAGGGTCTTCAGTTAATCCAGCTCTGGACACTAAGAAACAGATGGAACTGACTAGTAAAACCCAAAGGGCTCTCTCTCCCACTCATTGTTACGACTCTAATACCACTGAAAGCCCAAAAGTGGGATGTAGGAAGGAAGAGTGTGGACCTTGGTGCATGGAAGACTTGTGTGGCTTTCTGAGCTCCAAACTTTAATATTCGTGCTTTTAGCAAATTACTTACTCTCTCCAAACCCTCAGTCCTCAAGCTCATTATTAAATAGGGATAAATATGGTACCTATTTCTTAAGTAGGAACAAAAGGAGCAAGTAAAAGAGTGCATGTGAAGGACTCAGTGTTGTGACTGGCACACAGTAAGTAATCAACAGGCGCTGAGTTTGTAATAATACATGATTGATAATATCTGATGAATAACATATGATGGATAATAATGTTACCTTGGTCAGGGTCAGTGGAGAAACCCAGAGTGTCAGGTAGATCAGCTGAGGTCAAGTTTCCCCATCACTTGGTTTCTGAGAATAGCCCTGGAGGGATTTGCAAGTTCAGCCCCATCTCTTGGCCAGATTTGCAATGTCAGGAGGACATGGCTGGCAGGCTCATTCTGTCCTCAGATTTCTTACCCCCTGGGGATCAAGGAGGGGAGGCCCAAGCCTTGGATTATAAAGCCATTCTTGCATCTCCCTGTGTAAAATGATAATGCCAAAGGATCCTGGCACCAGGCAAGGGCATGCGGCCCCCAGCCAAGGCTCCTTGTCCCCACATCGATTACTAGGTGCCTACTGATATTAGACCCTGGGGACTGTCTTGAAAGTCCTTGCTTCTTTCCCCTTCATGTCTTTGTTTATTTAATAGCTGTATTGTGCAAGTGGGTATGGTGTGTATTTCTGTCTCCTGGCAGTGGTTGTTCACCTTATTTATTTTTATTTATTTTTTTGGAGACAGAGTTTCACTCTCGTTGCCTAGGTTGGAGCGCAATGGTGTGATCTCAACTCACCACAACCTCCGCCTCCCAGGTTCAAGCGATTCTCCCGCTTCAGTCTTCTGAGTAGCTGGCATTACAGCCACCATGCCCGGCTAATTTTTTTGTATTTTGTATTTTTAGTAGAGATTGTGTTTCTCCACATTGGTCAGGCTAGCCTCAAACTCCCAACCTCAGGTGGTCCCAAAGCGTTGGTATTACAGGCATGAGCCACCGCACCCAACTGGTTGTTGACTTTTAAAAAATGTTTTAATCCCAGCACTTTGGGAGGCCAAGGTGGGAGGATCGCTTGAGGCTAGGAGTCTGAGAGCAACCAAGGCAACACAGCGAGATTCTATCTCTACAGAAAAATTTTTTGAAATTTAAAAATATTTTAATGCACTATATTTTTAGAGAAATTTTAAGATTTATAGCAAAATTTAGTGGAAAGTACAGAGATTTCCCATATACTCCCTGCCTTCATACACAGGATAGCCTCCCCGGCTATAAACATACCACACCACGTGGTACATTGGTTGTAGTCCACTGACACATCATCATCGCCCTTCGTCCACGGTGTACACCAGCGTTCGCTCTTGGTGATGCACTTTTTATGGGAGTTGTTGGCTTTTTACACCAGTAGTTGTCCTGGGGAACCTATTCTAATAGCTTGGGGCAAGGCTGGTGATGTTAATTTATTTCGAAATAATTTGTTTTGGAGAAGAGGTTTAAGATTGAGTGGAAGTGCAAAAGAAGGAAATAAAGGCATGGAGGAAAGAAGGAAAGAGAGAAAAGAGAAAAAACTGTCCACTCACCTAGGCCAGTCCCCCCTGCCCCGACCACCCCTCATCTCTGAAGCTCTTGGCAGGTGGAGGCTAGCTCAGTTCTCGCCTAAGATGTTCACACTCTTCTCCTGTTCCCTAGATCTGCCTTACCACCCTCTTTCTGGAGCAATATTGCTGCCTTTTCATCTTTTCCTTATAGCTTTTTCCCTGCACACCCTCCAGGGCTGCAGGGTGAGTGCCCACCTCAACCCCCAAACTTTGAGGTGGAAGTCTCAGGAAAAAACTGAGGCTCCTCTGGAGAGACTTTTTTCATCACCTAAGATAACTTATTTTAATTGCTCTTGCAGTGTTCTTGTAAGGAATTCTAAGCCAGCTCCTGTTCTGATAGATGAAGCCTTCTGGGAGGTTGGCTGTCCCAGGAGCCCCAGGTGATGCTGAGATGTTCTTCTAAACAGGGACCCAAACAGCTGAAGAGCTCCAGTTACCCTAGAGGGGAGTGGCACGGACATTTCCTTTGCCAGTTGGAGAAAGAGAAGGAGGAGGAGGAGGGGGGTGGTGAAGAACAGTGACAGGAGGGTGGGGAGCAAGGAAAACTGAAGGAGGACTTGAAGAGCCACAGCTGTCCCGCGGCTTGGCGGAAGGGAGTGGGACATCCTGTCTCTGCCTGCACCCTCTGCTGTACCCTAGGGGACAAGGGGGCCACCCTAGTTTAAACCTCAGGGTATGATTAGTGATTTACCAATGAAAATTATACCCTGCCTAAAGTGTTGCCATTCTGCCTGACTCCCCTGGGGGATCATTAAGTGACTGCTGTAAATGAAGCTAGCCACCTGCGGGCTAGCAAGTGGCATTTGTCCTAAGTCTTTGATTCAGGATTGAAATATGTATTTTACCCAAGCCATCAATTAAAATCATGCCCATTTACATACTTTTATTTTACCTTGGTTTTACTTACTTAAATTTTCTGGATTTTTTTTTTTTTTTTTTTTTTTTTTTTTTTTTTTTTTTTTTTTTTTTGAGACAGAGTTTCGCTCTTGTTGCCCAGGCTGGAGTGCAATGACGCGATCTCAGCTCACTTTAACCTCCGCCCCTGGGTTCAAGCAATTTTCCGGCCTCAGCCTCCTAAGTAGCTAGGATTACAGGCACATGCCACCACCATGCCCAGATAACTTTGTATTTTTAGTATAGACAAGGTTTCACCACGTTGATCAGGCTGGTCTTGAACTCCTGATCTCAAATGATCTGCCTGCCTCAGCTTCCCAAAGTGCTGAGATTATAGGCGTGAGCCACTGCACCTGGCCTCAGCATAGGCTTTTAACAGCTGTACTGAGATACAAGGCACCATCAAATAGCATGGGAAGTGGACCGTCGGCGGTTTTAGCACAAGTTGTACAATCATCACCATCAATTTCAGAACAGTTTTGTCACCCAGGAAGAAATCCGTCAGCTGTCACCCCTCTGACCCTCCCACTCTCCCAGGCCTAGGTGACCACTGCCCTACTTCTGGTCCCCATGGACTTGCCTATTTGGGATGTCTCATGTGATGGAATCAGGCCTTTTGTGTCTGGCATCTGCAACTCAGCTGTGGGCGTCAAGGTCCATCCATGTTGTTGCCTGGGTCACTGCCTCATTATTCCCTTTTACGGTCACGTAATGTTCCCACCATGATTTTTTTTTTTTTGGCAGTGACTTTGAAATTTTAAAATACTGTATTGAAATATTACCTGGAGAACCTGCGCAACATAGCCAGAGACCATCTCTAAAAATAAAATAAAAATTAGCCAGGTGTGGTGGCATGCACTTGTAGTCCCAGCTACTCAGGATGCTGAGGTGGGACGATCGCTTGAGCCCAGGAGGCTGAGGCTGCAGTGGGCTGAGATTTTGCCACTGTACTCCAACCTGGGCAACAGAGCACCCTGTCTCTTAAAAAAGAAGAAAGAAAAGAAAGAAAAAGAAGAAGGAAGGAAGGAAAAGAGAAGAAAACAAAAATGACCTGGATTACTGGTTTCTCTTTTTTTTTTTTTTTNAGATGGAGTTTCGCTCTTGTTGCCCAGGCTGGAGTGCAATGACGCGATCTCGGCTCACTGCAACTTCCACCTCCTGGGTTCAATCAATTCTCCTGCCTCAGCCTCCTGAGAAGCTGAGATTACAGGTGCCTGCCACCACACCCAGTTAATATTTTGTATTTTTAATGGAGATAGGGTTTCACTATGTTGGCCAGGCTGGTCTCAAACTCCTGACCTCAGGTGATCACCCAGCTCTGCCTCCCAAAGTGCTGGGATTACAAGTGTGAACCACCGTGGCTGGCCATTTTCTGTATATTTCTAAAACAACTATGGATTGCTTTGGTCATGAAAAAAATAATGATTTTTAATTATAAAAATTGAATTGGCCAGGTGCAATGGCTCACACCTGTAATCCCAACTTGGGAGGCCAAGATGGGAAGACAGCTTGAGGTAGAGGCCAGCCTGGGCAACATAGCAAGAATCCATCTCTAAAAAACACAGAAAAAGATTAGCTAGGCATGGTGCCTCGTGTCTTTAGTCCCAACTACTCAGAAGGCCAAAAGAGGCAGGAAGATCACTAGAGCCCAGGAGATCGAGTCTGCAGTGAACCATGGTTATATCATTGTACTCCAGCCTGGGTGGGAGAGCAAGACTCTGTCTCAAAAAATAAATAAATAAATAACATAAATAAAAAATTGAATTGGTTTGAAAAATTTCTCAAAACTATTTAAAAATTTTTTTGTAGAGAAAGGGATGAAAGGATACATGTCAAATTGCTAACCTAGGTTGACTTGTGGGTGGGGAAATTGAAATTAGAGACGAGCTACAGTCTTCTTTAACTGTCCCTGTATTGCCTGACTTGTTAAATGAATACCTATTACTTTTCTAACTTTTTAAGCAAATTCAAGAAAAGAAGAAAGTTTAAAAGAATTATTTTGCTATGTGTTTTTGAAAAGCAAGGCTGATTAAGTGAAATATTTTTATCTCACTATGTTTTAAGTGATATAAAATTTTTAATTTAACTTAAAAAAATAAAAGAAAGAAAGAAAGAAAGAAAGACAAGGTCTCACTCTGCCACCCAGGCTGGAGTACAGTGGTAGAATCATAGCTCACTGCAGCCTCGAGCTCCTGGGCTCAAGCCATCCTCCCAGCTTGGATCCCAAAGTGCTGGGATTACAGGCGTGAGCCACCGTGCTTGGCCCTTGGACTTTATTTTATTAAACCCTTAGCAGATTGCTTCTGCCAGTTTTCTGTGTGTCAGCATACCTGAGAGAAATTAAATTTTGCATTTATCTCTCAATAGGACAATACAGGCTTTCTGTCATCATCAGATATTTCTATCCAAGGAATTCATGTATATATTTTTGATTCAGAGGCTTCAATGGCTGGCCGGTGTGGTGGCTCATGTCTGTAATCCCAGCACTTTGGGAGGCCAAGGCAGGCAGATCACGAGGTCAGGAGTTCAAGACCATCCTGACTAACATGGTGAAACCCCATCTCTACTAAAAATACAAAAATTAGCCAGGTGTGGTGGCACACGCCTATAATCCCAGCTACTCAGGAGGCTGAGGCAGGAGAATTGCTTGAAACCGAGAAGCAGAGGTTACAGTGAGCCAAGATCACGCCACTGAACTCCAGCCTGGGTGACAGAGTGAGACTCCATACAACAACAACAACAAAAAAAACCCAGAGGCTTCAATGGCTTAAACAGCTTTATTTTTCAACTATGAAGTTTCAGACAGACAGAAACGTCTGAAAAAAATAATTTAGCAAGTCTCCATGACCCACCATCTAGATTTAACAAACATAATTTTTCATATTTGCTTCAGATCTTTAAAATAATTGCAATAATAAACTACTGGAGTTATCTCCTGCCTACATCCCAGAGGCAACTGTGTCCTTAAAGTTGGTGTGTATCTTCCTGCCCAATGTTTACACTTTTATTATATGTGTTTATATCCATAAGCACTATGCACAATTGTTTTACATTTTAAAACTATACCAAAATAGTATGCCACTATATGTGTATATGTAATTTTTTTGCTGTTTTTCATTAACTTTTTTGAGACATATGTAACGCTTGTTCATTCATTTTCTTTTTCTTTTTTTTTGAGACAGAGTCTCACTCTGTTGGCCAGGCTGGAATGCTGTGGCATGGTGTCGGATCACTGCAACCTCTGCCTCCCAGGTTCAAGCAATTCTCCTGCTTCAGTCTCCCGAGCAGCTGGGATTACAGGTGCCTGCCACCATGCCCAGCTAATTTTTTTTATTATTATTAGTGGAGACAGGGTTTCACCACATTGGCCAGGCTGGTCTGAAACTCCTGACCTCGTGATTCACCCGCCTCAGCCTCCCAACGTGCTGGGATTACAGGCATGAGCCGCTGCACCCAGCTGTTCATTCATTTTTGTGGCTGTATAGCATTTCATATCTGACTCTACCACAATTTATCTATTCTGTTTATCCAGTTGATGGACATTGAGATACTTCTAATTTTTCTCTATTATAAAAAATTCAGGGGGGTTTCACCATGTTGGTCAGGTGGGTCTCGAACTCCTGACCTCAGGTGATCCACCAAAAAAAGAAAAAAAAAATTAGCATTGAACATCTTTGTTCATGTCTTCTTGTACAGTTGAATCAGAATCCATCCAAGGGACTTTCCTAGAAGTGGAATTGCTAGGTTAGTTGAAAAGTCTTTTTAACTATAAAAGTGAGAGAGAAAAAGAGAAATGAACAAAGTCTTAGGTTTTCTTTACATTGGATAACGACTTAGATAAGGATTCCAGGTCATCTCATTGTACCTGAGTATGAATTCTCCAATTCCTTTCATTGCTGTTCCCCTCAATGTAAAAACTGGGAAACCTCTTCATTAAAGCCATGATCATGGAGAATTTGTGAGAACTAACTTATCTTGAAGCTGAACCGAGAGGGAGACTTGTGACTATGTTGTTTTTTCTCTCCTTTCTCTCAGAATATTTCATATTGCTTTAGAATATATTAAACAACATATCAAGATTAATGAGCTTATTCAAAAAAGAAAATAAGTCCTGGTAAGTAGAATGATAAATTTGAAATTCTGAATCTTTAAACCCGGGCTGAAGGATGGCCTCTGCTGTAGGCTGCAGCCCTGCGCTGTGACTTTATGAGCCTTCTGTAATGGTATTTTTCCCCTCCTGCTAGATCAATTTCAGCGTGTTTGTATCAGCAGATTCCAGGTGATGGATAGGCAGCTTCATTTTAATAGTCTGTTGGTACAGGGTGACCTGTAGCCTTTCCAGGAGAGGTAAAATAAATCCTCCGGTTGTCACCCCCTCCTTCCTCGCCCCAGTCCCATCATTAACCTTCAGGTTTCAGGATTTGAGTGTTGCCGAGGACTGACAGACTCCATGAGGACCAGCTGCTACCTGGTCCTGTAGTCACCTGCAGTTTCTTCAGCCCCACATGTGAGTGACTCAGGGCAAATATCTGCAACACCTGCCCTAGACCTTCCCAAATCTTCCCAGCACTCCCAGTACCTCGGCCTTCTGTGTTTCAAAGTGTGATACACGCACAAGACGTGATGTGCAGCAGGAGCTAAGGTGATCGACTGCTAAGACCGTCACATTTTAATTGTCTTTAATTTTTGAGGTGTATTTTACAGATTTTATTGCCAAAGACAAGGCTAAACAGCATTTTTTTTTTAAATCTTTTTTTTTTTTCTTTAAAAAGAGTACATAGAGGCCAAGCATGGTGACTCGCACTTGCAATCCCAGCACTTTGGGAGGCTGAGGCGGGTAGATCACTTGAGGTCCAGAGTTCAAGACCAGCCTGGCCAACATGGTGAAATCCCATCTCTACTAAAAATACAACAATTAGCCCAGTGTGGTGCAGCTGAGGCAGGAGAATCACTTGAACCCCAGAGGCAGAGGTTACAGTGAGCCGAGATCACACCACTGCACCCTAGAGTAGGTGACAGAGTAAGATTCTGTCTCAAACAAATATATTAATAAATTTAAAAGGACATACAGATGCATGTGGCTGTGACAGTATTGTGAAGACTGTATTCAAATGACTAGATCTAGTCGACATTGACTGACACAAAGCATACTCTGACTTAGGGTCTTTGATAAGTCCTGAATTTATGTGAATGAATGTTGCTTGGGCACATTCTTTCAGTTACTTGGGACTCAGTTTAGCCCCTAGAAAATACAGGCATTGGACCAGATCAGGGATTCTCAGTCCTACCTTCACCTTTGAATCACATGGACAAATATGGAAAATACTGGCATTTGGGGTCCTCTCCAAATCAATTTCATTAACAATTTGGGGTGGGGATAGGGTTAGGCCAGGTATCAGTAATTTTTATTTTATTTTATTTTTTGAGATGGAGTCTCACTCTGTCACCCAGGCTGGAGTGCAGTGGCACAATCTCGGCTCACTGCAACCTCTGTCTCCCAGGTTCAAGTGATTCTACTGCCTCAGCCTCCCGAGTAGCTGGGACTACAGGCATGTGCCACCATACCCAGCTAATTTTTGTATTTTTAGTAGAGACAGGTTTTCACCATGTTAGCCAGGATGGTCTCAATCTCCTGACCTTGTGATCCACTTGCCTCGGCCTCCCAAAGTGTTGGGATTACAGGCATGAGCCGCTGCTCCCAGCCAAAACAGTATTTTTTAAAAGCTCTTCCAGTGATTGACTCTTCCATTGAAGAGTCACTAAATAAGGTGATGTCTGAGGTTCCTTTCAGATCTAAGGTTGACTGATTTTCTGGTCCCATGGATAGACTGTAAATACAAAGGAAGTTCTGAATCAGTAACAGTGGAGAAGGCTCATTGTCTCTTTCAGGCTCAGACGTAACAAGTGTTATGTTTACTCACACTCCAGGATTGGGTCAACACTGGTGTGGAAGCTCCCTGAGGGCAGAGTCTGTGTCCTTTATCTGGGTTTTACCAGTTCCTACCATAGTGCTTGGTAGAGAGTAGGTGCTCAATAAATGTTAGATGAAAGAATGATAGACCGAAGTTCAGGAATGTGATTTATTAGGGCATCTGGAATTAATCAGGTGATCAGAAATTGGTCCATACTACTTAAACTCACAAGACACTGATTTTTCTACCAGAATTCCTGTTCATTATTAGCTTATAAAGGGAACTCTTCTGGATCTAGGAAGTGAAACCAAACTCTGCTCCAGAACAGTCTCTTTGTGGTAAACAATATCAGAAGGTCACTTGGTGGGCACAGAACAAAAGTTGGATGATGATAATGATGATGATTATTTTGAAACATAGTCTCTGTCTGTCACCCAGGCTGGAGTGAAGTGGCGAGATCTCGGCTCACTGCAACCTCCACCTCCCGGGTTCATGCAATTCTCCCACCTCAGCCTCCCCAGTAGCTGGGATTACAGGCACCCGCCATCATACCCAGCTAATGTTTGTACTTTTGTAGAGATTTCACCATTTTGGCGAGGCTGGTCCCAAACTCCTGACCTCAGGTGATCCTCCCACCTCAGCCTCCCAAAGTGCTGGGATTACAGGCATGAGCCACTACGCCCAGCCAAAAGTTCGAGCTTCTTATGTGCAATTTCCGTCAAGCTCTGAAGGTCTGATGGCCGGGCCTCTTTCTCTGTAAGCCTGTGTTTATGTAAAGGGTCAGGATCAGTCATTGAGCATTGGAGTTGTGTTGGACCTCCTGATGACATACTGATAGATTTTCATTTTCCAACTTCCGCTTGGCAAATACTCATACGACCACCACCTTGCCGTTCACACTCTTGTTGCCACAACACACCGTCTCCTAAGTGTTGGGTTGTTTTGCTGCTTGCTAATAACATACTCGAGAAACACTTTAATCTCCTCTGCAAGGTCACTCCAAATCACTCTGAAAGACGGGTTACTTCTGGAAAGCTGCCCTGTAGACAGCTAATCCCGTCCTTCTTGCAGGCTTGACTTACGGAGATGGCATTTGCTGACCTCAGATTTTTCAGAGCCATCTCATTTTGAGGGCTGTAGTACTTTGCCCATCATCTACAATTACCATGACTAAAAATACTTTGGAGGGTGAAGAATCTTCAAGGGGACTTTGCAAGCTGGACTGTCTTCCTTCTATTCTGGTACCATATTTCAAGGCAATAGCCTTGTTCTTGTGTTGGGCTGCGCATTACCTGCCAGAGGAATGTTTCACTTTGTAGTTGATTGGAAGCCAATCTTGACGTGAAACCTTGTGATTAGCCTTGCCCCTTGAATGTACCCAACAGTGATTTTCCTGACAGCACCTTTACTGCTTAGCCACCGTACGCAGATTCAGCCACCTTCCCCGCGTACCATGCCTGGGCTGTGATTTCCCCCATGGAAATGGAAGCTTCCATCCATGCATGTCAGCCACAGTCCTCCACATATCACCTCTGTCTTCCACCCCCAGTAGTATAACTTGAGGGCTTCCACGTAAGCCTAGGATCAGAGAAACAGAGATGTGTCGTGTTGCCTAGGAGCTGGTGTTTGTCTGGAGAAGAGCATGGAAGGTGTAGCTGCAGGTCCAATTGGAGCTGTGCACATGGCACATCTTTTCATGCCGTTGACTCCAGCAGTGGTGTGTCACTCAGAGCCACTCATGTGTGAATAGGTTGCCAAGCTCTTATTGCAGGCAGAAACTTGTGGTGCTCCGCCACCCACTGCCCGTTTCTGAGTGTATTTAAATAAAAGGAAGGACTTCTACCATGTAAAAATGTTAGATTAACTCTGAGGACTTGCTCATACATTCAGCAAGCTCTTCCTTGAAATTAATTTATATATTTTTCTCCTATACCTTCAGTCTGACTGGACTGTAGGGTGTGTGGGGGTGTGTGTGTGTGTGTGTGTGTGTGTGTGTGTGCGTGTGTGTATGTAGGTACATGCACATGAACAGAACATTCGTGGGAGGACATACCAGAAACTGCAAACAGTACTTTAAGGAGGGGCATGGATGAACTGGGATACAAAAAGAGACTATTTTTATTTTCAGATCTTTTGCGCCATTTTAGACTATTCTTTCTTCCATTAAATAAGAGATTAGAGGCCAGGCGTGGTGGGTCACGCCTGTAATCCCAACACTTTAGGAGGCCAAGGTGGGAGGATCATGCGGTCAAGAGATCAAGACAATCCTGGCCAACATGGTGAAACCTGTCTCTACTAAAATACAAAAAAATTAGCCAGGCTTGCCCTTGGTGGCACTCACCTGTAATCCCAGCTACTTGGGAGGTGGAGGCAGGAGAATACCTTGAATCTGGGAGGCAATAAATAAATAAATAAAATAAGAAATTAGATCTGCATGACCATATGATCTGAGTTCCATCTATAAGAATCTGCATTGCCACTAAATTGGAGCTATGTTCTATATTTTCTTTCTCTAATCCTTTTACTTTACTGAATTCAACTCTGACGATTATATAGAAACAATTCATTTTTCTATCATTACCTGAGAATGAAATTTCCCACACTGAATTCTCCAGGTAAATGAATCGAATCCCTTTATGTTGTTGAGGTTTGAAGTAATTTCTAATGGAATATTTAAAAGCTGTATTACATACCCCTCCCTCCTCTTTGTTTTACAGCTTGAGGAGACACATTTCACATGCCTTAACACTCACCTATTAAAAGTTCAGTGGTTTTTAGCACAGAATATTCACTGACATGTGCACCCATCACCACGAACTAATTTTAGGACATTTCAACACCCCCAGTACCCCCAAAAGATACTCTGTACTCGGCCGGGCACAGTGGCTCATGCCTGTAATCCCATCACTCTGGGAGGCTGAGGTGGGCAGATCATGAGATCAAGAGATCGAGACCATCCTGGCCAACATGGTGAAACCCCGCCTCTACTAAAAATACAAAAATTAGCTGGGTGTGGTGGCGTATACCTGTAGTCCCAGCTACTTGGGAGGCTGAGGCAGGATACTTGCTAGAACCCAGGAGGCGGAGATTGCAGTGAGCCGAGATCACGCCATGGCACTCCAGCCTGGTGATAGAGCAAGACTCCATCTAAAAAAGAAAAGAAAAGAAAAGAAACTCCGTACTCATTAAACACTCAGTCCCCTTCTCCCCTTCTCTCACCTTCTGGAAACCACTCATCTGTTTCTTTCTCTGTGGATCTGCCTATTCTGGACATTTCACATTAGACTCATACAATGTGTGGTCTTTTTTTTCCTATCCCCTTAAACAGAATGCAGTTAATAACATGTTGCTTTTCCTTTATGATTTAGGCTTATTATGACTGACATGGTGCCAAGCTCATGGCGACCTGAAGAAATACTTAGATGGGGGCCCCTGTTTGCCTTTTGGAGATTCCATGGCCCATTCATGCGCACGTGACTCGCTCTGGGCTCTGTGGCTGGGCCACCAGGTGACGGCTGAACACTTTGTCTTATGATCCTGGGCCGTCATTTTAACCATCATTTCCTTTCTGGTTCCCCCTATTTCTGCAAAGTTGTCTCATAGGTACAGAAATGAGATCAGGCCTCAGCTCTTACGCCTTCTCTTGACCCAGCCTCATAAGGTAACTCCCCGGGGAACCTCTCGGGGGTGCTTCTGTCTTGCTCCTGGAGTGATTAAACAGGCTGAAATCATTTCTTCTTGTACTACTATCTTCAGCATCTTGTATCATTCAGTCAGCTAAATTCCATCTTAGTGATAAATCCCCCACAAATATTTTGTGATCTCTCTGATCTAAGCAGTGTTAAACCCTTTGATTCCTTGTATCCTTCCTCTCCCCTTTCTTAAAATAGTCTGCAGCACTCATGTCAAGGACCTTATCAGCTTCCCTTTCTCTAAATTGCATAATCCTAAAAGAACATTTTCCTTTGTTTTCCTTGAGGAGCAAACCTTCTCAAAACATTCTTAAATCCAAACCTGCAGGCAGCCTTTAAGCCTGCACAGCATGTATCTGCCAACTCCAAGAGCATTTGAATGTTTGAAGGGAGAGTATGTTTGACATCTAACTCGTCATGGGAAGTAGAGTCTCTGTATTTCTTTACTTCTTGGTAGGAATATAGTGAAGGAAGAAGAGTCTGATTTAGGGCATTGTCACAGCTCTGGGTCAGACTCTTATGGGTTGGATGTCAGCTTGGCAGGGAGGGAGTACTCTTCTGATTTTGGCTAAGGGAGGATGGCAGCGTCAAACTAGAAGTATAGTATGGGAATTTCAGGTTTGGGGGGTTCTCATCTTGTGCCTGTTGTCAGGGTAAGCCCGTAAGTGTGAGGACACCCTTGCAGAGAGTAGCCCAGCTTCATTCTGAATTTGGAGAAACCAAGAAATTTCAGTCTGTGTCAGAGAAACCAACCCTTGCTTGGGTCTGACTTGGACTAGGGAAGGGATGTCAAGTAGGTGAGTGCTTGGCACGTAGAGGTACCAGAAATATCTGCTGAGTGATGGTGCCGCCAATGTCGCTGAGCAGTCGGTAGCCACCGTCTGGCATGAGATGCTGAGAAAGATTCTCAGACCAGGCGAAGCGGGAAATGATGTAATTGACGATTGGTCTGCCACGGGTGCAGGTGAGTGAGGGGAAGGGGCGCGACGCAGGTGCAGGACCCGTTGTGTGCGTCAGAACCGGGGTCTGAAGATACTGAAGTGGCCCTCAATTGCAGATGGGAACCAGAGAAGAGTCTGGACACATCCACTTTTGGATAACCTGACACTAAAGGACTCTACTGAGCTCAGACCTGGGCAGATTACCAGACAGGACACCCCCAGGCTCAACCCAAGACGGTTAGAATTGAGTCAGTCTCCCCCAAAGCTACCTACCCTGGTGGACCTGCATTAAAGTAATTCCAGCACTTTGGACCTGACTGTGAAGTAATTCAAGTAATTCCCCTCAAAAGTGACCCAGGCCTGCCCTCTGGTGGTCATCTCCATCAACTGCACCTCGGTTTAAAAGGATTGGTTTGGGAGCTCCTTTTCCTTAGCACTTAGTGGATGTCCTCAGCACCGCGGCTTTGAACCCAGTTCTGCTGTGATGTGAGTGTAATAAGCAGGAAATGTCAATGTACTTCAAGCCTCCACAATTGTCGGAGACAATTCAGTCATAACGTGACGGGCATCGTGCTTGGCCTTTTATTTGCTTCATAGCAGAAAGCCTTGAGGGCAGGTACTATAATTATTCACATGTTACAGAGGAGGAAACTGAGGCTCAGGCACTCTCACTCTTGCTGCAAGAACATGACATCCACCTGGGTGTGATGGCGCACACTTGTAATTCCAGCACTTTGGGAAGTTGATGGGGGAGGATTTCTTGAATCCAGGAGTTTAAGATCAGCCTGGGCAACATATTGAGACCCTATCTATACAAAAAAAAAAAAAAATTTTTTTTAATTAGCCAGACCTAGTCGAGTGTGCCTGTGGTCCCAGCTACTGGGGAGGCTGAAGCAGGAGGAATGCTTCAGCCAGGGAGGTTCAGGCTGCAGTGAACCAAAATGGCACCACTGCACTCCAGTCTGGGTGAGAGAGTGAGACCCTGTTGCATATAAAGAGATAGATAGATAGATAGATAGATAGATGATAGATTGATAGACAATGTGACGTTCAGTTCTGGGTTCCACCAATCTCTTTTTTTTTTTTTTGAGGTGGAGTCCCACTCTGTCACCAGGCTGGAGTGCAGTGGCGCAATCTCAGCTCACTGCAACCTCCGCCTCCCCAATTCAAGCAATTCTCCTGCCTTAGCCCCCCAAGTGGCTGGAACTACAGGCTCATACCACCACACCCAGCTAATTTTTGTATTTGTAGTAGAGACGGAGTGTCACCAAGTTGGCTTGGATGGTCTCAATCTCTTGACCTTGTGATCCACCTGCCTCAGCCTCCCAAAGTTGGGATTACAGGCGTGAGCCACTGCACCTGGTCCTGGTGCCACCAATCTATTAATGAGGGTACATCCCCACCTTACCCCACCCTATCCCTCAGACAGTGGGATTGAGGAAAATGGACAGGGAGGACCACTTTCTACTTTATGTTTTTTACAAATATATTTTTATGATGAGCATATTTCATCTCTATAATCCTTTTTAAAATTTTCGACTAAATTCTGGGTGTCATCCCTGATGAAGGGATTTTGCCAGTCTAGGAAGGACGGGGCCGATTATAGAAACTGGGGCTCCTTCGCCTTGAGAGAACAGGTGTTCGTAGGAATATGGCAGCTTCCTAATGACCGTGGAAGATTGAATAGAGCAGGTTTATTTCACGTGTGTCTCCAGCACCCAGATCCAGGGCCAAGAGGTGGAGTTCTCAAAAGGGGAGTTCAGCTGTGTGTCTTGCTGCAGGAGGGGATGCCCTCTGGTGGAAAAGTGGGCTTGTGGCGTTGGGATAACTTTGAAAGAGCTTAGGCTGAAAGTTACTGGGGAGTTTACACAGGAGAGTCAGTGATAGGGAGAAGACTGGGTTTTAAAGTCTTAAAGCTATGGCAGGGTGCCATGGCTCACGCCTGTAATCCCGGCACTTTAGGAGACTTGAGGCTGGAGGATTGTTTGGGCCCAGGAGTTCAAGACCAGCCTGGGCAACATAGTGAGGCTCTGTCTCTACAAAAAATTGTAGAAAGCATGGTGGCATGCACCTGTAGTCCCAGAGGCTGAGGCTGGAGGATTGCTTGAGCCTGGGAGGTTGAGGCTGCTTTGGCCATGATTGCGCCCTACACTACAGCAAAGCCTTTGATGGTCTGCTCTCCCAATCTGTGATCCTACCAGTGGGCTGCAGCACCCAGTCCTGCCTGTAGGGGGCAGCCTTGGCTCTGTAAGACCCGGGTCTGTTTTTGGTGCCCTGGTTCCCACCCTTGGCTGCATATTGTTTTCATCTGGAGGTTCAGGGTATTGCAATTTACTGATGCTTAGGGCTGCACCTCATTCTGATTTAATTGGTTGTGGGTGGGACCGGGGCATTGGGATTTTTGAAAGCTCCTCAGGTGGCTCTAAGCCAAGGTTCAGAGTGACTGAATGCTTAGACCCTGCCATTTCTGTGGGTTCAGTGGGCAGATTGGTTCACTTGATCTTCTTTCGCTGCAGAAGAAAGGACCCACGCAGGTGGAGACTGGACCCACGGAGAGAAAGTAGGAGCATTAAAAGAGATGTCACCAGAAGCCACAAAACATGCCAACTCATTAAGACAGAGATAATAAAATAGGTCCCTCTAAAAACAAGAAAGAAACAGGAGCTTAAGCAGTGCCCATGAAGGAGTTACAGGCTTTTAACTCCCCCAGGAAGTGAACTTACTCCAGCCAGGCAGAGGGCAGGGGAATACTTCAGAAGGCAGGGTCACACACCAGCTGGGGGCCAGAGACCTCTTTCAATGGCAGCGGCTTCAACATGCGGCCAGGAGGTGGCAGTTCTGGAACTCAGGACTCTCTGGGGACTTGGGGGTATGGGCTGGCAGGAGGGGAGCCACAGGGAGAATAAGGGGCCTCGGGAGGCAGGACCCACCCTGCGGGGAATTGGCTCCAGCCAGTGACAGTGAACCGACCCAGCCCAACACCTCCGTCCCGAGGCGTGGTGGCTGCCCTCACATCTGCCCCAGCTCAGCGCTGGGATCTCACAGAGAGAAGGGCCTTTCGTAAGGGCAGAAAATAGCTATTGCCATAACTCAAGATGCTGGGGCACAAACCACATTGCCTCGGCCTGAGCCAAGACTAGAGGGAGGAAGTAAGCCACTGTCTTCAGGCACAAAATCTAAGGGGACTGCAAAAAACTTCCAATAATCAAGGCTGGGTGCGGTGGCTCACGCCTGTAATACCAGCACTTTGGGAGGCCAAGGCCTTGATCACCTGAGGTCAGGAGTTCAAGACTAGCCTGGCCAACATGATGAAACCTGTTCTCTACTAAAAATAGAAAAATTAGCCAGTTAGCCAACTATGGTGGCGGGCGCCTGTAATTCCAGCTGGGAGGCTGAGGCAGAAGAATTGCTTGAACCCAGGAGGTGGAGGTTGCAGTGAGCCAAGATTGGGCCACTGCACTGTAGTCTGGGTGACAGAGTGAGACTCCATATCAAAAAAAAACAAAAACAAAAACAAAAAAAACCTCAGTAATCAAAATTAATTATATTGTATTGCAATTTTAAAAAAAATCAAGGTTAATGCAAAAAGCACCCATGATGAACAAAATTTTAAATTAAGACAGGATAAGTGTTACTGGCTTCTCTTGCCTTTACCCCTCTGTGGCACAGCAGGCCTCTGGACTTCTCTAAGGGAGTCTTCTACTTTTCACCCACACCTTGCCAGAGCCACCAGTCAGCTTTGGCTCCTGAACTTTCCCACTCAGGGTGAAGCCAGGCTGGGGACCCAGATCCCTAGCAGAGCAGCAGTGCCACCTAGTGGCAGGCTCTGGTGCCAAGGCATGGAGGGTGATGCCAGACTGAGCAACAGAGAGGGCCAGGAGCGGTCCAGGAGAGTGGATTTGTCGTGAGCAAGAGAAAAAGAAAACAGAATGGAGATGTGGGGTGGGGAACCCCGCAAATGCTGAGGCAAGGGTCTGAAGCCTCAGCCTTTTCCCATATGAGTACTGAATTAGAAAAGAGTTAGAACTATAAGCACGTAGTTATTGTTATATGTAATCATATATAATCAGTTATTCACATGTAATCATAAAGATATATATATATATATATACTCAGTATAACCTTTTATTTTTACTAATGATTATTGGATAATAAAGCATGGAACTGAGATGACATTGTGAACAAAGTGGTCCTAAGGCAAGATGCTCTAAGTCCTCTGTCACGCCCACATAAGGGCTGCTGGAGGGTGCCTTGGCTGTGTGGCAGCGCCAGCACTGGGAAAACACCCGCTGTTTAGTCAGCTAGGGAAAGAGATGTCCAAAATGGCCGAGATGTCTCCTTCCTTGGGGAGTGAGGAGAAAACTCTGCTCCCCCAAGCTCTGTGGTTGGCCTGATGGCTGTCAGGGAGGCCCGCAGACATCTGGGGGCTTAACTGTCTCTATGTGATGCTGTGCTTCAGCGGCCACGTTCCATGTCTACTTTCATGTTCTGCTTCTGCACCGAAAGTCCTCTTTTTCTTAGAAGATAAGAATTAGTATTAGTAACATAAATCTTAGTGACCTTGTTATTCCTTGACAAGCATGAAAAAAGTGTTGACGCCTTAGGCTTTCTTCTCCCCTCGGCTGCTTGAAAGTCCTGGGCCCCTATATTCAAGACATGTGATTTACCTGACCCTATCACTGACCACCAATGCCTTGCCCTGCCTTCCCTGCCCCCTGCTTTGTACTCAATAAAAGTCAGAACGTCCAGGCACTCGGGGCCACTGCCGGACTCCGCGCTTTGGTTGGCCATGGACTCCGGGCCCAAACTCTGTTTTCTCTTTCTTGGTGTCCTGTGTCTTTTATTTCCACAGTTTCTCATCTCCACACCTGAAGAGAGGGCCTCACGGGACCCTGTAGGGCTGGACCCTGCATGGAGAGGATTCACTCTTGGATGTAGAGTTTTGGGAAATCCTCTAGGGCCGGGTTCTCAAAGACTGGTCCCTGGACCAGCAGCATCAGTATCACCAGGGAACTCACTAGAAATGTAAAACCTTGAGCCCCTCTCCAGGCCTGAGAATCAGAACCTGGGAGGTGGGCTCGGGTAAGGTGGGTTTCAGCCAGCAAGCCCTGCAGAGGATTCCGAGGCATGTCCAGGTTTGCCAATCACTGATTCAGAGCCACGCTTCTCAAACCCGCCGTGCCTGCCTGTCACCCAGAGGTCTCGTTAGAATGCAGATTCTGACTCAGTCGCCTAGGGAGGGGTCTGAGACTCTGCAGTTCTGGCAAGCTCCCAGGTGACACAATACTGCTGGCCTTTGCAGGAGATTGGGGTCAGTGTGGTGGGAGAAACTAGGAAAAGGAGCAGGCCCTCTGGAAGGTCAGAAGGCTCTGCAAAGCTTCAGGGGAGAATAGCTGACGGCAGCTGTTCTCTAACCCTGAGGCAGAGGGCAAGGAGCAGGTACAAGGGAGTATAGGAGAATGTATCTTAAACAGGCTTGTTTACTTATGTTGTCCAGGAACTGACCTTTGAACATATGCTGGTGGTCCCTAAAAGGGGAACAATAAATGTTAATTACCCGCAGACTGTGTTTGCTCCATGCTTTCGGCATTGTGCCTGGACTGAATAAAAGTAAGCAGCCCCAGCTTCTCAAGGCTGCTCTTTGGCCACTAGAGCCGGACTGTCCCCTGGCTGCTCTTACACTGCATACCTGCATCTGAGTACTCATTTCATCCGTAGGTCGGCCGCAGTCTGCGGGACAGACCCAGCAGGTCTTTGGAAAATTTTGTGTAGCAGGGATCTAGACCTGTGTTTCCCAGGCCAGCTTTATGATGAAAGTCACCTGAGTACTTATGAACTATACAAGTTACCAGGTCTCTCCCCTGGAAATGCCTCTTTTGTGGATCCGGCTTCTGGCCCAGAAATCTGCTTTTTAAAACATCCACTCTAAGAGTTTACCTTTAGGCAGATCATTAGAGTCACGGGGGAGCCTTTAAATGCAGATTCCCAGGCTCCAACCCTACCTATTAATCAGAACCTCTGACGGTGCAGCCCTACATTCTGCATTTGTTTTAAAAGGTAAACCAGGCAGTGCTGATGCCCAGCTAGGTTTAGTTCAGGCCCCTCCTTTTTCAAGTGAGGAACCGGAAACCTGGAAGGTGAGTTGCCAAAGATTATGAAAGAAGCTGAAAGGAAAGTTAAGACCGGAACCCAGATTTTCTGATGCCTACTTGAGTGTTCTTCCAGTGACTCTGTGTGTGTGTAGCTTTGAAAATACAAAGTATTGGAAATAGAAACTGTCATACAAAGGTACAGTATAAGTCATGACTGCTACACAGGGAGAGTAAAGGGAAGTTTTTTTTTTCTTTTTGAGACAGAGTCTCGCTTTGTTGCCCAGGCTGGAGTGCAATGGCGCAATCTCCGCTCACTGCAACTTCTGCCTCCCGGGTTCAAGTGATTTCCTGTCTCAGCCTCCTGAGTAGCTGAGACCACAGGCACGCACCACCACATCCAGCTAATTGTTGTATTTTTAGTAGAGATGGGGTTTCACCATGTTGGCCAGGCTGGTCTTGAACTCCTGACCTCATGATCCGCCTGCCTCGGCCTTCCAAAGTGCTGGGATTACAGGGGTGAGCCGCCTCCTCCGGCAGTGGGAATTTTAAAAAATGCCCCTAAAAAGGTGCACAAAGGGTAGGGGTGTAACCACTGGTGGGTGAGGAACACCAAGACAGCCTGAGGTGTGTTAGGATTGCAGGTGGAGGTGGCCAGGTGGGAGTAGCCAAGGGGAGCCGAGTCCGCAGGCACATGGGGAAGGCCAAGTTAAGTATCCGGCTGAAGCAAGTGTAGTGATTGATGGGCTGGGCGGGAGCATCGACGGTGTCTGGGTCAGAGTTGTGTTTCAAACAGGCCTGACTAAGGAAGACTAAGTTTTATTGACTAACTTGAGTGAGCTCAGCTGTGATATTGCTTGTCTTGAACACTACACACTTGGGGCCAAATGGCTGGTGAACCCTGTGTACCTCAGACCACCAGATCTTCATATACCAGCCTTTAAGAGCCAAAAAGTGGTTTCAGCTGAGCCATGACGTGCAGCAAGAGACTGCCAAAATGGCTTCTTCCTTCCTCCGTAACACTCAATATTCAAACTGTCTTTATAACTCAGCAACACGGGATGATTGAAGCTATAGATCTAGTATTAACATTTCCTTACAGAGGTGGCAAGAGCCACCTAAACAAACACACACAAAAGCCCGCATTCATTTCCACCCCCATATTTCAGACGATGACACAAAGGCAATGGATTTCTCAGGATTGCAAGGCAAGATGGAACTTGAAGAAGGCTGGGAGGAAACTGAGGTTGAATGAATGTTGTTTCTGCTCAGCCCTGAGCCCGGACGCAGTGGAAACGCCCTGAGCCGGGAAGCAATGGAAATGTCCCTGCGCTGTGAGCCAGGAATTCAAATCCCAGCCTGTAGAGCTGTTCTGGGGGTTAGAATTTTGGGGTCCCTTGTTGCTGCACCCATTCCAGGTTTGGGGCTGGCACTGCCCTTCTGACCCCTCCATAAGGTGGGCACAGGAGAAGTGGCAGGGAGAAGAAATAGGGGTCAGGAGACACCCCCTCGAGGACTCCCTCTGCCTGCAGCAGGACCTGCTGAGGTTGCAGTGCCGGCTTCCCAGAGAAAATGACCCTCATTCTCAAAGGCTGAGGGTGAGCCCCACGGGGCTGCGTGCCCTTGGCCATGGGAGATCAACTGTGGCCGTATCAGATGTAATCAGTGTGTATTTATGGGTCACTCACTGCATGCAAGACCGGGATACAGCCGGGATTTACTGTGGGGCTGAAAGCAAGTCACTTAAAAAGGTAAATATTCATGTCCTTTTAATCTGCCTTTCAACAGGGAACATCATATCTGAAGGCTCGCGGCCTCTGCCTGCCTTGTGGGACGGTGCTGGAAATTATCTTCGTGTTTATATAGCATTCTCTGCGAGTGGCTGCTGTTGTCTTTCTGTTGTCAGCACAGTCAGGTGCTGGAGGTACCAGACCTTGGGGTGGGGTGGCAAGCGAGGGCCAGCTTGTATCCGTGTGGCCTTCTCAGGAGCAGAGTGTGATTGCGAGAATGTGTGCTTCAACCCTCGCCAGTGCAGAGAGGGGCACACAGCCCAAACCTATCCCCTTCCCAGAAACCTGCAAGTTCGCTGAGTGCACCTGTGTGATGAGGCAGGCTCCGATAGCCACCGACTGGTGGGCCGCTAGGGAAGCAGATAAGAAATTCCAACTGGAGATAATGAATTGAAAAGCTGGCCTTTGTTTCTGGAAATGATGCCCCATTGAGGGAGCCCCTCAAAATAAACGCCCATGTATAATGCCCTGTGCTTCAGGTCTCAACACCTGCTGTCCTTGGGACAGAGACCCCAGGCCTAAAATAGGCACAGCTGCTATGGATGCTCATCTTGCCCTCCTGGAGCCGAGGCTGGGCCATATATGGAAATATGTCTCCCTCCATCCCCTCCTCCCAACCTCATTCAGAGCCTTAGGGCTTTAAGACGTGAGCTGTCTCCTCGTTCCCTCTTCCCAATCTTTCTTGGGTATCTCTGCGTCTCCCATCCCCTGGGCGTGTCATAGGCAGTTGGTAAGTGACAGATGAATGAATACATGTATAAGAAAACACAGACCTGAAATTTCTAGCAGGACGGCTTGGAGCAGGAAGCTCTGGCTGGCCTGGGCTCTTTGCTAAGGTGTCCTGGCTTCTCATGGCAGCACCTCTCCCCCAGGGCCTTTTCCAAGATGGTCCTCTCTTTAGGCTTCTGAGCAGTGTGAATTGCAAACAGCCATGCCCACTCCCCAGGCCAAGAAAACCAAGTTCAGGGCCAGGATTGCTCACAAATTTGTAAGGAACTGCTTCTGCCTTTTTATTCTCTCTGTATTTATTTTTATTTTATTTTATTTTTAGTAGAAATGGAGTTTCACCATGTTGGCCAGGCTGGTCTCGAACTCCTGACCTCAGGTGATCTGCCCGCCTCGTCCTCCCAAAGTGCTGGGATTACAGGTGTGAGCCACCGCGCCTGGCCTGTTCTCTTTATTACCGAAATACAGAGCCAGAAAGTCAACATAGAAAGAATTTGTTTTCCCCAAGGGCACACAGATTGCCCCAACTCTTTACTTTTCCTGCTAGGAACTCAACCCAAGAGGTGGGCTTTCTTTTGGTCTCCGACTATAAAAGCATGTCACTCTGTCACTGTCATCCATCACGCAGGACTCCTATGGGTTTGGTTAGGTTCTTTCATCCTTATTGTTCGGGAAGTTGTATTTCCTTTACTGTCCTTGAGTGTGAGGCTCCACCTGTCTTGCCTCCGTATCCGTGAGTCACTGAGGAGTCCTGTGTCAGTGACATCTCTCCATGTGCTTTTCCTAAGCTGCCCCTTCTCTCAGCAAGTCAGGCTTCCCCATGAAGGCGACCTAAGGGTGTCTATCATCCCCCTCCTCAATGTCCCCAGGGCTTTGGAACAAGGGCCATGTCCCATTTAATATAGCACAAAGAAGACTCATCAAAGCCCAGGAGCTGGGAGTTCTTGCTGTTCACTGTCATGGAAAGCTGGAAACGTCTTAGATAAAAATAATCTGGGCCATCCTAGGCCCCTGGCTCCAGATGGCCTACAGTTGGGGCAGGAGCACCTTCACAGTGTCTCGGAATTGCTGAGGGTAACATGATCACTGCTCAGATCCAACAAGCAGCCTCAGAACCTCCCTGCCGCTGTTGTTTTTAGCACGGGGATTACTGGTAGGGGTGTAAACAGACATCTGTGCTCTGGGTGGCTCGCTCGCCCCACATTCCTAGGCACTCTGATTTTATTAAAGCTCTCAGCTGTCGGGTGACCCAGGCCTGGAGAAATGAAAGACCGCCCTCACCAACTGGTGGCAGGGCTGCAAATGGCAACCAATTTTCCCCCATAAGGACATGTTACTCCTATTAGAAGCCACATCCCTCACATGTCCTTAAGAAGGGGGCCATCTGCCAATCATAAATCAAGATCTCATCTGTTCCAAATAAAGAGTCTACCCTCCTCGCTGGCAGGCCTTTTATAGTTGACAGATCTTTTTTTTTAATTTTGTGCGTGGCCATGTATTTCTTATGTAATTAAAAAATTATAAAAGGTAATAAAAAATACAAATCCACTGCTAAGAGATTTAAGACTCAGTAAAAAAAATTCAGAAAGCCAGAGGTTTCTGGATAGTGTGAGGATTTCAGGGAGAAAAGTAATAAATTCCATGCTTCAACACCAGGAAAAAAGAATAAAAGAGAAAAAGCAAGACTATTTATGAAAGGGAAAAGCAGTTATAAATGACCCTCAATGGCCACACGGTGGCTCACGCCTGTAATCCCAGCCTTTGGGAGGCCAAGGCGGGCGGATCATGAGGTCAGGTGTTTGAGACCAGCCTGGCCAACATGGCAAAACCTGTCTCTACTAAAAATACAAAAAATTAGTCGGGCATGGTGGCGAGCGCCTATAGTCCCAGCTACTCAGGAGGCTGAGGCACGAGAATTGCTTGAACCCGGGCGGCAGAGGTTTCAGTGAACCGAGATCGTGCCACTGCACTCCAGCCTGGGGAACAGAGCAAGACTCCATCTCAGTAAAAATAAAAAAATAAAATAAGAAATGGCCATTAATTTGGAGAAAGTGGGATTCCACCCCAAGAAGTGAGCCTGAAGAGAAGGTGCCTGTTGTTCTTTTGCTGCCCTGTTCTGGAGCCCATGTAGGAAACAGCCGGTGGATATTGCAAATGAGCTAAAGTCACCCAAGTTCCTACCGAATGGTTGAAGGTCCTGTCTTAAGAGAGGCTCTCTGAGGATGGGGTGGGCTAGGCTGGTGGACAAGAGGTGGGTTATAGGGAAACGCCTGGAAGATGCTAACAGAAACAGTCGTCAAAGAGAAAACAAGAAGTATGCTTTGGGTTTTATCAGCCCAGTGTCAACACACCTTTCCCCGTGCTCCACCTCCTTTAGGGATTTCTCCTATGCAGCCAGCTGCTCTGGCAGAAGGTTAATGCTTTGTAGGGTAAAGGAGTCTTAGGATCTAGAGAGAATCCCAGCTCTGCCATTTCGACTTTGAGAAAATCACTCGGTGTTTCATCTCTTCTTCGTCTTTAAAGTGGGGTGATAGGTCCATCTCTTCATCACCAAGTCTGCGTGCCGAGGGCACATGTGTAGAGTTCAGTAAATAGTGGCTGATTTCATCCTCCTCGTCTCCATGGATGGACGAGACCCCCTCCCCTGCTCGTATGGCACAGCAGCTCCTGATTTGGAATGGAACTTGTGCTTTCGTTTTTCTCTTCTTAGTAATGCAGCTTACATTTTCTATAGTAGTGGGCATCCATTGTTTTATGTAATAAATGAACACTAGTGACTTTGGTCATAATATTCACTCCTAGAAAAGATTCCTTTTCATTTATATCCTTCACAAAATCAGAGCCTAATAGAGATAATCATGGGTCACTTCCAGCACCAAACTCCACACCCTCTCCTTTGTGGGAAATGTCACACTTTGCCAATAAGTGGACACGGGGGTCCCATGGCCCCAGATGTCTGCAAGTTCAGAGGCATTCCAGTTCTGCATAAAATGCATCAGGGGCCTCTTTTATTAATTCTTTAAATCTTAAATTCTGTAAAAAAAAAAAAAAAAAAAAAAAAGCTAACTTCAAAAATCTCTCACTCTTCCTTTCTGATCTGTACATATTTTGCCATGTGTATTTATTTATTTTTCTTTAAGCCAATTAATTAGAGCTCTTTTTAAAAAATATATTTTCAGTAGTGAAACATTGTGTACACAACACATACATAAATACATGACATATTAGGCATGCCAATAGAAGTGCAACTGATGGACTCATAAAACCTTCTTCCCCCCATCATCTTAGACTTTCAGATAGCTTTTTTTTTTTTTTTGAGATGGGGTTTCACCATGTTGGCCAGGCTGGTCTCAAACTCCTGACCTCAGGTGATCTGCTTGCCTCGGCCTCCCAAAGTGCTGGGATTACAGACATGAGTCACCACGCCCGGCCTTACCAGGTTTTTTGTTTTTTGTTTTTGAGACAGTCTCACTCTGTCGACAGGCTGGAGTGCAGTGGTGTGATCTCGGCTCACTGCAGCCTCCGCCTCCCGGGTTTAAGTGATTTTTCTGCCACAACCTCCCAAGTAGCTGGGACTACAGGCACACCCCACCACGCCTAGCTAATTTTTGTATTTTTAGTAGAGACAGGGTTTCACTATGTTGGCCAGGATGGTCTCGATCTCTTGACTTCATGATCCGCTGCCTCGGCCTCCCACAGTGCTGGGTTTACAGGTGTGAGCCACCGCACCCAGCCTTTATCACGTATTTTTAAAAAATAAGGACTATCTTAGAAAACATAATCACAATATCACATTATACCTTAAAATTAAGAATAATCTCATATCACCATCCATATCCAGTCAATATTCAAATTTACCTATTGGATTGTGTTTGTGTGTGTGTGTGTGTGTGTGTCTACTTTTTAACAGCCTGTTTGTACAAAGCAGTATCCTAACAAGGTCCACAGGCTGCAATTGGTGGATAGGTCTACTAAGTCTCTTTTAATCTACAGATACCCCTTCTATTTCTTTTATACTTTTTTCTTTGCAATTAATGTATGGAAAAAGCTAGATAATTTGTTGAGTTTCCCCACATCCTGGATTTTATTGTTTGCATCTTGTGTCTCTGTCCACCAGATTCCCTATAAATTGGTAGTAGTTACATCTAGAGGCGTGAGCAGACTCCAGGTGGATGGAATTCTTTGTAGGTGATGGTGTGTACTTCCATCGGGGTCACATATGCCTGGTTGTCTATTTTTTTGTGATGCTGGTAGCCACAGTTCACTAAGCGTTCCTAATTCTGGTGATATTCGTTATTCCATTCCTTTCTGACTTCTCATTTGGAATACCTCTGTAATGAGAAATTTCATTTGCTTTCTCTATTGCTGGCTTTCCTTGGAAGGCGTTCTACAGAGTCCTTGTAAATTCCGAGAGGACCTGAGTGACTGTAGTCCTTGTGTCACTGGTTCTGGCCAGGGCATGGGCCAGACTTGTTCTCACTGTGGGGATCTCCTGTCGGCGACAGCCGTCACCAGAAGAACATGCCATTTTTTTAGTCACAGTGTATTGAAAGCAAGTGATGTGGTCTTTGAGAAAAATGACTTGAAGTTACTGACAGGCCAAATCCGACATGGAAAAGTGACCCCTTTCTATTATAATGGCAAATCCCAGGAAATGCTAAACTTGGTGCTGATGGCTGAAGAGAACACCCCTTGGCCTTTAATTTTCACCTGAATCAAACTGGGTCCCCTAAACTTCTGGAATCAGACAAAGAAGGGAATTTGGCAGCTACTGCTAATAAATTTAATGGTGGCAATAAACAAAGGGTCCCAGGCTACAAGATGCTCTTTCTAGTAGCATGTCAACCAGATGGTTATTTGACGTCCTGCTTTTTTTTTTTTTTTTTTTTTTTTTCCGAGACAGAGTCTCACCCTGTCACCAGACTGGAGTGCAGTGGCACGATCTCAGCTCACTGCAACCTCCGCCTCCCTGGTTCAAGCAATTCTCCTGCCTCAGCCTTCCGAGTGGTTGGGTCTACAGGCCTGCATCATCACACCCAGCTAATTTTTGTATTTTAGTGGAGATGGGGTTTCACCATGTTGACAAGGATGGTCTTGATTTCTTGACCTCATGATCTGCCCATCTGGGCCTCCCGAAGTGCTGTGATTACAGGTGTGAGCCACTGCGCCCGACCCCTTCCCTCTTAAGAAAGACAAGAGTACCTTGGGTCAGGGGCGGGATTTTCTGTTGTGCAGCTTTGAAATAGTGCACATTTAGCTAAGATAACAATCGTGATTTAAACTGAGTGTTTGAAGGGTCAGCCTCTTTTGTATTCATTTGTATATTCCTGATAGCACAGAGATTGCATGAACAGCTGCTCAACAAATACTAGATTTCAGATGTATTTCCCCAGTAGAATGTGAAGAAGGGGAATGTGGGCCTTTGCTTTATAACCCTATTCAACCGAGACAAGCGCTTTTCATGAACCTACCTTTGTGTTTCCTTCATGTCATATTAAGAGATGACTGTTTTGAAAAGCCTCCCTACCACTCCCCACCAAAGGAAAGGTTAACCTAGAAGTATTTTCCCCCTTTTGATTTAAGTAAAAAAGCCATCTCTCTGTCCGCACATACACACACCAATGGAATTTACCGAGCCATCTGCTTACAAAGATTCTACCTCTGAGCACAGAAACCATCAAACTAGGAACCATTTCCACACGGGGAAGAGGAAAACAAATACAGCAAAGCAGCCCCAGATTGAAACAAAGCAAAGTTTATTGCATGTGAAAAAGAGTCACATTAGGTATCGATGGTCAGGAACCAAGAAAACATACATTTTGCATATCTTCTGTCCTGCTTCAGGAGGGCTGGCTCACTCTTCGCTCTCATGGACCACCATCTGGGAAGAAAGTAGACACCTGGAGTCAAGTCGGGTGGCAGAGATTCCCGCCCCGCACTTCTACTGGCTGGCATCAGGGAGTTGCTTGCCTACTTCAGTGGGACACAGGACATTGGACCTTGGGAAAATGCACGACTGTATACATGGAGTCACTCCATAGCCTGAGAAAATGGCCCTCCGAAAGAGCAAGCCCTGAAAGCCGGACAGCTGGGCAGCCCTGAACCTATTGTCCGATGTTGTGAGTTCGGCAGGCTCTGGAGGGAGCTCCTGCAGCAGCCTTCTGGTACCCGCAGGGGGCACGTGAACGCACTCAGTGGGACCCGCTCACTCCTTTTCAGGATAGCAGGATTTTGTTTTTTGTTCTTTTTTTAATTTTTAGTCTGGGATACATGTACGGAATGTGCAGGTTTGTTACATAGGTATGTATGTGCCGTGGTGGTTTGCTGCACCCATCAACTCGTCATCTAGGTTTTAAGCCCCGCATGCATTAGGTATTTGTCCTAATGCTCTCCCTCCCCTCTCCCCCACTCCCCAACAGGCCCCAGCGTGTGATGTTCCCCTCCCTCTGTCCATGTGTTCTCATTGTTCAACTCTCACTAATAAGTGAGAACATCTGGTGTCTGGTTTTCTGTTCCTGTGCTAGTTTGATGAGAATGATGGCTTCCAGCTTCATCCATGTCCCTGTAAAAAACATGTCTCATTCCTTTTTATGGCTGCATAGTATTCCATGGTGTGTATGTGCAGGATGGTGGTTTTCACTGTGACTCACAGCCTGGATTCTAGTGAGGGTACAGTCAGCTAAGTGGCTTTAAGCACTTTATCTTCCTGAGCCTCAGATTCCCCAGTTCTAAAGTAAGGGGTTCTCTGAGGTTCCTTCCAGCTCGGAAATTTCTACAGTCCCTCGGGGCTCTGCCAAGTCAGCGCCTCACCCTGCTGGAGGTGAAGTCTCGAGTCTTAGCACGGAGCTTGTTGACTTGAGATTCTGCAATATCCGCACGTTCCTCGGCCTCCTCCAGCTCGTGCTGAGCCTTTCGGAATTTGGTGAGATGGGCATTGGCTTGTTCATCCTAAAACCAAAGAGCCCAGGCAGGTTAGATCAGCACAGAACTCCCTGAGGAAAACAGCCTGGGCTGCGTGCTGCAGTCAGCACCGATCTCACTTACAGCCTCCTCAGCCTGCCTCTTGTAGGACTTGACTTTCACTTGCAATTTATCCACCAGATCCTGCAATCTCAGCACATTCTTCCGGTCCTCTTCACTCTAAATGAGAAAGTGGGGATGTCACGGGAGAGGAGGGGGCAGATTTGCACACGGCGTGCTCCACTTTCTGGGCTCACGTGTTTCTTCCTGAGGTTTGGTGGAGAGTCTGGGGTGGCATTTGCACTCCACAGAGGACGTGATCATGGCATTTGCCTTCCGCTTACCTGGTACGTCAGCTCCTTGACCCTCCGCTCATACTTCCTCAGACCCTTAACAGACTCTGTGTTCTTCTTCTGCTCCCCCTCAAGCTCAAACTCCAGCTCTCGGATCTAGGGGAGAGGGTGGGGAAATTAGTCTGGGGCTGGAGAATGATCGGGAGACTGGAAAGGGCAGTACAGGCAGGCTTCCTCCTGCACACACCCTCGTCTCCAGTTTCTGGATCTGCTTCTTTCCCCCCTTCAGCGCCAGCTGCTCTGCCTCGTCTAGACGGTGCTGCAGGTCCTTCACCGTCTGCTCCAGGTTCTTCTTCATCCGCTCCAGGTGGGCGCTGGTGTCCTGTTCCTTCTTCAGCTCCTCAGCCATCATGGCAGCCTGAAAAGCACATGGGACATGCTAGGATGCTGAGGAAGCTCCAGTGCCTTGGAACTGTCAAAACCCAGGGACCTCAGAGGACCAGAGACCGTGCTAAAGAAAAAGGACAATAGGTGAGCCTGTGACTAAGTACACCCTGCTGCCCTGGAAGAGGGCCAGAGCTACACCCAGTAGATAAAATAACCTAAGCAATGAGACCTTCAGGGACAGGCTGGGAAACAGTTTCTTCCCCTTCTTAAGCTGGCCTCCTTGAAACCCTCCTCTGCCCCAGGGAAATTCTTTTTTTTAATTATCATCAATATATATTTTCAAAGGAGCTTGAGACTTAGAGTAGTCTGACTTGATACCCAGCCTCACAGATCTGGGGATAGTGAGATTAAGGGAGGACCTCTGGAGAATTAAGGCTGTACAGAAACAGTAGTCGTTTTGAGGTGAAGTTCTCCCCCCGGGCAGCAGGTGGCACCATTAGCGCTGTGGGCCATCAGGAGACAGCCTCAGAGACCCAGGAAGGGAGAAAGGTGTGGGATATTGACACCTCCGGGTCTTGTTTTCTTTCTTTTCTTTTCTTTCTTTTTTTTTTTTTTTTGAGACTGAGTTTCAATCTTGTTGCCCAGGATGGAGTGCAATGGTGTGATCTCAGCTCACCTCCACCTCCCGGGTTCAAGTGATTCTCCTGCCTCAGCCTCCCGAGTAGCTGGGATTACAGGCATGTACCACCAAGCCCAGCTAATTTTGTACTTGTAGTAGAGACAGGGTTTCTCCATGTTGGTCAGGCTGGTCTCGAACTCCCAACCTCAGGTGACCCACTTGCCTCAGCCTCCCAGAGTGCTGGGATTACAGGCGTGAGCCACTGCACCCAGCCAGGATCTTGTTTTCATATTTAGAATAAGTCAGATGTTGACGGAAAGACGTGCACACCTCTCCGAGCCAGGCAGAACTACTAGGATATGATCCCTTCCTGCCTTTTTTTCATATGCCCTTCCTCTACAGTGCAGGTGGGACCAGGAGATTTGGCAGAGATGGGAGAGCTTGGGGAGCAGAGTGTGTACCAGGTGTGTCTGGGGGAGACCCCACCTGTCTAACTGTGTGGGAACTTTAATGCAGTGCAATGCTGGCAGCCCGAGGGCAGCGGGAAGGAGACGCCTTACATCTGTGATGGCCTTCTTGGCCTTCTCCTCAGCATTCCTTGCATCCCTGCTGGCATCTTCCACCTCACTCTGGAGCTGCATGAGATCTGTCTCCAGCTTCTTCTTGGTGTGGATGAGGCTGGTGTTCTAGGGCAAGAGGAGAGCTGTTACCCAGGTGTGTCTGAGGCTGGAACCTCGCCTCTTTTCCTCTCCCTTCCCTCACCTGGGTGTGCAGCAGCTGCACCCTCTCGTTGGAGTCCAGGAGCTCCTGTTCTGCCAGTTTCCGGGCCCTCTCCGTCTGCTCCAGAGTGGCCCGCAGCTCCTCCACCTCGGCCTGCAGCAGGTTGGCTCTGCGCTCCACGATGGCCAGCTGCTCCTTTAGGTCCTCCTGGCCACGGAGGGCATCATCCAGGTGGAGCTGTGTATCCTAGCCAGAGGAAAAAGGAACATTCTATTTGAAGTTGAGGCATTAGGACCATGAGCCTCATCTACATCTCTGAGTTTCTTTTTTTGTTGTTTTTTTTTTAGACAGGGTCTTGTTCTGTCACCCAAGCTGGAGTGCAGTGGCATGATCTCAGCTCACTGCAACATCTGCCTCCTGGGCTCAAGCAATCCTCCCATCTCAGCTTCCCAAGTAGCTGAGACTACAGGCTCGTGCCACCATGCCTAGCTGATTTTTAAATTTTTTTGTAGAGATGAGGTTTTGCTGTATTGCCCAGGCTGGTCTTGAACTCCTGGGCTCAAGCAAGCTTTTTGCCTTGGTCTCCCGAAGCACTGGGACTATAGACGTGAACGACTGTGCCCATCCTGCTTCTCTGAGTGTGTGAGGACGGGAGGCTTTTCCCCAAGGAGCTCTCTCAAACCTTCAGCTGTCCCTGGACACTCCGGAGGTGTTTGAGGGTCTCTGCAGCCTGGCGGTTGGCGTGGCTTAGCTGGATCTCGATTTCGTTCAGGTCCCCCTCCATCTTCTTCTTGAGGCGGATGGCTTCATTCCTGCTCCGCACCTCGGCGTCCAGGGCACTTTGCATGGTTTCCACCGTTCTCTGGTAGTTCCTTTTCAGCTGCTCGATCTCCTCATCCTTCTCAGCGATCTTTCTATCAATTTCTGATTTCACTTGCGTCAGTTCAAGCTGGATTCGGAGGATCTTGGCTTCCTCATGCTCAAGAGCAGCCTTTAGGAAACAAAACCAAATCGAATAGTGTCCGTGTTGGTACAGAGCCAGCTCCACTACCCTGCAGGGTAACAAAGCTTCAGTGGAATAATCCTAAATCTAACCCTATGATACTCACAACTCACTTTTTAAAAGTCCGAAATCTATCTTCAGTGCAGAAACAAAACTATGTTTCATTGCTTGTTGGTCTTGATTATACTGTCAACCAATAGTAATGCTTAAATCATCATATTTCTTAGGTGCGTAAAGCATTTTCTAGATATTTTTAATTCATCTAAGATTTTGTAAAATCTCATCGCTAAGCCTATTTTAATATGACAGTCTTCTCCAATAAATATAAGATAATTCACAGGTGTTATTCAGCCTCACGGTTTTGCTGAGTGACAGGAAATGAGCAGGCATTAGGACTGTGATTTGACAGAGGCAAAAATGAAGACATATCACAGAGCAGCCTGCCTCACCGGCAGCCACTCACCGCGACTGTGTCTGCGCCCGCCTCCCAGCACTCACCTCTGCTTCCTCTAGAGCCAGCTGAATATCAGCCTTTTCCAGCTCAATCTGCTTTCTTGACTTCTCCAGTTCATGGATGGTTTTACCATTTTCAGCGATTTGTTCTGTGAGATCTGCTATTTCCTCTGCCAAGAAATAAGTTTCAATTGCATATGAGCGCCTCTGCATGGGTTTCCAGACATGCAAAGGGTTGACGCGATGCTATTTACCTAGTTTTTATTATCATCCTAAGGTTTCCTATTTCCTGGAGATAAGGTATCGTATAGAGACAGGCTAAAAAGTAACCCATCAGATGGTGAACACCTTGTGTGTGCATTATTGTACACGTGTGTAGGAATCTGAATGATGAAGCCACACCCACGCCAGCATGCCCTCGGGCAATAAGAGCACTAAAGGAAAAGGTTTCAGACGGTTTCGAATGGCTTACGCTCTAAGTTCTTATTTTCCCGTTTCACAGTTTCAAGCTGATCTAAGGCTTCCTCGTAGGCGTTTTTCAGTTTGAAGAGCTCCGTGCTTAAGGAGCGGGACTCCTTCAGAGATGCCTCCAGCTCTGCCTGGCTCTCCTCACACTTTGTCTTCCATTCGGCCAACACCTGAAACAGCAGGATGGACAGTCTCTCCGTTTCTGAGGTCTCCTCTAGGTTTCTAACTAAATTCTAAATAATTAAATTAAATGTAGAGTTAGGGCCACCCTTGGCATCACTTGCCTGGCTCCTTGTTATTGATTATGGGGCTCATCAAGATTTTGTTCCATAGATGTACTCAAGGTAATGAGTCAGGGACAACTGCCTTCTTGAAAAAGCAAATCGATCTTTCGAGAAGGAATTAGCTGGGTATAATTGCCCTTTTCCTAATAGGAAAATGGCCCCATGCTTCTAAATATTTCATTAAAGCATTGGTTCCAACCAACTTTATCTGCCATCTTGAAAGAAGTGCTTCTAGAAAGCCTCCCAGTGGGACCTCAGCTTAGGCAGACCAGCAGTATCGGGAAAGGAAAAATGCTTAGGGCTGCACAACATTGTAGAAATTGGGTTGTTTCCACAGGCAATATTTGAAAGGGACCTCTACCCCCAGCCCATTCCTTCTGTTTTGCAGGTGAGGAAATTATAGGCCAGTGAAGTTCAGGCACTTGTCTGAAGGCCACGCTGCTGGTGAGGGCAGTCAGGCCTGGGATGCATTCCCCTTCTTCCACAGCTACTAGAAATCCCCTACATCATGGTGTTTAGCCAGCACAGAGCGGACCCCACACCTTGTCAAAGTTTCTCTGCTTCTTGTCCAGAGCGGCGGCCAGGGAGTTGGCTCTTTCCACATCAACCATCAGATCCTCCACCTCTCCTTGCAGCCTCTGCTTGGTCTTCTCCAGCGACGCACATTTAGCATTCACTGCCTCAACCTGTTCCTCGGAATCTTGAAGGCGCTGAGCAAGTTTTTTCCTTAAAGAATATGAAAGAGAAGCAGCTGTTTATTTAAGTTTCCATCCCCTTGAACATCACTACTCATCAAGCTGGAATCACTCATCTGTGTGAGTCAGACGCCCATGTGTTTTTAAACGCCCAGGAGAATTTCCTGCCTACTCAAAACCCGGGATCAATAACTTGCCTTGTGTCTAACAAAGATCAAAGTTGTTTGTTTTAATAAAACGTGCTAACGCCAGGTCCATCGGATGGTTCAGCACCACATTTAAAGACATATAAGATGGGGAAACATCTAGTAACAACAACAAATTCATCGAATTCAGTCCCCAGTAGTTCTTCTAAAGCAAACAGAGCTACGCACTTGGCCTCCTCCAGCTCCTCGGTGCGCTGGATGGCGTCCGTCTCGTATTTGGTCCTCCACTGGGCAACCTCAGTGTTGGCCTTGGACAGCGCCCTCTGCAGCTCCGCTTTGCCTTCCTGCTCCTCCTCATACTGTTCCCGCAGCAGGTCACAGTCATGGCGGGAGGACTGCAGGGCATGCGCCAGGGCGTTCTTGGCCTGCAGAAGTCAAAATGAGAAGTGCGCCTAATATATCTAGTGCCAAGTGCATGATACAATCCAAGTTTGTTCCTTCTATCACCAGCTACTGAATGAAATTGCCTTTTATTTTTCCTCCTGCAGGTGATAATTTGAAAATAAGAGCAAAGAAGCCTCCCTTAGAAGATATACCTTGTTCTCTTCCTCCAGCTGCCTCTTGAGTTCTTCTATTTGCTGGGTAAATGCTTGCTTGCTCCTGGAAAGTTGGGATACTATGCTTTCCTTTTCTTCCAGCTGACGACTCAGCTCACCTGTGTCCAGAAGGAAATACTTTGAGTTCATTCATTCACTCATTCACTCACCAAGTTTCTGTTACGTGTAAGGCACTGTGCTAAGATCTAGGGAGAGAGGAAATGGTAAGATGTGCTTTTTTCTTGAGGGAAAAGGTCTATTGTTCATGAAAAGGAACAATATCAGTTCTGAAAGAAGAACTGATAAGATATTGTTGTAAACTACTGGAAGGTAGGACTGAATTCGGTCAAAAAAAAAAAAAATCTGGCTGGGCATCCCAGCACTTTGGGAGGCAGAGGCAGGCAGATCACGAGGTCAGGAGATTGAGACCATCCTGGCCAACATGGTAAAACCCCATCTCTACTAAAATACAAAAAAATTAGCTGGGCGTGGTGGTGCATGCTTGTAGTCCCCGCTACTCAGGAGGCTGAGGCAGGGGAATCGCTTGAACCTGGGCGGTGGGGGATGCTGTGAGCGGAGATCGTGCCACTGCACTACAGCCTGGGTGACACAGCAAGACTCCATCTCAAAAAAAAAGAATCCATTGAGAAGAACTGTAAGTGTAAACATTACCAGGAGCACCTAATAACTCCTATCAGACTTCCCCAGTGACAGGTGTTTCCAGCTGCTTGTTGATTTGTTAACAAATACTTAGAGAAATACTTAGAGCTTTGTATCTCTAGTTAGACTCTTGGGTGACTAGGGTAAGTTCAAGTTTATACGCTTACATAGAGGTAAGAGAAAAATGTGGAATGGGGCTTTGTGACTCCAGAGGTGAATCCCCCAACATGAGTGCAAAAGTGGCTACCAAATTTCTCTTCACTGCCTTGGCTGTGACTGCCAGCCAAGGATTCATTCACCTGTGAGGATGCACCAGGGCTGGGTGGAGCCACACTTTCTAGGCGGAAGCCCCAAATAACATTCCCTTACTCTTTGGAGGGGGGCAGAGGTGGATGGAGTTTCACTTTTGTTGTCCAGTGCAGTGGTGCAGTCTCAGCTCACTGCAACCCCCGCCTCTTGGGTTCAAGTGATTCTCCTGCCTCTGCCTCCCAAGTAGTTGGGATTGCAGGTGCCCCACCACCATGCCCAGCTAATTTTTGTATTTTTAGTAGAGACAGAGTTTCTCCATATTGACCAGACTGGTCTCGAACTCCTGACCTAAGGTGATCCACCCGCTTTGGCCTCCCAAAGTGCTGGGATGACAGGCGTGAGCCTCCACACCCGGCCTCCCTTACGTTTTTATTACACACCAAGACCTTTAAACACTGGCCACGTTTCTCTCTTCTCAAAAACTTGGATGCAGACAATGAATATCTGAATTCATGTGCAGAAAGAAGTAGAAGACCATGGCTCTTAGCTTCTAGTCTCCTTTCTGCCCATCAGAGTCTGCTTGATGCAAGTCTATATTAATTTTGAAAGAGTTTGAATGAGATGGTAGTTTGAGCCCCTTCTCATTCTGCTCTACTTCTCTCTCTCTTGTTCTTACTCAACTCTCAATGTTCTCTCCCTTCGGGGTATTTCAAATGGCTCTTTTGAGTTATTTCAATTTCTTGTCTCCTGAAAAGATGCCTCCCTAGAGATTCTCCCCCAAACACACCCTGCCCTTGGTTTCAGCCAGGTGCGCTGCTGGGTGCCAGGAGGTTTTGGCCCTACGGGTTTCCTGCATGTGGCTCACCAGCCTCGGTCAGCAGACGAGACTTCTGTGTGGTCAGCTCGCTCAGGCACCTCTGAATCTCCTCATTCTTGCCCCTGGCCTCACTTAACTGATCCTCCAGGGTTCGGCAGATTTTTTCCAGATTTGCCTGAAGGATTCAGAAGAGGGAACAGTGTCAGTCGGCGAAGTCAGGTTTGCATGACCGTGAAGTCTCTCTGATGGAAGGCCTTGAGCACCCCCACCCCGCCCCACACCCCCAGCACCTTAGATTTCGACACACTCTCCATGCTGCTGGAGAGGTCATCAATCTCCAGCTTGAACTCGCTCTTCTCCTTCTCCAGCTTCTGCTTCACCCGCTGCAGGTTGTCAATCTGCTCCCCGAGCTCGGCCACACTGTCTGCGTGCTTCTTCCTCAGCGTCGCCACCGTGGCTTCGTGCTGCAGGGTGGCCTCCTCCAGGTCCCTGCGCAGCTTCAGGAACTCCGCCTCCCGCTTCTTGTTGAGCTCTATCTGCGTGGAGGTGACGCCTCCCGCCTCCTCCAGCCGCTCGCTCAGCTCCTCCAGCTCCCGGGCGTAATCGCTGCGCTGTTTCTCGGTCTTCGCACGGGTCGCCCTCTCCGCCTCTATCTCCTCTTCCAGCTCCTCAATTCGAGCCTGTGGAGGGCAGCCATTCACCTGGCGGTCAGTCGCTTCCCCATAGGGACTCTGATTGTCAAGAACAGGCTGGCTTCCCTCCCCATTAGGCAAACTGAGTCTTAGACTCCCCCCAGTGAATATTGCAAGTTTCCTTTCACATGAATTTTGTCTGCCCCAACACAGTAATTACCCCTGCAGTGACCAAACCAGGACATTTTCCACTCAACAAAATGTTGACCTTAAACACTTTAATTATGGATTTTGTCAGATGTTACAGAAAACGGTTCATCACTGTCAGGGCAGCCTAGCAGAAAGGGAACCATGGGGCAGGTGGCCCCACAGTCTTGTCCACTTGCTCTAAATGGCTTACAGCAGACAGCACCCAGCTCACTGTAAGTGACCCCACATGGAAAAGAGAGATGCAAAGGCCTCCGACCTGCAACTCTTTGATTTTCTTCTGAAACTGGAGGCCCAGTGTCTGCTCATCTTCCACTTTGCTTTGAAGCTGACAATATTCAAAATCTTTCCTGTGAAGAGAAATGTAGAATGCATGAAGACAAAATACACAGGAACTCGCAGAATGGAAGCCAGTGGTCGTAGGGCATACTTCTTGAGCCTTTCGTCCAGCTGCTGCTTGTCATTCTCCAGATCTAATATGGACTCTTGGGCAAGCTTCAAGTCTCCTTCCAATTTCCTTTTGTTCCTTTCCAGGTCTACACGGAGCTTCTTTTCTTGTTCTAGGGAGCTTTCCAGCTGAAAAAAAGGCACCATTTCCTTTTGGGAACAAATGCTTTGCAAGAGGACCCTTGAGAGCTCCTCCAACCCTGGAGTTCTGGGACTCCCAATGAGCATTATTTACTTACGTCTTCTACTTGCTGTTCCAGTTTGCTCTTGATTTTGTTCAAAGAATTGACCTTGTCTTCTTCAGCTTGGAGGTCATCCAAGGTCTGTTGGTGGGCCTCTTGGAGGGCCTTCTTCTCCCGGGTTAACTTTGCAATTGTTTCATCTAACCCGGAGAGTTCCTCAGTAAGGTTTTTAACCTAAGAAGAATCCCCAAGCAAGTATAAGCATAAAATTTAGTTTGCAATATATCAACCTAGATGCACCTACAAGGAGAATACCTTGTTCTCTGTGGCATGCTTCTCCTTCTCAACCTTGGCCAGTGTCAGCTCAAGGTCGTCAATGTCTTTCTTGAGCTCTGAACATTCATCCTCCAGTTTCCTCTTCTTGGCTGTCAGCTCAGCATTGATCTCTTCCTCATCCTCAGCTCTCTCAGTCACCTCCTTGATCTTGGCCTCGAGCTGGAATTTGGCTTTGATCAGCTGATCACATCTTTCCTCAGCATCCAACAAATTTTCACTTTCCTTAAAAAAAAAAAGAATAATAATTTCTTTTAATGATATAAGGTTTGTGACATTCCAGTGTTTTGTTATATATGAAGTTCTTTATGAAGCATTTCAACTACAAAGCAAAAATCACCATCAAAAACCCAGTTTTTCTAAATAAATAATCAAATCTAGAAGAGTTAAAAAAAAAATAATAAGGCTGTTAAACACATACAGCTTGTACTTGGAGCTGGAGGTCATTCTTCTCTTGGACCAGAGTCACCAGTTTTTCCTCTAGCTCTTTCCTTTTTGCCTCCGACTTGGCAAGTTCATCTTTGGTTTTCTGGAATTCTTCCTTCATGGTGGCCATCTCTTTCTCGGTCTCCGCACTCTTGAGGAGGGGCTTGATCTTGAAGAAGAGTTTCATCCAGGGCCAGTGCTTGACGTTCATGAATGAGCGAATGTTGTACTGGATGCAGAAGATGGACTCCCTAAAAACAAGACCTTGCTTATTTCTGAGAGAGAACCCCCCACCTTCCCCAGAGAGGTCAAGTTTGAACAAAGACCCTGCTGGACCTCCTCTGCACCATCTTCTGGAATTCCACACGCATGAGAAACCCTCTGCACAAAGCTTGTGTCCGGGTGATCAGTTTGGCCAGGCGGTCATCCCTCATCTCTTCCAGGGTTCCCAGCAAGCCAGCCTTGAAGAACACCTGATGGGGCAGAAGGGCAACACGAGTCAGTTTCCTGGAGAGGCTGTGTCAAGAGGACGAAAAGGCCAGCATCTGTCAGAACTGACGCATTACCTTGGTGTGTCCAAATTTGTACTGAGTGTGGTCAATGTCGATGGATGCCAGAAGCTTTTCACAAGCTTTCTTGCTGTCAATGAATTGTCCCTCAGGGATCGCACTGGCATTCAGCACTCGGTATCTGCGTTGTAGACACGGAAATCATCACAGACTGTTGGCAAACACACAAACCTTGGAGATCATGCAGTTCAGGCCTCTCTTCCCACAGGCAGAAGGCCAAGGTCCTGGGAGATGAAGACACCAGCTCAGAGTCACACTGCTAGACAGCAGTCTAGAATCTAGGTCTCTTGACTCTTAGGCTGGAGCTTTTCCTGCCATTTTATACATCCAATAAATTCCAGAGAAAAACGTGCAAGAAACAAATATGTATACCTCGGCCAAATGACGAGTTGTTCCGTTTACATGGAGGTCTATAACTGTTCTTTTGAAATGGGTCTTTTCATACCAATCTTTCTCCCTCTCAAATTCCAGTGTACATGTCATCACCACGCATAGAGAACATTTTAGTACACACCTTTGTTTAAAATCCCCATAGAGAATCCTGTTTGGGAATCCTTTCCTGCAGATGCGGATACCCTCCAGGACGCCGTTACAGCGCAGCTGGTGCAGGACAAGGCTGTGTTCCATCGCCCCTGGGAACAGAAGCAAGACATCAGCTTTCCGCAGAGTTTCTTAAAAGCCGAGCACCGCCCAGAGCGCCAGCAGGTGTCTCACCTGGAGTTTTGGTTTCATTGGGAATTATACAACGCACAAAGTGAGGGTGAGTAGTTCTTAAGTTTGACATCAGCTTGTTCAGGTTTTCCTAAAAGAAAAAAAAAGACATTTGCCATTCTACTGGAGGTTTTTATGAAGACAAGACATCCATTGTAATGAAAATAATATCTGTGTTTAAAATTTATCGTAAGTTCTAAAGAATAGTGAAATGATTTAGCTCTGTCTTTTAATGGTCCTGTGGCTGGAGGTCTAGGCTAGTAACTGATACAATTGTCTTTTGCCTCCCAGTGAGCCAGAGGCTTGCCAAGTACAAAATGCTGTCTGAAATCAACTTGGTATGGATCTACCGGGGGTGTGAGGTCTATTGCTGGCGTCCTTTAGGTAAATTGGACAGTTTTCCTGGAAACTCATCCCCCAGACCAGCCAACTCAGCTCTCTTTGGTAAAAGATAATAGTGATATTCTCATCCCACATTGGTTAGACCATATTTATTATCTTTTATTACCTGTCACTTCACCTCAGTAAGTGACACTAATCAGATCAAGGCAACACTACTACTCTTGAATAGGCCAAGTTTAGAATCTCAACACTGCTCATTTTGATACGACTTAAACCAATGAAAAGCAAATAAACTTGTATTTTTCTTACCCTGAAAAGGGCAGAGACAGTTTGGAAGGAAGAACCCTTCTTCTTGGCAACTTTCTTCTTCCCACTGTCAGCTGAAAGCAATAAAGGAAGGAACTTGCTATAGGTGAATCTAAAAAGTTTTTTTTGTTACCATGGGACAAGTGGAGAGAGATCACATGAACACAAAGCACTCCTGTTACCATCCGCCGTGGCAAACGTGGCATAGAGGTGCGCCAGGAGCCTGTTGGAGGACTTCTGATACAGCCCGACAACAGTCTCATTCAGAGGGTCCTTGTTCTTCTCCAGCCAGCCTGAGACACTGTAGTCCACGGTGCCTGCATAGTGGATCAGCGAGAAGTGGGCCTCAGCCCTGCCTTTGACCACCTTGGGCTTCTGGAAGTTGTTGGACTTCCCAAGATGCTGGTCATACAGCTTGTTCTTGAAGGAGGTGTCTGTTGCCTTGGGGAACATGCACTCCTCTTCCAGGATGGAGAAGATGCCCATGGGCTGAGTTGAAGGCAAGGCAGAGCGCATAGGGGTAAATATGAGTTACAGTAACAAGCAGAAGAGTCTATGAGAAGAGCTGACTGTGGGGATGGAACAGGTTACCTTCTCGATGAGCTCGATGCAGGCAGCCAGGTCCATCCCGAAGTCAATGAACGTCCACTCGATGCCTTCCTTCTTGTACTCCTCCTGCTCCAGCACGAACATGTGGTGGTTGAAAAACTGTTGCAGTTTCTCATTGGTGAAGTTGATGCACAGCTGCTCCAGGCTGTTATACTAACAACAAAATATAATGTTTGTGTGAAAAGTTAGACTTCTTTCAAAATCAAAGACCATCAGCGTTCCTCATTGTCCAGGCTCTTGGCAAATGCATTAATACTGTCAGATACAGTCACAGTCTTCAAGGCCTGCCTCAGGTCACACCTCCTCCTTGGAGTCTTCTGTAGACTTCCAATTAGAAGGTGTTCCTCCCTCTCCTGAGTCCTGCGGGCTGGGCATCGCTTGTGTACTTTATTTTGCAGTTGCTCTTCAATGTGCCATACAGACTTCTATTTCTTCTCTACTAGAGACTACTGGACTACAAGCTCGTCTTTTTTTTCATCTGCATGTCTTGTACCTGGGAAACGCTAAATATATCCTTTGATGAGTGGCTATGCACGTCTAACACAGAACCGGTGGGATATTTATAGATAATAGTGTGTGAGTAACTTTTCAAATTCTCTGTCTCTCTTTTTTGGCAGTCCCTAAATTAGTAATTGCATTTAATTCTTTTTTCTTTTATTCATTTGAAAATGTCCTTTAACATTCCACTTGATAGACATCTTCCTCCTTTTAAAAATAATACAAACCCAACAGGGTGCAGTGGCTCATACCCATAATCTCAGCACTTTGGGAGGCTGAGGTGGATGGATCACTTGAGGTCAGGAGTTCGAGACCAGCCTGCCCAACATGAAGAAACTCCATCTCTACTAAAAATATAACAGTTTGTTCGGCATGGTGGCATGCACCTGTAATCCCAGCTACTCAGGATGCTGAGGCAGGAGAATCACTTGAACTCAGGAGGCAGAGGTCGCAGTGAGCCAAGATTGCCCCACTGCACTCCAGCC
>NW_016107387.1:3633458-3660188 GCF_001604975.1 Cebus imitator | reverse complement strand
AAAAAAAAAAAAAAAAAAAAAAAACAGAACTAATACAAACCCTTCCAAAAAGTACTGCTCTTCTATTCCATCCACTCTCCATCTAGTTTCCTATACGAAAAAAGCCACCTTGCGATCTTCCCTTGAGGATCATGAAAACCAGTTTTCCCTCATATGAAGCCATATGAAGATGTGAATGGAAGTAACACGAACCTCAAAGATTTCAAAGCCTGCGATGTCCAAAACACCAATGAAGTGCTGTCTTGGCAGCTTCGTGTCCAGTTGCTGGTTGATGCGAGTGACCATCCACAAGAACAGCTTTTCATAGACTGATTTTGAAAGAGCGTTCACGGCGTGATGAACCTATCCAGGGAAAGGTCAGCTAATGGGTATGAAGGCAGTGGTGGCCAGCAAGGCCCCGCACCCTTTCCCGGCCTCGAAATAGTTACCTGATCCACAGTTTGACCTTTAGTAACATACTCATTCCCAACTTTCACTCTGGGAAAGCACAAAGCTTTCAGGAGGTCTGAGGAGTTCAGGCCCATCAGATAGGCTGTTTTGTCAGCCACTGGTGAGAAAACAAGGACAGCAATCAGAAACAGGGAAGAGCCGCTTGGAATATCATCCAGACGTTTCAAAGCTTGGCTAAGTTCATCTCCGTATGCTGTGCGTTCCCTGTGGCTGAACCGCATATACATGGCCAAGGGAAGCTAAGTGACTTAGAGAATATGAAGGACTTGATGAAAAGGCAGGGCTGGGCTTCAGAAAGCCCTGGTCATCCTTCACTGCATCTGAAATAAGACCACTTTAGTGATTCAGAAAAAGCAAGTGGTAACAATAGCTGTGGGCGTCTGAGGCCAGAAAGGGTCATTCACTTCTCTGGATGGAAGAAGGATTAATCGCTTTCAATTTCTTTGTTTTGTTTTGTTTTGTTTTTTGTTTTTTTTGGAGACAGTCTCATTGTGTGGCCCAGGCTGGAGTGCAGGGGCGTGATCTCAGCTCACTGCAACCTCCACCTCCTAGGTTCAAGAAACTCTCATGCCAGCCAGGCACGATGGCTTCCACCTGTAATCCCAGCACTTTGAGAGCCTGAAGCAGGCAAATCATTTGAGGTCAGGAGTTTGAGACCAGCCTGGCCAACATGGTAAAACCCCGTCTCTGCTAAAAATACAAAAAAGTTAGCCAGGCGTAGTGGTGTGTGTCTGTAATCCCAGCTATTCGGGAGGCTGAGGAGGAGAATCACTTGAACCCGGGCGAAGGAGGTTGCAGTGAGCCCAGATCACGCCACTGCATTCTAGCCTGGGCAACAGAGCAAAATTCTGTCTGACTCTCATGCCTCAGCCTCCTGAGTAGCTGGGATTACAGGCATGCACCACCATGTCCAGCTAATTTTTTTTCTTTAGTAGAGATGGGGTTTCACCATGTTGGCCATGCTGGTCTCGAACTCCTGACCTCAAGTGATCTGGCTCCTTCAGCCTCCCAAAGTGCTGGGATTACAGGTGTGAACCACTGTGCCTGAGTGGATTAACTGCTTTACAAAGCGGC
The DNA here is from genome assembly GCF_001604975.1 of Cebus imitator. Classification (NCBI taxonomy): domain Eukaryota; kingdom Metazoa; phylum Chordata; class Mammalia; order Primates; family Cebidae; genus Cebus; species Cebus imitator. The sequence continues at coordinate 3,658,664 of NW_016107387.1, read as the reverse complement.
ACTGAGTGACCTCAGCGGATCCGCCACCCACTCTGGCTTGTGGCCTGCTGCACTGATTTTGTACCTTCTGTGCCGTCCGGCTCCGCCTGCTCCTCTCGCTGCTTCTGCTTGAACTTCATGTTCCCATAGTGCATCACGGCTCCTGTCAGCTTGTAGAGCCCAGATTTCTCTTCTGGGGTGAAGCCCAGGATATCAATGGCGCTCTGGCATGGAAAGGGCAGCACATCAGTCAGTTGGCCCTGGTGATGGAGGAGGAACACCCACCCACCCCTTCTGTTGGTTCCACCTACGTCCGTAGCCAGCAGCTCCTCCGAGTCATCTATGCTGGCCACCAGGATCTCCCCCTGGCTGATGAATGGGTAGTCGTAGGGGTTGGTCGTAATAAGCAGCAGCTCTGAAATAACAAGTAGTTCCAGGAGGTCATGCAGATGCAAAGAAAAAAACCCACCCAATGGACCTGAGTTCCTGCACCCTGGGCTGGAACTTTTACCACTGGAGCCCAAGTTGAACTTAGAATTAAAAAACTTTTAGACAGGCCGGGCACGGTGGCTCGCTCCTGTAATCCCAGCACTTTGGGAGGCCAAGGCAGGCGGATCACGAGGTCGAGAGATCAAGACCATCCTGGCCAACACGGTGAAACCCCGTCTCTAGTAAAAATACAAAGATTAGCTGGGCATGGTGGTGGGTGACCGTAGTCCCAGATACTTGGGAGGCTGAGGCAGCAGAATCGCTTGCACCCAGGAGGCAGAGGCTGCAGTGAGCTGAGTTCGCACCACTGCACTCTAGCCTGGGCGACAGAGCGAGATTCCATCAAAAAAAAAAAAAAAAGAAAAATATTTTAGATAGCTCTACAATACTCGGGCTGTCATGAAAAATATAGTCCAGGGAAGACTTTTCAGTTGCCCACACAATGGAGCTGAAGGACCCTGGAGAGAACCTTTAAATTCCCTTTCCTTACATGCTATTGGTGCATTATCAGTGTCAGCTGGGAGAAGTTAATAGGGAAAACTGGCTGAATGTGAGTCAGGACAAGGGCCCACCCAGGTCGTTTGGTATAATCATAGCCTTTTTCTAAAATCTGTTGAAAGGCTGCAGCCTGTTTCCAAGCTGGAGACCAGAAGGCTGAGCAAACACAGCCAAAGAGCAAAGAAAGCAGTGTGCATGGAGACCTCTGTGAGGGGCTGACAAGGGGCAGCGTGTAGTGCGTCCACGGGCTTGGCTGTTTGCTTTGGTATCAAGTTCAGCCATAAGTTGTTTCTGTGCCAGAACAGAAGGGGGCGCCAAAGGACAGTTAGCTGTTCAGTTGCTCAGAAGGATTTTATAAACCAGAGCTTGTTACCCTCCATTTGATCAGGTTTTTCTAATTGGCATGTCACTGCCAAGATAGTCACATCCCATTTCTAAAATAAACTTCTCCTGGCCAGGTGCAGTGGCTCACGCTGGTAATCCCAGTACTTTCGGAGGCCAAGCCAGGCAAATTGCTTGAGCCCAGGAGTTCAAGACCAGCCTGGGCAACATGGTGAAACCTCATCTCTACAAAAAACACAAAAGGTAGCAGCTGGGTGTGGGGGCATGCGCCTTGTAGTCCCAGCCATTCAGGAGGCTACGGCTGAAGGATTGCTTGAACCTGGCAAGGTCAAAGTTGCAAATGAGCTGTGATTGTGCTGCTGCACTCCAGCCTGGGCAACAGAGTGAAACCCTATCTCAAAGTAAATAATAAAACTTTTTTCTATTGACTGTGGAGTCACCATATGTAGATACAACTCTTCTCAGTCCAGTGACCAGAGTCAAACTGCCTAAAAGGCCATCCCCATTGGTGACTGCCTCACCTATGAGCTCAGGCTTCTTGTTAGAAAGAATCTGGTAGAAGATATGGTAGCTTCTTTCAGCCTTCAGCTGGAAAGTGACTCTTGATTTTTCCAGCAGATCTAGAACACAAACGCAGGACTCTCTTTCAAACTGTTCCCAGTCTCTCTGAGACCCCATCTAACCCCCGTGGATCTACTTACAAGTTTCAATATCTGCAGAGGCCAGCTTCCCCGTGGTTCCAAAGTGGATTCGGATGAACTTGCCCTGTATGGGGCGGATTGAGGAGGAGACCAGGTTCTACCATGTCCCAATAGTTCCCTTTGTCTCCTGGGCAATGTAAACAGGAGCCCATTCCCCCTACAGTTTGAAATTATATATGTCCTCCCTCTTCTCTCTTCTTCTCTTTCCAGTTTAGTGTTTCTTCTTATTTTCTAAAATTGTATTTATTTATTTATTTATTTATTGAGACAGAGTGTTGCTCTGTCACCAGGCTAGAGTGCAGTGGTGTGATCTCAGCTCACTGCAGTCTCTACCTCCGGGGTTCAAGTGATTCTCCTGCCTCAGCCTCCCAAGTAGCTGAGACTACAGGTGCCCACCACCACGCCAACTAATTTTTGTATTTTTAGTAGAGACGGGGTTTCACCACATGGGCCAGGATGGTCTCGATCTGTTGACCTCGTGATCTGCCCACCTCGGCCTCCCAAAGTGCTGGGATTACAGGCGTGAGCCACTGAGCCCAGCCTATTTCCTTTTATTTATCCCTTTTATTCTATGCTCCTCCTCCACCTCAATGTATCTAGTCAACAAAGCAGTTCGAGTGATTGTTTCAACATGTAAATCGAATCCTATCACCCCCTGGCTTACAGAATCCCTCAGTAGCTTCCTGTTATACTCGGAATAGAATCCAAGCTTCTTCTCATGGCTACAGCTCCCACATGACCAGATCTCTTTCTCTGTCTTCCACCTCATCTCAGGGGACTGGGCCCCCTGCCTTCCTCCCTACAGCCACACGGACCCTCTGTAGGCGCTCTGACTGCGCCAGGCCCTTCCCCGCATCAGGGAATGAACTTGTTCTTTCTTTATCCCCGCCCCCCCCACCCCGCCCTTGTAGTTTAAAGCCAGGTTCCTTCTCATGCTGCCGTCTCAGCCCCACAGAGAGACCTTCCCTGCCCACCCTGCCTAAAGTGAGCCTGGCTCCCAGTTCCTCTCTCACACACGCTGTTCAATGAACTTGGCCTGAATTTCTCTTTGTCTGAAATGGTCTTGAGTTGTTTCATTTCTCATCACTTGTCACCCCTGGTGACTCTTTGAGGACAGACCTCTTGAGGTACAAAGCAAATCGCCTCGTAACCAAACCCAGACTCACAAAACGGGAGGAGTTGTCATTCCTCACAGTCTTGGCGTTCCCGAAGGCCTCCAGCAGGGGGTTGGCACTGATGATTTGGTCTTCCAGAGTCCCCTAATGCAAGAAATTGAGTGAGGATGAGGAAACATTTTGTTTGTTTGTTGTTTTTTGAGACAGAGTTTTGCTTTTGTTGCCCAGACTGGAGTGCAATGGTGCAATCTCAGCTCACCGCACCCTCCGCCTCCCGGGTTCAAGCGATTCTCCTGCCTCAGCCTCCCGAGTAGCTGGGATTACAGGCATGCACCACTATGCCCAGCTAATTTTGCATTTTTAGTAGAGATGGGGCGTCTCCACGTTGATCAGGCTAGTCTCAAACTCCCGACCTCAGATGATCTGCCCGCCTCGGCCTCCCAATGTGCTGGGATTACAGGCCTGAGCCACCATGCCCGGCCTGAGGAAATATATTTTTTTTGTAAGCCACAAAATGACAGTAAAAACTGCTCACCCACTCTGTGACTCTGGCTTGCCCTAATAAAGCCCCACCCTCCTTGACTTTTCCAATCTGAGGACCAACCAAATCAGAAGTATGTCTTACTCAAAACACTTTTGCCATTTTGTTATATTTGGCGCTACAGTTGGGACTCTTGACTGAACATTCCTCTAACGCCTCGATCCCTTGATTCTCTAGTCAGTTGTCCATATTCATTTCATACTGCTATATTTGTTTCCAAAGGCCAGGATATTCTGTGATTCACTCACATTGGTGTATGTGATTCTGCCATAAAAGAACACACTCTCTGCTGGGCATGGTGGCTCATGCCTGTAATCCCAGCACTTTGAGAGTCTGAGGCAGGCAGACCACCTGAGGTCAGGAGTTCGAGACCATCCTGGCCAACATGGGGAAACCCCGTCTCTACTAATAATACAAAAATTAGCCAGGCATGGTGGCGGGCACCTGTAATCCCAGCCACTTGGGAGGCTGAGGGAGGAGAATCACCTGAACCCGGGAGGCAGAGGTTGCAGTGAGCCAAGATCGCGCCATTGTACTCCAGCCTGGGGGACAAGAGTGAGACTCCATCTCAAAAAAAAAAAAAAAAACAAACAAGCTCTCTGAGCTGTCTGCAGATTGACCTTTATTAGTTATCCTTAGAGCTTTGTCTTCTAAGAAATCCTGGGATCAAGTCCTACAAGATCAACTCCTCATCTAAGATGACTAGCTGTCCTTCAAGACAGTAAATCCCAGCCCGCTCTCCCTTCCCTGAAAAGGGAGGAATGTGAGGACGTTTGGCTCCCTCATTCAGAGATTAAGACAACAGTTAAAAGTGGAAGCAAAGCAAGCCTTTCTCTCCCCTCCGTACCTTCATTTTGGAGTCCTTCTTCTTGGCCAGGTCCCCAGTAGCTGCAATTGTTGCAAAGTACTGGATGACCCGTTTGGTGTTCACAGTCTTTCCTGCCCCGGATTCTCCGCTGTGCAGAGTGATCAAAAGAGAGAGAAAGAAAGAAGTCTGTCAGTATCAGCAGGCTTTCCAGGATGTCATACTGGGGCCTGGGCATGGTCTGAGCCACCTCTGACACACACCTACCAAACTAATGTGACAGACCACTCAAGAAGGCAGAAGCCCAGGGCACAGATGCCACAGCCACTTGCTCAGTTGACCCAAGGATGGGTCATTCCATTTTTCTGAGGCCTTATGCAGACCTTCCTGCCCATCCCCAAATTGATCTTTTTATTATAGTCTTTGCTCCAAACACTTTCTAATGAACAGAATAGAGCCAGTAGCATATTTGGTCACAGCTATGAAACCACTCTATGCCAGGGATACTTACGTGATCAGAATGGACTGGTTTTCACGATCTGCCAGAGGAAAAGATAAAATAGTTGATGTGCAATATAAAAAGATTGTCGACTAGATCCTGGGATTTCTTAGAAGACAAGGCTCCCGATTCTACTCCACTCTCAAGCAGAGTTAAACTGCACAGTTCTTCTTCCTTTAAATTTTTTGTTTAGCTTTAGGTGGGAATCTGAAGAGCCTCCATCGGTTTATTTTATTTTATTTATTTTATTTTTTTTGAGACAGAGTCTCGCTCTGTCACCCAGGCTGGAGTGCAATGGCACAATCTCGACTTACTGCAACCTCCACTTCCCGGGTTCAAGCAATTCTCCTGCCTCAGCCTCCCAAGTATCTGGGATGACAGGCATGCAGCACCACTCTGGGCTGGTTTTTGTATTTTTAGTAGAAACAGGGTTTCGCCATGTTGGTCAGGCTGGTCTGGAACTCCTGACCTCAGGTGATCTGTCTGCCTTGGCCTCCCAAAGTGCTGGGGTTACAGGCGTGAGTCACCACGCCTGGCCTTTTTCATTTTATTTTTAGTTGACAAATAATAATTGTATATATTTATGGTACAGTGTGATGATTTTATATATATATATATATGTGTGTGTATATATATATATATATATATATATATGGCAGAATGATTAAATCAAGTTAAGTAACAAATCCATCACCTCACATACTTTTTTCTTGTGGAGAAAACATTTAAAATATACTACTTTAGCCATTTCAAAATATGCAATGCATTATTACCTAACAGAGTCCCCCCTTGTGTGGGACAGATCACCAGCACAGATTCCTCCTGTCCAGCCGTATCCTTTGGTCAACATCAAGAGCCTCCTTATCGAGACTGAGACTCAGAGAGGTCAAGTCTCTACTCAGGACCAGCCAGTGGCTTCTCTCCGTATTAGGGTGAACTATATACAATGGTCAGTCTTGGTTCTAACCCATGAAAACATCAGTTTTGCACATTCTCACTTGCATTAAATCCAAACTCATCACCTTGGCCTGCAGGGCCCTACATGATGCGGCCTCTTTCTGCCTCTTTTGGCTCCTCCCTCCTCCTTTCCCTGTGCTAAACACCAGATGGGGACCAGCCTGGGACCCAGGGCCAGCTGCCCTGCGCCTCTCCACGCAGCCCCTGCCCCAGCACCACATGCTTCCTGCCGGGAGACTCACCGGTCAGCATGAACTGATAGGCATTGTCAGAGATGGAGAAGATGTGGGGCGGGGCCTCCTGGCGCTTTTTGCCTCGGTAGCCTTCCACCACCTCGGGGTTATACACCGGCAGCCACTTGTAGGGGTTGACGGTGACACAGAAGAGGCCCGAGTAGGTCTGTGGGAGGAAAAACACATACGTGTGTATATGCGTGTCTATGGGTATGTGAAACCCCTTGCCTTTATTCTTACCTCATGTTTCATTGGGATAAACTTTTAAAGGGGAGAAGCTACCATTTTTATTTATAATGAGGCACTGAGACTCAAAAAGGGACGTAACCGACCCTCCCATAGTTGGTAAGTTACAGCGCCCCACGACCAAGCCTGGCCCCAGGTTGCCCGCTCTCTGGCTCCTGATCCTCCTCCCCGCCTTCCTTCCTCCAGCCCCATCCACCTCTGGCTTTCTTGCCTTCTTTCTCTTTCCTGTTTGTCTTTTGTTCATTAGCCAGGCAAGCACTCATCTTCCAGAATCCCGTGGCCTGCACACATACCTCGGCCTCCCTCCCCCGCCCCCATGTCAAATGCCCTGGGGAAACCACCGGGAAAGCCCTCGCGGACATAGATCATCCAGGATGTGTAGCGGTCCTTGAGGTTGTACAGCACAGCCGGCTCGTTCAGGTGCGTCAGCATGGCCATGTCCTCAATCCTGTCGAACTTGGGGGGGTTCATGGCATACACATCCTCCGGTTTGACCACCAGGGTCTAAAAGGGAAGAGTCACGGTGCTTCATAAGATTCTCTGCACGTCTTGTCTGCTGCCCCCACGAGGAGACCAAGAGACACTCGAGCTCAGAGGGAAGCGCTGAGTGCTAGAGCAAGCCCAGCTCGCAGCGAGAGGAGGAAAGGCTTTGGGGCGGCTTGTGGAGGTGCTGAGGGAATGGGGTTTGTCTCTGTTACTCAGGGCTTTCTTTTTTCCTCTCCAGTGTGCCTGAGGTGAGAGACGGATGTCAGAAGTGGGAAAAGAGGATCTCTGTGGGTGGTTGTGGGCGATGGTGCCTGGGACCGGGAGCCACAGGAAAGTTTCAGCTGTCAGTAACACTGCCTGGACCAAAATCCAGCTCCAGCAGCTGGCTCTGTGCTGTCTACTAGAGAAGACAACACGTATGTCCCCTGCAGTCCTGAGGCAGGGACCAAAGAGAATGAGGGGCATTGGATCGCCAGGCTGGTGCCCGCAGATTGCCAACGTTCCGAGCTCTCTGAAAGCAGCTGTCTAGTCCCCAGCCCACATCTTCCGCCTTCACCACCCAGCCCAGCATGCTTATGAAAGGGCCCCCCAGCTGCCCCCCTCACCCCTTTCCTGCCCTTTCAGGGGTCAGAGTGTTATAAGCCAGGCAAACGGCACCACGACAGTTCTGAGCAAAGACAGGTGTCTCTCCACTTCTCTCAACAGGAGAAACCCCCACACCCTCGGGCTTCCTGGGGCTAGAGGACCTCAGTCACTGGGGGTGGGGAGCTTGTCTTCCTCTCCCCTGCCCTGTCCTCACCTCCTTTTTCTCTGTGACTTCTTCTGAAAGGATCAGTTTTCCTGGTTCTGCCTCTGGGCAGTGTGAATGGGAAACCTGCCTTTTCCCTGCCTTCAAGCAGGAATTCATTCAAACCATCCCCACCAAGGGGCCCTCACTGTCTATGGTGACCTCTTAGGCTCATCTTAGATTATCATTCACTGTGTCTAATTTCCGCCTTCCCTGATGCGTTAGGAGCCCATTCTTAGCTCCTTATCTGAAATACACAGAGAGCCACCTTCTGGGAGAGCCAATGCTTGGTAGCACTGCTGGGCTGTTTTCAATGCCTTTTTCCTTTATGCCCAACCCAATGATACTATTTACTATCTCTTGCATTTTCTTTTTCCTCTTTTCCCTCCCTCCCTCTCTCCCTCCCGCCCTCCTTCCCTCCTTTCCTCCCTTCCTCCCTCCTTCCCTCCCTTCCTCCCTTCCTCCCTTCCTCTCTTCCTTCCTTCCTTCTTGGGACATTTCCAGATTCTCCTGGTCTAGGTTTTAGAAACTAGTGAGGTCCAGAATTTCTCACGGCACTCCCACAATGGCTTGGGCCAGAATGTATTGGGCTGCAGTGCCCATCACCTTCATGATACAAGGAAGCTGCTATTTCATTGAGCTTGTGGTCCCCTAGGATCCCTTACCTGTTTTCCTTACTTCCTTAGTTAGATGGCTATTGCTAGAAGAATTGGGGAGAAATCTAGGCTATCAAAGGAGGGTGTTCTAAAACAGCTCTCATTAGTGTTGAACTCCCACCTCCACACCCTTGGGACGCATGGAGCTGGGCGCCTCTGGCCTACAGTGAACATGGACAAAAATACCTGAAAACTAATTGTTTTAATCAGCCACAGCCAGCCTCTATTCCCACCTGCAAACCTGAGGCCGGTATCCACCCTGCTTTCTCTGAAGACACCTGGGAAGCTACAGGCTACGTCGTAGGTGGCATTCCAGTGCTGGAGCCACATCTGGAGGTGGCTGGGGTTGGGCAGATGCATACCCAAGGCAACCACAAGGACCCGGTGGAGGACCAACGGCCTGTGGAGGCTGCAGAGTCTTACCCTGTTGTCCTCAGTTTCCACGGTGACCTTCCCATCCTGAGAACTCTTGATTTTCCCCTTGGCATATTCTTCCTTTGAGTCTACCACAAAGCAGTAAGTCTTGGCATCAAAGGGCTGGTTCTGAGCCTCGATCCTCTCCTTTTCTGACTTTCGGAGGAAAGGAGCGGCGATGCCAAACACTTCCATTTCAGTGTCACTGCTCATGGTGTCAGCTGGAAAGCAAACCCACCCAGTGAGCTCAGCTGCCCCCTTGCTGGGCGCCCGGCAGCTCCAGGCTGTCTCAGCATCTGCTCTGCCCCGCTTCAGCCACAGGAGCCTTCAAAATCAGGGTCCCAGGAACAAGGCTATCCTCATGCCTTGAGGAGCTGCACCCAAAGAGCTTCAGTGCTAGGAAATCACATGGGCACATGTTTACTGAAGGGCTACTCTGTGCGACAGACGTACAGGCTATTTAATCCAAGCTCCTCAAGCATCTGAGGCTTGAATTGGCGAAGGGACCTTGGAAGCGAGCACCCCTCTTGGGACCTCCTTTTCCTCTTCTGTGAAACCCAGATGTTGCTGAGAGAATGTTTAAAAATAAACACCAGGCCAGGGGGGTGGCTCATGCTCATGCCTGTAATCCCAGCACTTTGAGAGACCAAGGTGGGTGGATCACCTGAGGTTACGAGTTCGAGACCAGACTGGCCAACATGGTGGAACCTCGTCTCTACTAAAAATACAAAAAATTAGCTGGGCATGATGGCAAGTGTCTGTATTCCTAGCTACTCGGGAGGCTGAGGTAGGAGAATCGTTTACCAGGATGGTGGGGATTGCAATAAGTCAAGATTGTACCACTGCACTCCAGCCTGGGCAACAAGAGCAAAACTCCATCTCACAAATAAATAAATAAACAAACAAATAAAGAGAGTGTGCTAATGGCAAATAGAAATTTTTGAACCCTTTCAATCAAGGTGGCTACATCCTCTCACCAGGGAACCTGCTTTTTGCTTCCTTGGGTTGCTAAGAACAAAAGCAAACCATCTAACATCATCATGAGTTTGACAGTCCCCCAAATGCCACCTCCTCTCCCATCTGAACCTGTCTTTGTCTAAACGTGCTAGTTCCTCTGTCCCTCTGTCTGTCGCTTTATGGCTGGTGGGAAGAGGGAGGAACTGGCAAGTTTTCACCTAGAGACCTCCAACAGCCAATGGACAGGGCTCAGCTTCTCACCTGAGAGTCCCACCTGTAGGATGAGAGCCAAAAGCAGCAGCAGCCAGGAGGTCCCAGACCTGGAAGAATAGGCACATACCCAACTCAGCGGCACCTGGGGTGGCTGCTTCCATGTTGAATCGGCTTCTGATGAGTTAACTCAAAAGGATAAAGGACTAATAATTTAAAGTCAGAGTGGGGCCAGGCATGGTGACTCATGCCTGTAATCCCAGCACTTTGGGAGGCCGAAGAAGGCAGATCACGAGGTCAGGAGTTTGAGACCAGCCTGGCCAATACAGTGAAACCCCGTCTCTGCTAAAAATACAAAAATTAGCCTGGCATGGTGGCGATCATCTGTAGTCTCAGTCACTAGGGGGTCTGATCCGTTTCTACTAAAGATATAAAAATTAGCCTGGCATGGTGGCGATCACCTGTAGTCTCAGTTACTAGGGAGGCTGAGGCAGAAGACACGCTTGAACTTGGGAGGCAGAGATTGCAGTGAGCCGAGATCATGCTACTGCATTCCAGCCCGGGCAACAGAGCGAGACTCCGTCTCAAAACAACAACAACAAAAACACAGGCTGGAGGAGCAGATGGGACATGACCCATAGGTAGCCATGCAGGGAGCAAACACCCTCAGCTGTGCAGAATCTGGTTTCTCCCAGCCTGCAATGGCGCCTGCTTCAGTCTTCCTGCCTCCTGTTTAGAATTGGACAGCAGAGATGGCATCCCAGCTAAAAGCCTCCAGTTCCAGGGCAGGGGCAGGTCCCCTTGTCTGTGAGCAGGCAGTATCTCTGAGATTAATCTACACACAATGGCCACAGCCAGGGTGGTCTTGAGAGAACAAGACACCTGGCAAATGCACAGCCCAGGTGGAGATGGTGAGGGCAGGGCGAGGCCCCCAGTCCTGTCAACGCTTCCCGGGTCACAGAGACAATGGGAGAACGTCAGCCATGGCAGCTGGGCCCAGGGGCATCCAAAAGGATCCCACCAAAGAGGACACGTGGAGAGGAGGACAGGGAGAGTGGGTGGGGAAAGAGAACCTGCAGGGCCCCTGCTTGTGGAAGGTGCTGGAGGCAGGGGGTGCTGGGTGTTTGGGCACAGGGAAACCTTGCTGTCTACACCGAGCTTATCCTAAGAAAACTCAGAGAGGAGGCCGGGCGCGGTGGCTCACGCCTGTAATCCCAGCACTTTGGGAGGCCAAGGTGGGCGGATCACGAGATCAAGAGATCGAGACCATCCTGGCCAACATGGTGAAAACCCGTCGCTACTAAAATTACAAAAATTAGCCAGGCATGGTGGCATGTGCCTGTAGATCCAGCTACTCGGGAGGCTTAGGCAGGAGAATCGCTCAAACCCCGGAGGTGGAGGTTGCAGTGAGCTGAGATCGCGACACTGTACTCCAGCCTAGCGACAGAGTGAGGCCCCATCTCAAAAAAAGAAAAGAAAACTCAGAGAGGGATGAGGCACCACCTTACCAAAGCCAGGCAGGGCCAGGGCACCATGCACAGGGTGTGGATGTCCTCACCAAGTGGGTGTGCTCGAAGCAGCTGAGACCGAGAAGAGGAGCCTGTGACTTACCTCCACCCACGAGCGAGCCACAGAGGGCTGGCCTCTCCCCGGGCTTTTATAGGCCGTTGCTAACCCCCATGGCTCATTCCTTCTCTATATTTGGAAAGAGGATGAGCAGCCCCACAAGCCGAGAACCAGCTTCTTCCACCCGTATTTTGGTCGTTGCCAAGGGAAAGGGGTATAATTAGAAATGAGCAGGATCCATCACCGTTTTCTGACTGCAGGACTTCGGGAGTTTGGGATGCCTTTCTCTGAACTTGGGGCCGGTACTCCCTCACCTGATGTGATTGGATGGCCTCACTGTCAGTTGAGGGGGTCGGGCAGCAGCCTGCATTCTCAGGTGGTCATCACACCCTAAACGCGGTGTAAGCCCCTAGCTCATGTGGACCGAGGACTGAAGTCAGGCAGCTTGCTTAGAAATCTCATCACATGGAAAAATGAGTAAGACTGAGGATGAAAAGTTGAAATCCTTTTGGAATTTTGAGCAAGATTTTGTCACAACCTTGGGTTGTCATTGCAAAACCTGTGACAGGAATAATGAATAATAATGATTAATAGTAATAATTCCCCTTCCCCCTTCCCCTCTTTTCCCTTCTCCTCCTTCTACTCTCCTCCTTCCTCTTCTTTTCTCCTATGCAATGTTCTGTCTCAGTACTATTATTAATTTAATTATTTCTTAAGCTCTAACGGGACCAGCGAGTGCATTCGTGACAGGGAGCTATGCCGCCAGCTCCTGTTCCCGGCGACAGCTGCCCGAGGACCCGTGGCTATTAAGATGGATTACCAATTAGGAAAGACCAGCTGCTGGCTGGGATGGGGTAGGGGGGACGGTGGTGGCCTGCAGAGAAAGGGCGGACAAGGGGGGCTGTCTAACAAATGTGGTCATTTCTAAATCAGGAGTGGAAAAATAAAGCCTCAAGAGAAGAGTATGTCAGATGCTTTTGCCCATTCTCCTTCTACTTTTTTTTTTTCTTGACAAATCTTTGGGAGGCTGACTGCGTGGGCATCCTGTGGCTGTTTATTCTAAATAGAACTGTGTGTCAGTGTTCCCCAACTGGGAATAGAAAGCACACATCCCCAGCCCCGCACACAGCGGTACCAAGCCCAGATGTGGAGGCCACTCCATGAGGTGGGCGTGGGACTGGGGAGGCAGGGCTGTGGTCTCAGGGTGAGGGTACATGTCCGAAACACCCATTGTGCTCTGACCCCTACACAGAGCGCTTCTAGAAGACACAGAGGACACAGCCTTTACCCTTAATGATTTGCATTCTAGATGGTGAGTCCCGTGGACACTACAGACTCGTTTACAAAACTGAGGTGATTTCACATCAAAGTAGCACGTTTATGAAGTGCCTGTTCTTTGAATGCCAGGCAAAGCCAGTGGCCACCAAGTGAGTCAGCTGAGCAGCGCTCACTCACCCCTTGCCTGCCCACCAGCCACCGAGAGTTGCCCCTGCCCACTGTCCCTCTTCCTCCAGGTGAGACTGACATGTCCATCCTTGGAGCCCCTCGTCATCCAAGGAGAGGGTAACTGTCACTCCTAAAGCGTCCATCCGTGTCCTGAAGGGAGTGGTCTCCTGGGGCTCTGCCCTGTGGGTCCAGTGATGCACTGGCTGAGGCTGCTGTGTGATTGGCAGGCTGTCTCCTTGGGAGACCTGGTCAGGACAGCCACGGAGAGGTCAATATCACCGAGGGGAGTAGTGGTGTTAACTAGCTCCGTGGGGTGAGGAGACAGTGCGAGCGGTCCTGGCTACATCTCCAGCAGTGGCGTTTGCAAGGCAGGCCATGGGTGGGGCAGGGGGTGGGGTTGGGTCCTTGCAGCTCCTACTTCAAAACCCAGACCTATTGTCAGGAGGAACTGTGTGGAAAGGAAATATGGGGCAGTTTTGCTTTTCCCCTTTTACAGTGACCGATTTACTCATCTATCTATATAACCACATCATTCCCACCTCAGGAGAGAGAAAAGAAATATTCCAAGGCTGGGCGCGGGGGCTCACGCCTGTAATCCCAGCACTCGGGGAGACCCAGGTGGGCAGATCACCTGATGTCGGGAGTTCGAGACCAGCCTGAACAACATGGAGAAACCGTGTCTCTACTAAAAAATACAAAATTAGCTGACCAGGGTGGCGCGTGCCTGTAATCCCAGTTGCTCAGGAGGCTGAGACAGGAGAATGGCTTGAACCCGGGAGGCAGAGGTTGCAGTGAGCCGAGATTGCACCATTGCATTCCATCCTGGGCAACAAGAGCGAGACTCCATCTCAAAAAGAAATACTCCGTTCAACATTTCTTCCAGTTCCCTTAAGAGAGCACCCATATCACATTAGTACCGAACACAAGCTCTAGAATGCTGATGACTTCTTGCCTGGCTTTCCACGCTGACCCATGGTTCCTTCCTTCTCTTCATCAGAATTCTTCATCTTCAGTAAATGTAAGTGAATCTAGGAGAAAATGTTGTAGATTCCTGGAGTGTTCAGCTGTGAGGTCTTGGCAGTTTCTTTTACTCTAGGTCATTCCTCCTATCTCATTTTTCAGTAATATAAACAACGTTGGACACTTTTTATGTGTCAGGCACAGAACCCAGCACCCCCAGGGAAATACACCTAGAGATGGTCTGGTCCCTGCCTTCAGGGAGGTGTTCATCTGTAGGGGTGAGGAGGACGCATTCCCCCAGATGAGCTGTGTGGCACCAGATCAAAGGCGATGAGTGGATCAAAAAGGCACACATGCTGATGGCGTTTGAATGAGGGAGAAACAACGTCCAGCTGAACGATCTCCTTGGCTGAGCGCTCTCCTTTTCAGATGAGGAAATTGAAGGCAGCAGCCACAGGAAGCTTGCTGGAGGCTATGGGAAGAGGGCCTGCGTCCGGGATGGAGGTCAGCTCTTCAGGAGAAATCCAGGGTGGCTGGGAGGGACGGCACTCATCACAGTCTGAGCAGCAGTTGAAAAGCTGGGTATCAGGAATCACAAGGTCTGGCCATTTGGAAATGTCTGTTTAGGAGAGGGAAGAACTGCATGGACCCCTGCAGTGGCAGATCAGTGCAGAGGAGTATGGAGCCTGGGTGTGGACCTCAGCTCGCCCGCTCTCATGCCACGTGACGGCAGGCAGTGTGCTTCTCTGAGCCTTCGTCTTCTCCTCTGTAAAATGGGGGTGACACACCTGCCTCACAGACTCATTATGTGCATTCAGCGGGATACCCCAACGTTGGGCACACCACGCCTCATACTGTGTTTGGTCCATTGCAGGTGTTTGCCAGGTGTAAGTTTTCTTCTCTACTCAAAGACATTACGGCACAGTGTGACTGGTTTTCTTAACGAGAACCCTGAGTAAATTACACTGACTATGTCTTATTGAGATGGGGAGGAAGAAAGAGACATATGTAATATTAAAAAAAATTCCATCCAGCTGGGTGTGGTAGCTCACACCTGTAATCTCAGCACTTTGGGAGGCCGAGCCAGGCAGATCATTTCAGGTCAAGAGTTTGAGACCAGCCTAGCTAACATGGTGAAACGCTTTCTCTACTGAAAAAAAAAAAAAAAAAAATTAGCTGAGTGTGGTGGTGAGTGCCTGTAATTCCAGCTACTCGGGAGGCTGAGGCAGGAGAATTGCTTGAACCCAGGAGGCAGATGTTGCAGTAAGCCAATATTTTGCCACTGCACTCTAGCCTGGGCAACAGAATGAGACTCCATCTTTTTTATTTTTTTTATTTTTTGAGACGGAGTTTCATTCTTGTTGTCCAGGCTGGAGTACAATGGCGAGATCTCGGCTTACCGCAACCTCCGCCTCCTGGGTTCAAGCAATTCTGCCTCACCTTCCCAAGTGGCCAGGACTACAGGCATGTACCACTGTGCCTGGCTAATTTTTGTGTTTTTAGTAGAGAAGGGGTTTCACCATGTTAGTCAGGCCGGTCTTGAACTCCCGACCTCAGTTGATCAGTCTGCCTCAGCCTCCCAAAGTGCTGGGATTACAGGTGTGAGCCACTGTGCCCGGCCTGAGACTCCATCTTAAAAAAAATCCACCCAAAGGAAAAAATCTTAAGAGAACCTCTTGCTGCTTCAAGAGGCAGCTTCAGGAGTGAACTGGATCGTCTCTTGGAATTCCTCCTCTGATGAACAGGGGACAGATGACTTACTGGTGTATTATTAGCTGGCTTTTGGGAACAGAAGGAGCTCTTGCTCTTTCAGCCATCACACAGCCCAGGATAATCCCCACAGCCTAGGCAGAGAGCTGCATTTATCCCTTGATGGGCTGGAAAAGGTATGTATTGTGTCTCAAGAATGCAGGCCGGCTCAGCAGGCAACGAGTCAGGCAGCTGCCCTCTCCTTCCCAACGCCCGGTCACTTCCTGCCCAGCTATTTTCCTCCACCGCCACTGTTTGATGTTCAGTCCTGAGAATGGACACTTGAGGTTCTGAGCCTCACAGCAGCATACCCAGGACTGCTCTCTGCCAGAGCATGAAGTCAGCCTTAGAGAGCACATGGCTCCTGGATCAAGTGCCTTCTCCATGCCCTGCTCTGATGGGGATTAGGTGTCACTGGAAATGAGGAACTTGGTTATCTTGAGCCAAGACCATTCCCTGGCCCTGAGGTGAAGGGTGGGGGTCCTAAGCCAATGCCCAGAGGCCCAAGAAGAAAGTCAAACAGAGAAAAGCCATAACTCTCTCCTTTTAGTTCAATTCGACTGTATGCACTTTCCCCAACTTTCTTTTTTTGTTTATTTTGTTTTTGAGACAGGGTCTCGCTCTGTCATTCAGTCTGGAGTGCAGTGGTGCGATCTTGGCTCACTACGACCTCGGCCTCCCAGGTTCAATCAATTCTTGTGCCTCAGCTTTCAAAGTGGCTGGGATTACAGGCAGGCACCACCGTGCCAGGCTAATTTTTGTAATTTTAGTAGAGACAGGGTTTTCCTATGTTGGTCATGCCGGCCTCAAACTCCTGTCCTCAAGGGATCCACCCACCTAGGCCTCCCACAGTGCTGGGGTGACAGGCAAGAGCCATTGTGACTGTCCCTCAACTTTCTATCATGAAAAATGTCAAGCATATAAGTAAGGTCAAAGCATAATAAATGAACATCCATATCTAAATGCGACCACTGTCAACGCTATGCCAATTTGCTTTCTCTCTCTCTCCCTCCTTTCTTTCTCTGTAGCTAAGTCTTAATTTGCTGTGCCGTTTGAGAATAAATAGTAGACATTATGCAACTTCACCCTTAAATATTTAGTATGTATCTCCAAAGAAAAAGGACAGTCTCCAAAACGCCATTGTTTTACCAAATAAAATTAACAATAATTCTATATCATCTCTTATGCAGTCTGCATGTAAATTTGTCCAGTTGTTCCAACAATGGTAAAGCTGGGTTCTCCCCACCCCCTAAATAAAGATGGAATCTTGCTGGGCTCAGTGGCTTATGCCTGTAATCCCGACACTTTGGGAGGCCGAGGAGGGCAGATCACCTGAGGTCGGGAGTTCGAGACCAGCCTGACCAACATGGAGAAACCCCATCTCTACTAAAAATACAAAAATTAGCTGGGCGTGGTGGCAGGTGCCTGTAATCCCAGCTACTCAGGAGGCTGAGGCAGGAGAATTGCTTGAACCTGGGAGGCGGAGGTTGCAATGAGCCGAGATCACACCATTGCACTCCAGCCTGGGCAACAAGAGCGAAATTTTGTCTCAAAAAAAAAAAAGTTGCAATCTTCTTTAAGGTGTTATACTTGGTGGTTATGACTCTTTCGTTTTAGTCTGGATCATTCCTTCTATCTTATTTATTTATTTTTCAGTAAGATAGACATAATTGGGGTTAGGTGCAGTGGCTTACACCTGTAATCCCAGCACTTTGGGAGGCTGAGGTGGGTGGATCACCTGAGGTTAGGAGTTCAAGACTAGCCTAGATAACATGGTGAAACCTTGTCTCTACTAAAAATACAAAAATTAGCTGGATGTGGTGGTGGGTGCCTGTAATCCCAGCTACTTGGTAGGCTGAGGCAGGATAATCCCTTGAACCTGGGAGGCAGAGGTTGCAGTGAGCCAAGATCACGCCACTGCACGCCAGCCTGGGTGACAGAGTGAGACTCTGCCTCAAAATAAAATGAAATAAACATTATTGGACATAAATTTTATGTGCCAGACACAGAACCCAGCACTTCCAGGGAGATACAGATGGAGATGGCCTGGTCCCTTAGAGAAGGTGTTCGTGTCTAAGGGTGAGAAGAGGAGGACGCATTCCTCCAAATGAACTGTGGTACAAGATCAAAGGTGTTGTTGAGTGGATCAAAAAGGCACACAAGCCGATGGCGTTCAAATGAGGGAGAAATAATGTCTCACGGGACAAGGTAGCCCCAGGGAAGGAATGCAAGGGCTCTCTGTGAAGAGGCATTCTTGTAGGAAGAGTGTTTGAGAAGTCAAGGCCACAGGAAGGCATCCTCAGCAAGGGGACAGGAGGGATAAAGGCAGAAGTGGGAAAGCTCACAGAGGACCCAGGAAACAAAGCCTCCTGGAAAGCAGTGATACAGCAAAAGCCAAGTTGACAGACATCAGACATTGACTATTTCTCAGAAGGGTCCTTTCCTCTGGGAGGAGAAATGGGTGACTGAGGGGACATAGGGCAGGAGGGAGACTTTCTTTTGCCTTTTTTTGTTTTGAAATGGAGTCTTGCTCTGTTGCCAGGCTGGAGTGCAGTGGTGCGATCTCAGCTCACTGCAACCTCCACCTCCCAGTTCAAGCGATTTCCCTGCCTCAGCCTCCCGAGTAGCTGGAATTACAGGTGCGTGGCACCAAGCCCGGCTAATTTTTTTTTTGTATTCTAGTAGAGACAGAATTTCACCATGTTGGCCAGGATGATCATGATCTCCTGACCTTGTGATCCACCCACCTCAGCCTCCCAGGGTGCTGGGATTACAGGTCTTTTGGCTTTTTACTATTTACCTTTTTGTAACTTTTGAATTATGTGCTTGGTATATGTGTTACCTATTCCAAAAATTAACACTTTAAAAAAAGGTCTAGTATGAAAATGCTTCTCACCATGCAAATAAAATAAAAATTATTATACCTGCTTTCAAGAAGGTTATGTAGCATCTTATAAGTACTCACTGTCAATGCAGGAGTAGAAATTGCTAGCACGTTTTCTTCTCTGTGCTGCTAAAGATATTGTGAGCATGAGTTCATCTAAAGTTCATGTAAACTCTGTGAAGGAGGCACTATGATTAGCAACATATCCCAGAAGAGGAAAGAAAGGCACAAGACAGGTAGAGAAACTTGCTGGGGGTATGTAGCTAGTGAGTGACTGGCCAGGATTATAATGGAGTCCAGTTTGATGTCAGAACCCTGCAGTGAACCACCTCTGTAACTATTAATATATGAGAAGAGATTAGGGGATGGACGGTTCAGGAATCATGACATGAGCTGGAAAGTTTGTAAAGTTAATCAGAGTAAATTTCCTGAAAATGTCAAACCTCAATCTGTAAGTGACAGGGAGAGCTGGTGCTGAAAGGTGAGCAAGTAAGGAGCTGATTCCACAGACGCCACGGGGAAACCTAAGGAGAGGACTCAAGACGAGAGAGCGAGTCAGGTCCAAGACACTTGGCTGGCAAAGAGTAGATGACCTCATATCTGTGGTGGGGCAGGTGGCGGCCACCGTCGCAGGCTGCATTGAACTCAGTTGATTGATGGGACCCTTGTGGTAGGGAGCACAGAGCAACATGATTGAAGCAGAAAAGAATGATTTGAGCAGAACAGGTGAAGACAGATTCCAAGGGAAAAAATGGAAGCAGGCATGGCCCAGGACTGTGCCAGGGGATTTGGAGACAGGAATTAAAGGTAATGGATGAACCCGAATGATGCCATAGACAAGGAAGCAGATACATTAGTCTCCCAGCTATATATCAGGCATGGAAGGGAAAGATCAAAGATCACTGTGAGGTTACCAAAGGGATGAAATCGGGAGCAACTGGGACCATGATAATAGAGAATCTGGAAGAAAGGTGGCCAATTTGCAGGGGAGGGGTTGATTAAAATGTAAGCCATTTTTTATTGGACATTTTATGTGCCAGACACAGTACCCGGTATTTCCAGGGAGATACAGATGGAGACGGCCTGGTCGTCTCCCTTTAGTTATTTAATTTTAATTGTTTTTATTTTTGAGACAGAGTCTTACTCTGTCTCCCAGGCTAAGGTGCAGTGGCATGATCTCGGCTCACTGGAGCCTCTGCCTCCTGGGTTCAAGTGATTCTCCTGCCTCAGCCTCCTAAGTAGCTGCGATTACAGGCACTCACCACCACGCCCAGGTAGTTTTTGTATTTTCAGTAGAGATAGAACTTCACCATGTTGGCCAGGCTGGTCTAGAACTCCTGACCTCCAGTGATCCGCCCGCCTCAGCCTCTCAAAGTGCTGGGATGACAGGGGAAAGCCACTGCACTCAGCCCATAACCTTTAAGTTAACACTGAATTTTCATTGAAAGGAGTGATTTCAAACCTGGCTATCCGTTAGAATCACCTGAGGAGCCATTAAAAAGAATAAAGCTTTGTATAAACAACTGGGACATATGACCCCTTCTGGAAGAAAAGACTATAGCAACAGATAGGATAAAATCCTTAGGAATAAACTTAACAAGACGTGCAAAACTTTAAAATGCTGCGGACACAAAAATAGACGTTCCTTGCTGTGGATAGGGTGATTCACCATCAGATGTCAACTACCGCCAAGCTAATACATAAATTTAATGCAGTCCCAATAAAAGTACCAACACTTTCTTTTTCTGGGGCTAGAACCTTGATTTTAACTTTCGTGAATGTATGGTAAAGAAAACACTGATTAGTATGGATCATTTCAGGTATCTGAAAACATAATGACTGTATTTGATTATCAGCACATTAAGAGAATAACCTGTGCATCCTAAGGTGAGATGGGGTGGGGGAATGGGAGTAGTGAGGAAGGAAAGTTCTTTTTTTTACAGAAGAATGTGACTAATAAACATAGATTGATAAAATTAGAAAAATTAGTATTTTGTCATCCTCAATATAAAAACCCATCCAGGCAAGGATCAACAGTAGATGCTAAGACCACTGGGTGAAGGGTCTTGGGGAAAGGATATTCACCGCCTTAAGCAGGTGATGAAGCAGCACCGCTGAGAAGAGGACAGCCTGACACCTTAGTAGGATGCAATCTGAGCTGCTCAATCCTTTATGACATTGTTTAGGCTGGGCATGGTGGCTCATGCCTGTAATCCTAGCACTTTGGGAGGTTGAGGCGGGTGAATCGCTTGAGTCCAGGATTTCAAGACCAGCCTGGGTAACAGGGTGAGCCACCATCTCTACAAAAAAATGAAAATCAAAGCCGGGTGTGGCAGTGTGCGCTTGTAGTCCCAGCTACTTGGAAGGGTGAGGCAAGAGACTCGCTTGAGCCTGGAGGTGGTGGGGGGGGGGGGAAGTGGAGAAAGGAGAGAGAGAGAGAGAGAGAGAGGGGAGAAGAGAAGGAGGAAAGGAAGGAAAGAAAGGGAAGAAAGAAGGAATCGTTTAATCTGAATCTAATTAAGCCTCTAGGCACAACTTCATTTTTCAGGAAATGAAGGAAAGTGAAGAAATCATCAGTCAAATCCAGAACATGGGACATTCTGCAAAATACTTGCCTACATACTTCAAAATGAATCTTTTCTATCTATCTATCTGTCTATCTGTCTGTCTGTCTGTCTATCTCTACCTATCATTCTATTTAAATCTAGAGCCTATTTTAGGTTGAAAGAGAGCGAAGAGATAGAACAAAATGTAATACTACATGAACAAATTTCTTTGCAGTTCTCTTTTTCTGAGATGGAGTCTCACTCTGTTGCCCAGGCTGGAGCGCAGTGGCATGATCTTGGCTCACTGCAACTCTGGCTTCCTAGGTTCAAGTGATTCTCCTGCCTCAGCCTCCTGAGTAATTACAGGCGCGCACCATCCCGCCCAGCTATTTTTTGTATTTTTAGAAGAGACAGTCCTAGATTGAAAAGAAAGAAGAAACAACGGAAGGGAATAAAGAACAATCTGATGAGGCATTTGGGGGACGAATTGAGGAAATTTGAATATAAACTGGATATTAAATGATGCTCATGCAATTCTTTAATTTTCTTGTGTGTAAATAGCATTACAGTTATGAAGGAAACCGTGCTTACTTATAGGATTTTTCGACAAGTATTTGGAGAAAGATAATACGACAAACTTCAAACAAAAAGAAAATAGATGAGTTTATATCAGTAATTTTCTGATGTGTGAATTTGCTTTTCTTTTATTACAAGTGAGGTTGAACCTCATCGTACACACTTGCTGGTCATTTGTAGTTCTGTGAATAGTCTGCATATCCTTTGCCCTTTTCCTAAGATATTAATGCTTTTCTATTTTGAGAACTTTCACATAGCAAAGACTTTGGTCATCACTCTGTATATTGCGGATATTTTCCCCATTTGTTTCTTATCTCCTCTGAACCTCTCAACAATCCCAGGGGTTAGGCAGAGCAGGTGGAATTATCCCCACTTGATTGATGGGGAAACTATGACTCAGTGGGGAATGTTTGCCCAGGGAAACAGGGCTGTGGGAAGACCTCATGCATAGGATGTCCTACTGCCCCGCAGGGATGGGAGTCCCAACGGCATCATTTAAAATTATGGGACAAAAAATTTTTCTCTATACAAATTAAAATTTCTTACATAGTTGAGCCTCAATATCCTCCCTCTTACCAAAAAAAAAAAAAGAGGAGTTGAACTAAATGACCTCTTAAGTCCTCTTCAGGCTGGGTGCAGTGGCTCACGCCTGTAATCGCAGAACTTTGGGAGGCCGAGATGGGAGGATCACCTGAGCCCAGGAATTTGAGGCCAGCCCTGGCAACATAGCGAGACTTGATCTCTACAAAAAATAAACAACAAAAAAATTAGCTGACTGTGGTGGTGCGTGCCTGTAGTCCCAGCTACTCCGGATGCTGAGGTGCGAGGGTCACTTGAGCCTGGGAATTTGAGGTTGTAGTGAGCCATGATAGCACCACTGCACTCCAGCCTGGGTGACAGAGTGAGACCCTGTCTCAAAAGGAATAAAGAAAATAAAATAAAAAGTCATCTTCAGCTGGGCGCGGTGGCTTATGCCTGTAATCCCAGCATTTTGGGAGGCCGAGGTGGGCGGATCACGAGGTCAGGAGTTCAAGAAAACTAGCCAAGATGTTGAAACCCAGTCTCTACAAAAAATAAAAAATAAAATAAAAGTCATCTTCAGCTCTGCTGTCTTCTGATTCTGTGATTTAAGGCACAGGAGAAATTTACTTGGATGGAAGCACTGTCTTTATCTCAAAGCGTGTATGTATGTTGAAGGTGGAGTGGGGGAGTTGGCTGGGTTATCAGTCCCATGTATGACATTCTCCAGGGTGAATGTCTATGACAGCACGTTACCAACAGCACTTCCTTCATAGGCTTGAGTCCTGAAATGCCTCGGCTTCAACCAAAAGCAATCAAGCACACACTGCAACAATAAACTCCAGCGTTTCTGTTTCACGGCTGAAGAGTAGTAAATCAGAGGAGATACTACTTTTTCCCACAACCCCTGCAGGCATCACTAGTGGATCACAGCACACAACATTTGAGCCTGGCCACAGCTTCATAATCCTACTTAGTGCTTTATGGTAGGAAGCAAATGACTCGATTGAAATTGACTCAGGGATAAACTATCTTACTGGCACTAGACTATTTTTCCTAATGATATATTTTTTTTCACTTTCAATTTCTCCAAGTGAAATTTACATTTGGTTTGTTTGTTTGAAATGGGGGTCTCACTGTGTTGCCCACACTTGTTTTGAACTCCTGGACTCAAGCAGTCCTCCTAGTTCAGCCTCCTGAGTCGCTGGGATTATCAACACATGCCACAGTGCCCAGTTAATAATGACTCTTTCTTACTATAAAGTTAATATATGTTCATTTAGGAAGGTTTGGAAAATAAAAATCATCCAAAAACACACCACATTATTAACTCTGTTAAGATTTGGGTATTTTTTGTGCTTTTGCAAAAAATGGGATCAAACTTTTACAGCTTACTTCTTCACTCGAAGTACATATTTGATATCTTTTCAGATCATCAAATATTAATCAACAGCTGATTTTAATGGTCCTATGGCATTCCACTTATGAATGTGCCACTGTTTTATCTGCTGTAGTTTTTTTTGTTTGTTTATTTGGAGACGGAGTCTCCCTCTGTCACCCAGGCTGGAGTGCAGTGGCACCCTCTCGGCTCACTGCAACCTCCACCTCCCAGGTTGAAGTGATTCTCCTGCCTCAGCTTCCCTAAGTAGCTAGGACTACAGGCACACACCACCACACCCAGCTCATTCTTTCTTTTTTTTCGTATTTTTAGTAGAGAGGGGTTTCACCATGTTGGCCAGGCTGGTCTCGAACTCGTGACCTCAGGTGATCCGCCTGCCTCAGCTCCCAAAGTGCTGGGATTACAGCCATGAGCCACCGTACCCGGCCTCTGCTGTAGCTGCATATCTTATGGATGCCCGAGAGTTGGGCATCTAGGTTGCTTTCCATTTACTATTTCCGTGGTTATTACAAAAATACTGCAGTGAACAAATTCTTGTGCATATCTCTGCTTCTCTCTGTTAATAAATGCATAAAGATGGAATAGCTGGCTTGCTGTATATCAACAAATTCTATCCAGAAAGAATGCCACACTTCATATTCCACTGCTTTCCATGGGAGAGTCCATATCACCACCATCCTCAATGCGTAACATGATTCTTTTAGTGCTTTGTCAAACAGAGACAAAAATTCCACAGTTTGAATTAAATTGTTAACTATTTGTATTCCTCTTTTCTGAAGCTGTTTGTGCCCTTTGCCCTTTTTCTTGGGGTGTTCATCTTTTATTTCCTTATGGATTTATAAACATTGCTTATATATTGGTGGTAGTAGCTCTTATTTTTCATCAAGCCTAGCAATGGCTTACTTTATGCTTTCTGCCTTGGCTGCCATGTTCACAAAAACCATCCCTACTACTTTAGTCTGACTTTCATGGTTACAAGAAACAGGCTCATTCTGAACCTTCAGAGAAAGAAGGGAAGGAGACAGTGGGTATTGTAAAACTCATGTTCATTTTAAGGAAGGACACAGACTAAGAATCTAACTTGTTTCATTTCATTCATTATTGTTCCAGTATTTTTAATCATCTTGATCAGTATATTATCTTTGTTACATAGTAAAGTTTTAGTAATATGGATCTATTTCCATTCTTTTATTTCCAACTGGATCTTTCTGTTAAATGCTATGTAAGTACTACACTTTAAAAAAAAAACATTATGGCCAGGTGTGGTGGCTCACACCTGAAATCCCAGCACTTTGGGAGGCCAAGGCTGGTGGATCACCTGAGGTCAGGAGTTGGAGACCAGCCTAGCCAATATGGTGAAACCCCATCTCTACTAAAAATACAAAAATTAGCTGGGCGTGGTGGCGGGCGCCTGTGACCCCAGCTACTCGGGAGGCTGAGGCAGGAGAATCGCTTGAAACCATGAGGCGGAGGTTGCAGTGAGCCAAAATTGCACCATTGCACTCCAGCCTGGGCAACAAGAGAAAGGCTCTGTCTTAAAAAAAAAAAATTACGGCTTAGCAACATTTATTACTATTGATAAGGCAGGTCCTTCCTCCTTGCTCTTAATTTTTCAGATTTTAGAATCTTTTTGTTGAGCTACAAAA
>NW_016107387.1:3629592-3632828 GCF_001604975.1 Cebus imitator | reverse complement strand
TTTTGAGATGGAGTTTTGCTCTTGTTGCCCAGACTGGAGTGCAATGGCACAATCTCAGCTCACCACAACCTCCACCTCCTGGGTTCAAGTAATTCTTCTGCCTCGGTCTCCCAAGCAGCTGGGATTACGGGCATGCGCCACCAGCCTAATTTTGTATTTTTCGTAGAGACAGGGTTTGTCCATGTTGCTCAAGCTGGTCTCGAACTCCTGACCTCAGGTGATCTGCCCGTCTTGGCCTCCCAAGGTACTGGGGTTACAGATGTGAGCCACTGCACCTGGCCCCAGGGCCTAATTTTTTTTTCTTTTTGGAGACAGCGTCTGCCACCAGGCTGGAGTGCAATGGTGTGATCTCGGCTTACTGCCACCTTCACCTCCCGGGTTCAAGCAATTCCCCTGCCTCAGCCCCCCAGCAGCTGGGATTACAGGCGTGTGACACCACGTCCAGCTAATTTTTGTATTTTTAGTAGAGATGGGGTTTCACCATGTTGACCAGGATGGTCTTGATCTCTTGACCTCGTGATCCGGGACTCAGTTTTTATATCCCTCGTACTCAGTCTAACATAGATACTCAGCAATGTTGATGTAATTAATGAATCAGTGAATGACTGTCTTGTGCTCTGGTCCCTCATGTTCTCCACCAGGCTTTCTGAATGTATGGGGCTGAGGCTGGTCGAGGGAAAAGTGAGCCATCCAAAGGCCTGCCCTGCTTCGGGCACTAAATACTTGCCTGTCTCCATTAGGAGTGGAATTTAATCCTTGCAGGGCTCTATGGCCCCACTTTTTTCCGTAACTAAGAGTCCCTTTGCAGAGCCTGAGCTGACAAGGATATAGGCAGTTAGTCTCTCTCAGTCTATTACACTGGCCGTTCTCAGCAGCCTACTGCAGTAGGGCCAACAGAGATCAAATGATCCTCAATCTGGTTTCAACTATTTAAGAATGCTTACATGGAAAGACTGCACTGAGCCCTGATAAGGCCCCACAGGGTGACCAAGCAGCATCTCTCTGCTTTTTGATCATATTACATCAACTCAATGGAGAAATGTTTGGTATCCTGTGCCGAATAGAAATTCTGACAAGGAGTGACAGTCGTCTTTGATGAAAATTTTTAAAAATGGGGAAATTAAATAATTATCAGAAAATGGACTTTGCTTACCTGAGAGACTCTTCAAATTGTGTTTCATGGGAGCAAAATTAAATAAAGAGCTTCCTGGAAGAGGAAAGATTACCTTATTAACTTCATTATTCTTTGACATTTTCCCCTTCCCTATTGGGTAAAAATTAATAGGCTCTGTGGTACAGGAGGTGGGACGGAACCAATGTGCATAAGACTTACATGGGGATCTTGTTAAAATACAGACTGATTGAGGAGAGCTGGAGTGGAGCCTGAGACGCAGGATTTCTAGTACGTTCCCAGGTGGTGTAACGCTCCCGGACCACAGACTACATTGAGTAGCAAAGCGGCAGAGGGAGTTCTAGTATTAGCTTTGCTACAAGCTTGCAGATAAGAAACCACTTGGGTCCTTTTTCCTCTATACAATGAGGCCATACCGCATGGTGTCCAATACGTCTGACACTGTAATGGCTCACCTCAAGGTCCTCACGAAACCTTGGTGGTCAAGCCTCTTGGTATGACCTCTTGAGACCAGGAGGCTCTCACAGGCACCTGCAGAGCTCAGCCTTGGCCCCTTACCTTTGCGTCATCCTTGAATGGAAAAAGGATCATGAGCTGCCAACTGTAGACCCACCCAGGAATACTTCAGATGGCTCAGGCACAGTGGTAATGTCCCTGGCTTACTCCATCAAAATGCAGTGAGCACCATCAGAGCGGTCCAGAGCTTGATTGACAATGACCAGCTGCTGTTCAACACAGCAGACAATGAGGAACGTGCCCACTCGCTCCTTCAGCTTGTTCCTCCCTGTGTGTCAGGGTCCCAGGGCTCTAGAAGCCTCTAAAAGCCTCTGAGTGGCCGGGCGCAGTGACTCATGCCTGTAATCCCAGCACTTTTGGAGGCCAAGGCAGGCAGATCACGAGGTCAAGAGCTTGATACCATCCTGGCCAACATGGTGAAACCCCGTCTCTACTAAAACTACAAAAATTAGCTGGGCGTGGTGGCGTGTGCCCGTGGTCCCAGCTACTCGAGAGGCTGAGGCAGGAGAATCGCTTGAACCCGGGAGGTGGAGGCTGCAGTGAGCCAAGATCATGCCACTGCACTCCAGCCTGGTGACAAAGCTAGACTCGGTCTCAAAAAAAAAAAGCCTCTGAGCCAACTTCTTTGCCTCTCAAAGCTGTGGCAGCTTTAGGTCCCAACCTCCAGCTTGGGGGGCACTAGAACTATGATTTCCTGTCCCTTCAAGTGGGGATGAGAAGACACTGTTTCCGGGGCTTAAGGATGGCAACCATGCTTTGTCCATACCACACCCCAGGCCTTCTCTCCTACCATCTGCCCCCACACTGCCTCCATGCCATCTTCCTTCAGGCCTTCTCTCTCCTGGGCAACCTGATGCTGGCATTAGCTTTATATCAATCTGCCCAAGCTATAGCAAGTTGCTGAGAGCTGTCCAATGCACTCTCCACATCACAGACTCGTTTTCTTTCAAGGCTGCCTTTCCCCTCCACTTTTCTTTTGGAGTTATAGGGTGCAAACAGTAAGACATAAATCTTAAGTCCAACATTTAACACATTTTTAAGTAGGTAAGTCATCACCCAGATCAAGCTACAGAACATTTCAATAGCCCTGGAAGCTCTCCTTGCACTCGCTTCTAAATTAGTAATCATCCCAACTCCTGGCAGAGGTAAGCACTATTCTGACTTCTATTACCATGGGCTAGTTTTCCCTGTTCTCATAGCGTCATACTTCATCCTAACACAATTATTCCTGTTGTACAAATTTAAAGAAAAAAAAAGACCCAACAATGAAGACAAGTGGGTTAGTCTTTCTAATCTGGTCCAACCTGAATACCAGCACCCTATGTTTGAGAATGGGAAGAGAGCCTTGGTGGGAAGGGTTGTGTTTCTTCTTTCTTTCAGACAGAGTCACGCTCTGTTGTCCAGGCTGGAGTGCAGTGGCACGATCTTGGCTCACTGCAACCTCCACCTCACAGAATCAAGTGATTCTCCTGCCTCAACTTCCTGAGTAACTGGGACTACAGGTGTGTGCCACCACGCCTGGCTAATTTTTTTGTATTTTTAGTAGAGACAGGGTTTCACTTTGTTAGCCAGGATGATCTCGATCTCC
>NW_016107387.1:3605855-3629077 GCF_001604975.1 Cebus imitator | reverse complement strand
AAAGTGCTGGGATTACAGGTGTGAGCCATAGCGCCTGGCTAACTGTGGTTGTTTGTAAAAGACAGAGTTGGTCTCTTTCAGACGCACATGCTGGGAATGGGCTGGGGTGGCAGTGGGTGGGGGTGCAGACAAAATTAGATGTTGGTAATTACTGAAGTTTGCTGATGGGTACATGAAGCTAATTAGTTAACTATTACACTTTTTGAATAAGTTTCAAAATATCCACAACAACAAAAAAGAAAACTCAAGTTTTCTTTCAGTTAAATATGCACATAAATATTCTCATGAAATAGTACACAGACTGAGTGACTTTAAAACCCCTTATGAGGGGGGACATTAGCATCTTCATGTTGAAGATTGAAGGGAAATGCCTCCAAGTATTATTTCTTGGTAGCAGAACAACAGTGATTTAAAAATTTCTTCCTTTAACTTTTCTGTATACCAAACTTTCTTTACTGAGAATACAGTATAATTACGGAAGAAGAGCCAACAAACTTTCAAATGCATTGGAAAAGTGAAGAGAAAATAATTACCCCCATAAGTTCTAAAGGTTAGTTATTAAGGAATATGTGGCCAAAGAGGCTATTACTTGTATCTTGTTAATGAATAGAAATAACCATCCATTCCATTACAGAGTAATATAACCCCTAACTGGTAAGCAAAAAGTACAAACTAGGCTGGGCGTGGTGGCTCACACCTGTAATCCCAGTACTTTGGGAGGCTGAGGCATGCAGATCTCAAGGCCAGGAGATTGAGACCATCCTAGCAAACATGGTGAAACCCTGTCTCTACTAAAAATACAAAAAATTAGCCAGGCGTGGTGGCACGTGCCTGTAGTCCCAGCGACTCAGGAGGCTGAGGCAGGAGAATCGCTTGAACCTGGGAGGAGGAGGTTGCAGTGAACCAAGATTGCGCCACTGCACTCCAGCATGGCAAGAGAGCGAGACTCCATCTCAGAAGAAAAAAAACAAAGTACAAATGAAACGGGTAAAAAAATGCTTGTATGGTGACTGCTCTTTTAAAGGTAGCTCACATACACATATACAGAGATTTAAATTGTGCTAAATATAAAACAAGAAAGGTTTGGAAATATTAATTTCTTTTAAGCATAAATTTAAGAACAATAAAATCTATTTTAAAGAATCTTATACAGATGCGTTTACGACTTAAACTCATTTTACTGGGTACGCATTAGCCTCCCAACTCAGGTTTTACTGGTAGTCAGTAAATCTCACCTCTTATACTTAAGATATCAGCTGCTTCATGAACAGCCAGACGCATTAAGTACATTCACGCCTACTGCATTGATAGGATTCTTTTAATTTTCAAATAAACAAATGGCATTTCTTATAATACTAAGTCTATTAAAGAGTCTAATGAAAACACTCTAACCCACCCAGGTAAAGATTTACAAGACATTTCCATTGAAAGCCTTGCTTTTGATTTTCCAAGATTCACCGTTGAAAAAGTTTGCCCTACTGACATATGGCACCTCCATTATGGTTGGAGTCACATAGTCACCATAAGCGCACTATAGCAGCAAAACAAGTAGGAACCTACCTAGAAATCGGGGCCTGAGTTTTGCACCTTAATTCTCTGAGATTGGCCCCTTGTGCGTAAACAGGGACACTTGGAAGACATCTCTAAGGTTCCCTTCCCCACTTCTAACATCCTGACTTCAAGTCTTTAAACTTGACACTAGAATGAAGAATAAATAAAAGGTTTCTCCAAAAGCTGCTGTTCCCTTTTTGGATCATTGCACAAGCCTTAACCTGCAACAGCTGAGAATGAAGACTAAATTTTATCTAAGAGCAAACTTGCTGCAAAGGGATCCACACAAATGTTTTGTGGCTTAAAACAGATAATCTTTTTAAAGATTTGGCCTTTGAGATACTTAATCTCTTGTTAAATGAGAACAGTCTTTTAGTTAGTTCCTCACTTTATTGACCAGATTCCTAGGAAAGTCATTCCAAACCAACTGCTTCTGAGTTGGTTTCTATAAACTAAATCTTGCATGTTTATTAAGGAGCAGGCTGTTGCACAAGTTTGCTAGGGCTGCCTTATCAGATTTGGTGGCTAAAACAACAGACATTTATTTCCTCACAGTTCTGGAGCTTGAAAGGCAAACCTCAAGGTGTTGGTGGGGTTCTTTTTCTCTGGCAACCCCTCTCTCCTTGGCTTGTAGATGGCTGTTTTCTCTCTGGCTTCTCATGGTCATCTCACTGTGTCTGTGTGTCCTAATCTCCTACTTTTTTTTTTTTTTTTTGAGACACAGTCTTGCTCTGTCACCCAGGCTGGAGTACAACGGTGTGATCTTGGCTTACTGCAACCTCCACCTCTCGGGTTGAAGAGATTCTCTTGCCTCAGCCTCCCGAGTAGCTGGGATTACAGATGCCCGCTCCCATGTCCAGCTAATTTTTGTACTTTTTAGTAAAAACGAGGTTTCTCCATGTTGGTCAGGCTGGGCTTGAACTTCTGACCCCAGGTGATCCACCTGCCTTGGCCTCCCAAAGTGCTGGGATTACAGGAATGAGCCACTGTGCCCAGCCCTTTTTTTCTGTTTGTTTGAGACAGAGTCTCACTCGTCCGTCGCTCAGTCTGGAGTGCAATGGTGCAATCTCAGCTCATTGCAACCTCTGCCTCCCACATTCAAGCTATTCTCCGGCCTCAACCTTCCGAGTAGCTGGGATTGTAGGTGCCCACCACCACACCTGTCTAATTTTTGTATTTTTGGTAGAGACCAGGTTTCCTCATGTTAGCCAAGCTGGTCTCGAGCTCCTGACTGCCCACCTTAGCCTCCCAAAGTGCTGGGATTATGGGCGAGAGCCACCATGCCCAGCTGATCTCCTATTAAGAACACCAGTCATATGGAATTAGGGCCAACCTAGCAGCCTCATTTTAATTTAACTACCTCTTTAAAGACTCTATCTCCAGTTATAGTCACATTCTCAAGTATTGAGATTAGGGCTTCAATGCATAAATTTTGGGGAACATTATTCAACCTATAACTAGCATAGTTTTTTCTTTTTCACATACTTTCACTTTGATATAAATACTTAGGTTTAACATAAGTATTGAGAAGATAATTTAAAAACCAAAAGGCCTCTCTCGCATGCAGGTAGAAACATGTAAAAAGAATTTGTTGTATAACTAGGCATATTTGTTGCAGCTTAGGATTTACTGAAAAACGTTCAGAGACCTTTGCCCCCAGGCAGCGGCTTCTGGCAGAAAAAGGCCAAACCCTGGCATCCAGGGCAGTTAAATTTAGAAACAAAAGCCAAGATTCTATCACTCAATAATCACTTTCTTCAATGGCTGACACACCAGAAGATGGGTCAAATTTATTTATTTTTAAATTAGTTTTAATTAACTTATGTATCTGTACATAGATATATATAGACAGAGTCTCACTCTGTTGCGCAGGCTGGAATGCAGTGGCGTGATGATAGCCCACTGCAGCCTTGAATTCCTGGGCTCAAGTGATCCTCCATTTCTGTCTCCTGAGTAGCCGGGACTATAGGCATGTGCCACCATGCCTTGCCACTTTAAAAAAAATGTTTTGTAGAGAAGGGGGTCTCACTGTGTTGCCCAGGTTGGTCTTGAAGGCCTAATCACAAGCAATCCTCTGGCCTTGGCCTCCCAAAGTGTTGGGATAATAGGCATTAAGCCATCATGCCAAACAAGTTATTTCCCCAGAAAACACGTTCTTAGGGCATGGTGCCCGGTCTACCAGCATCCAAGTCATCTGGGATATGTTATGGAAGCAGTTCTCTGCATCACACTGCAGACTCAGTGAATTCAGCTCTGGGTCTGGGAACCTGCAGTTCAGCGAGCATCCCATCCACCTGCCCTCTGGAGCCTGTGGGTCTCTTCCCTGAGACCTATGTGTGGCCATCTATCCATCCACTCATCACGCATGAGAAAGATCATGCTTGTCTGAAAAGCAAAACTGAATATACGTTTATTTTACACAAAGTACAATCCAGTATATGCAGAAAGGTACTCACCATCACAATCATGATCAATATCCTCCTATTTCCATTTGGTATGTCACTGAAAACCTGGTATATCACTTAGCTAAAAATCACACGAAAGCTCCCCTAGAGAAATCAAACTAATGTTTTTTTCCCCCCAAACAATAAATTTTCTCTTCATTAGTTAAATCTGATAGTGATATTCATTAATAAGGAAAACTCAAGTTTTCAAGTATCAACTCTGAATGGCAAAGATCCGAATCTGACTTAATAGCCACCAAGAACCCAGAAAAACAAAGAACTCAAGAAGAGGGAAGCAAGAGCACTAGGGACATGATCTTTTCCGTGAAATTCAGTCCCACAGCTATTTGAGCAAGGGTCCAAGACAATGGAGAGGCAGCGAAGCTGCTGTGGGGGCTGTTCACAGGCAGAAATGCAATGGCTGTGCCTCTCCCTGCTCCTTCCGCGGGGTCTGCTCCTCACTGGCTGCACTTCAACTTGGTCCTCTGGTCTCACCACAGCTTCCCGGGAGACTTTGGGTTGTCATCTTTACAGTTTCAAGAATCTATTTTGGCTGAACCCAAGGGTAACATCCCCATCCAAAATAGAAATGTTCTCATGGCATGAAGGCCATTCTGTAGACTGCATATACATACATTTATATTTATAAAGGCTTCTATGTAAGACAAAGCATCCTTCCTCTTTAGCAAGAGAATACTGCATCCAGCAACACTGCTTCAGCTAGCTCTTTTTCATGCGCGTCCTCATGTGTGTCGCAATTGAAGCAGCTATTTCTCTATTCCTCTTGTTCTGGCCAAAATAATCTACAAACTCACCATCTGGTCCAACCAAGTACATTATTATTGTATGATCCACCTGCAGAGAAAAGGGGAGAGGATGTGACAAAGATTACCAAAGTAAGTTGCTTATTTTACTGAATATATGCTGCAAGGTAAGAGAACTTTACATTAATGTTTAAATAACCTTTGTAGCATCTGTTATTTATGGAACAGGCTTAAGCCTATTATAGCAAATTTCTAACAAGGGATTGTCTAAAATCTTTTGTGTCCTAGACATCTGCACTGTCTATTGCTTGTCACATCAGCTAGAACCTGAAATTCCTTTGGTTTAATCCTTAATGTATTTATCCACGCAATCTCTGAGAAAAGAATTCACCTTTTTAGAAATAGCTGCCGCAGGCCTTCATAAGGCAGTCAATGTTTGTGGAATAGCAATGCTTGTTGGGAAATACCTTCACTTTTGAGTAAGATATCTCCTCAGACCCTAAACATGTTACAAAAAGACATCATGTGGAATTAAGTGTTGGTGAAAAACTGCTTTCTTTAGTAAATTCTTGGGTATATTCCCTTATGTTTTAGAAAAAGCTGGTTGTCATTCGTTACTGCCAAAATTCTGCTTACCATAGTTTATGAGAAGAAACCAGAAAAGTAACCACTAGTTTAAATAATCTATATATTTGAATTATATTTAGTTTTAATATTAGTAATTCAAATAGAAACAGGAAAATAAACATTTTTCTCGCCAAGGATATTTTTTCCTTCTCCACTGAATAATCCTATCTGAAATCAATCAATCACCTGGAAGGCAAATCCTTGGGAGCCATAAATGCTGCCCCCCAACCACAGAGTCATCTTAAACTCAGCATCCACTTTCCCCGCAAAGTCCTAAAATGTTCCCAGCTCTAACTTTAATTTAGATTAGTCATCAGTTTTTTTAGTTAGACACTTCCATAAAATCCAATCTTAAGTGAGATTTGGCACTTAGAATCCTTAGAATTGACTGCAGGTTTGATTGCTATCTCGAGAGACAAAGAAAGACAGGAATGTGACTACAAATACCAAACTGGAGACACCTCCCAAATATACCCCAGCATACATTCTATATCTGTGAGGGTATTATTTTTTCTCTACACACATTCATAAGATAGCAAATGGAAAGAGCACTTGCCTACCCACATAAGGAAAGAATGTGCACCAAAAGAGCACCAACAACTGGTGATTCCAAGTGCTGTGGAATAATTCACTATAGGAGCAAGAGAGGGGGTCTATGTTTCTCCACACATTTGATACAGAAATCAGAATTAAATCTCCAGTTCTCTTACTCTGTAGCTTACATCTGTCTTTCTCACGATTTCTTCCTTTTCTCTATTCTCTGTTAAAAAAACAAATTGCAGTATATGGGGCTTATTTTCTGAGTGTTCTTAATATAAATTACTTTGTAGTACACAACAAAAATATTGTTCTACCTGTATCTGTTGAACTTATCAGAGGTCACTCCTCAATATTCCTCTGGGTTGTGGCAGAGCAAACTGACATTTATTCTAACATAGAGGTCTTCCAAGTTCTAGTACTTCCTTGTATAGAAAAAGGACACTAGCATTCACTGACAAATTCTTTCATATGTCATCTTAAGCCATGAAACAGGTATTCCCCTCCACAAAAGACATCACACACTGGAAAGAGCAAATTATACAAATGCTAAGTGCCACACCTAACTTTAAAACCTAGGATCTGTCCAGTTTCGAAGTCCACAAACTTTTATCACCATGTTGCCTCTAGCTCCAAATCTACTGGAGAGCAACAACTCAGTTTTTTCGAATGTGCAAGTTATGTTTTACTGTGTTATTTTTTGAAAAGGTAATATATGCACATAGAAAAATATCCAGTAAATTTATACAATGAAAATGTTCCTCCCCCCGTTCACACCCAGAGTGCCTCGGTTCTCAGAGGGAACCAATGCCACCAGTTCCTTCTGTGTTCTTCCAGAGAAATTCTCTGCAGCTACCACATGTATATATCCACTACCACTGATTTTTTTTTGATACACACAAGTAACAATACATTATACAGTACTTGCCTTCTCATTTAACAATATATTGGACATTGTTCTACATTAGTTTATACACAGTACTTAAAAAATGGTTACTGGATTTTCAGTCTTTTCCCTTTACAAACAATGCCATAGGGTATATTTGTAAGATAAAGTCAAAAACTAGAATCTCTGGCCTAAAAAGTATTATCACATTAAATGTGAGAAATACTGTCAAACTGCCCTCTGAAGAGGGTGCATGGGTTTAATTCCTGTCAACAGGGCATGAGAGTGCCTGTTGTTCCAAATTTACTCCAATGGTGTATTTCCTGCTTTTCCAATTTTGACAATAAATTTTCAAATCTTCTAACTATTGCTGAGCTAATAGATGATAAATGTTACCTCATTATACAATTCACATTTCTTTTATTAGGAAACTGAACATTTAGGTTTGAAAGGCATTTTTTCTTTTTTGAAAAGTATTTTCTAATACCTATGTAAGAATGTAATATTGTTGCATTATATATATATATATTTATATATATACAAAATTATACACACACACACACACACACACACATATATGTATTGCAATAATGTACAGATCCACCTTTCTATGGCATCCCAAATGTTTGGTAAACCCAGTTTGATCAGTCTGAAGAGTTCACTCAGAAGCCAGAAGCTTACCTTCTGTTGCTGCTGTTGGAGATTAAGAAAACTTCATTCCACTACATCTCAAGGTTAACCTTGAAGGTACCCCCTTACTTCCTGCAGGTCCTTAAATGATAACAGAAGTTTCCCAAACTATTCTATGGATGAAAATCTGTGACCTCAAGGGACAGAAGTCATACTAATGAAAAATCTAAGGAGCTGGAGAATGTCTCCCCCTATTGGATGGTTTAGCAAATGTACAGCAATGAATTCCTCATTGAATCTCATTAAAAGTCAAATTTTTATGGCAGTAGGCCAGTATTTCTCAAAATGGGACCAAAAATACATTCTACAAGGTCTAAGAAGTGTCCATAAGATTTGTAAGATTAAAAAAATTAATATCCATATTCTGGATTATCTGCCTTGTAAGTATAAATTTCAGGGCCAAAGCCTAGGCTTTGTTTATGATCTCACTGGCACCTAGCTGTCCACTGCTGTTACAGGCAGACATGAACGATACATTCTTGCCAAATCAACACTAACCAGGTAAGGCAGGCTACACAGTTCTTTAACTTCAATTTAAAATACTGTTAAAGTATTTTAAATTGAAAATGCAGAGGGGCAGTTGAGTAGAGCTGGGTATCTGATAGCAGTCTAACCAAAACCCCATTCTTGTGGTGAGCAGCACTTTGGTTTCAGCAAAATCTCGTCACTGTAACTGAATGTCTTAAATTTAAGTTTTACAGGCTGTTTATTTGTACAACTGCTTTCTGACTTATGACTTTCTGACTCTGAGTTATGAGATCTACGCATAAGACTAAGGAGTGTTACCTAGTTTAGGACTGTATACATTTAAACAATTTAATATAACTCATGTAATGCTGGAAATCAGACTGATGAGGTCGCCTATTCCTGCTATCATCATCAGATAAACTCAAAACCAGTTAATACAACTCTCTATAAAGAAAGAAGTCTGGGAAGTCCTTTTTCTACAGTTTCCTCCCTTGGCCACTGCGGCCCTCTGCTCTTCTCCCATTCTGCTAGAACAGCAAGTGGAAAACAGAGGAGGGTCCCTCTACTTTCCTTACACTTAAGGTTTAATGGAAAATGTTCATTTTTCTCCAAGGAATCCAAGTTTCCCTAATTCTACGAGGCAGTACACCTGGAAGACAAGATTACCATGTAGGCTTAATTCAGGTAAATGGGCCAGAAGTTTGCTTTGAATTTAGGCTGTAGGCTCCAGGGGCACACATGTTCCAGGTTCAAAGGTGACAGAGAAACCATAGTGGACTGTAGAGACAAAGCACTGCAGTGAGACATCCCATTCCCTCTGCATCTCACTATTGGGATGGGCCATGGGGAGCTGGTGGATCAGTGATTCAGGGTCTTGCCCATCTTTCTTTCTACAAAACCAGATTCACAGCTAGAAAGACCCTTATGATTACAATGCCCAACCAATATTACAGAAAAAAACAGAGTATGACAACTAAGAAAAAAACTTGAAATAATGCTATAATACAATACCAACTTTTAATCTGAGAGGAGAAAAATGTCTAAATTGAGAGGAAAATTGGTGGATAGTGGTGGTGCTAATGCCCTTTTTTGGTGCTTCACTGTGAAACCACTGATAAGTAATAAAATAACTTGGGCATGACCCTAACTAAGGCTTCTGGACAGTGCTGATGAATATGAAGACAGTTCTTTAATATAAGAGCTACACAAGTACAACAGAATTTCTGTTCCTTATCATTAAAAAGCACACCTAATTGTGCAAGAGATATAGTTGATGGGCAAATAAACCATATAGAAAGTCTATCTTAGGATAATTTATCTTTTGCTTTTCAGAATTCTCATTCAACCTAAAAATGCAGTTCTCCATGGCCTAAAACTGGTTCTCCAAAGGAGCAATTTCTGATACCTCTACACTGGGGACATAGTGAGAACCAATACAATCTCTTTAAAATCAGTGTTGTTCCAAATGATGGCTCCTCTTGATGTCCAACATGGCACCCAAGTACCTGATCTTAAATTGCCCTAAAATCCTATGTGTCACTATAAGAGAAAAACAGGCAATTAAATTATGAGAACAATGAATATAAATCAAACAAGCATCTTTTAAAAAACATGCTTCTGGCCAGGCACAGTGGCTCATGCCTATAATCCCAGCACTTTGTGGGAGGCCAAGGTGAACACATCACTAGAGGTCAGGAATTTAAGACCAGCTTGGCCAACAGGGCGAAACCCCATCTCTACTAAAAATACAAAAATTAGCTGGGCATGGGGGCGCATTCCTGTAATCCCAGCTATGTGAGAGGCTGAGGCAAGAGAATCACTTGAACCCAGGAGGCAGAGGTTGACATGAGCAGAGATTATACCACTGCACTCCAGCCTGGGTGACAGAGTGAGACTCTGTCTCAAAGAAATAAAAAATTAAAAAAAAAATGCTTCTATTATCCTTTCAAATATTCAAAATTCCTAAGGAGGCTGGGTGTGGTAGCTCACGTGTATAATTTCAGCACTTTGGGAGGCCAAGACAGGCGGATCACTTGAGGTCAGGAGTTCAAGACCAGTCTGGTCAACATGGTGAACCCCTTTTCTACCAAAAACATAAAAAATAAGCGGGGTGTGGTGGTGTGCACCTGTAATCCCAGCACTTGGGAGGCTGAGACAGGAGAATCGCTTCAATCCAGGAGGAGGAGGTTGCAGTGAGCTGAGATTACGCCACTGCACTCCAGCCTGAACAAGAGTGAGACTTCGTCTCAAAAAAATATATATCCTAAGGAATTTGCAATAATCTTAGGTTTTCTTTCTTCTGAGAACCCAGTCAGTCACTTAGAGCTGTATGTATGAGTATTTGGGATCTGGAAGCTGGTGCATGGGTTAAAACCTGGGCATTTATTTACTCACTATGTAGTCTTCATCTTCGTCCTTGGGGCCAGGGCTGTAATACACTCTGTAAGCTCTGGCCACTTTATCGATCTCTTCTTTGGTGCCAGTCAAGCCAACCAGTTTGGGAGAAAATTCTAAATAAATTATGAGAGAAACAGTGAAAAATGAGAAGCCAGTAAAACCACCATCTCTACTTCAAAAAATGTATCAGTTGTAAAGCAGGTCTACTGCCACCTTCTTCCTGTGAGCCCGCAAACATTTCTTCAGGATTCAAAGGAAAAGAGATTCACAAAGAGCAAAGGAAAATTCTCCTTTGTAATATGTAAGTCAAATCCTTTTATGACTATCTAGTAAAGATCTGGAGGGAATATTTTCTAATTACTTAAAACACCTTTTAAATTGATTTTTAAAAAGTAGTTACATGTAATTGTGAGATATACTGAAGCTTAAAAATATTATCAAATTTTTTACGGCATCAAATGAGGGAAAAAATCTACTTCACAACTAAGTTCTTATCAGGTCAAAATACCTGTATCTTATTTTCCTGCAGATAATTTCAACACTGGTATCAGGTTCTACTCTTTACTTCTGATAAAGAACTGGTAAATTAATACTAATTGTTCCCAAATCGCAATCATAACAAAGTTCTGAAATAAGGGCAAATCATTCATAGCATGTATCTGCTATTAAGTTTTTGGAAGTTATACAAGTGAACTGGTAAAGGTCACTTAAAACACCTGGCTTCATCAAACTACTGAAATGACAGCCCAACATTTAACAGCAGTTCCTTCTTCTAAAGGTACAGAAGCTAATTTTTCTTCCTTGGATGAACTCATTCTAAATGATAAATTGTTCAGATACTGAAAAGACAGGCTTTTTGTTCCTATTCTGAGTAACTAAGGGGAAACGTGAACGAAGCCTGAGTTAGCTGCACATTCAAACTTCTTTAAAAACTAAATTGCTGAAACTGCATTTTTTCTAAATACCAACTC
Source organism: Cebus imitator (assembly GCF_001604975.1). Classification (NCBI taxonomy): domain Eukaryota; kingdom Metazoa; phylum Chordata; class Mammalia; order Primates; family Cebidae; genus Cebus; species Cebus imitator. The sequence goes on along the minus strand of NW_016107387.1, from coordinate 3,617,742 downwards.
AAAGTTTTAAAAATCTCCCCAAAATGCAACTAGTAATGACTACATCATCAATCACTATGTGCTGATGAAAATTACCATAAAGTTTGGTATTTTGTTTAGGTACAGCAACTCAAATGTCTACTCATTTGGGGATATTATGGTTTGGTTAATAATATGTGATTTTTGTGATGTAACACATGTTTAAATTAAAGACTGTGTATAACTCAATGAGTTCATAAATACCTGGTTTTTACTGCTTTATGAAATGACTGTGCTATTGCCCAAATTTCTGACAAACCTGTAAATTGTAGATATAAATTCTGCTTAAGCATATGTAGTAAAAACTCTAAACTTCAAGAAGAAAACATAAACCTTTATAACCCTGGGTTAGGCAAAGATTTCTTACATACCAAACCAAAAGCACTATATTAAAACAACAAACTAGTAAATTTAGACTTCATTAAAATTGAAAACTGCTGTTTGAAAGGCACTGTTAAGAGACTGAAATGATAAGCCACAGACTGGCACAAAATATTTGCAAATCACATATATAACTTGCATCCAGAATATAAATAATACACATACATGCAAAAACAAAGAACTCTATAAAAAGTGGTCAAAAGATACGAACTTCACTAAAAGTAATACAGATGGCAAGTAAGAGCATAAAAAGAAGCTTAACATTAAGTCATTAAGAAAATGTATGCTAAACTCACAACAAGACATCACTAAGCACCTACTAGAGTGGCTAAAGTTAAAAAGACTAGCCACACCAAGAGTGGTGAGGCTGTGGAGGAGCTGGAACTCTCACACACTGCTGGCAGAAATGCAGAAATATACCATTTTGGAGAACAGTTTCTCACTGTCTTAGAAAGTTAAAATACACCTACCCAACCATTCCAATCCTAAGTATTTATGCAAAAGAAATAAAAGCATGTGTCCACACAAAAACGTGTACATGAATGTTCTTAGCAGCTTTATTTGTAATAGCCAATAAATGCAAAATACTCAAATGTCCATTGGTGGACTATTTATTAGTCAGCAACAAAAAGGAATGAACTATGATACACAGAAAGTGCAGACTAATCTTTAACAGAAAGCAGTTCTGCAAACAGGAGACTGGGGAGGGAAAACAGGAGAGATTAACACAGAGAAAAGAAAACTTTTGAGGGTAACAGGGTATATTCATTCTCTTGATTGTGGGATGGTTTCAGTTACAAAAGGCAACAAATTATATACTTCAAATATCTATACTTTATTGCATGTCAATTATACCTTCATAAATGTGTTAAAAGTAATTATACATACAGCAGATCCTTCATAAAACATATTTTTAAATAACCTCAAAGTTTTAGACGATATGTATTTGAATGTATCATATAATAAACATAAATATAAAACTACTCTTTAATGCTTACAGTTATTAAATCAATGTTACCATAATTAAAATTCAGATTCCTGATTTTTTTCTTCATATATATATTTTTTTATAGAGATGAGGTTTCACCATGTTGGCCAGACTGGTCTTGAACTCCTGACCTCAAGTGATCCACCTGCCTCAGCCTCCCAAAGTGCTGGGATTACAGGCATGAGTCACTGCTCCCAGCCCCGATTCCTGATTTTTAAGCACATATGCTGAAGAAACTTGAGTCTAGAGAAATTAAATTTGCCCACTCTCACAAGCTGAATTAGAATCTAAGCATTCATCCTCAATTCTACTATAATTTATAGTCTTTAAAAGTGCCTAACAGCTTTTAACAAACATACAAAGATGTTTTGATTGAAACTCCTCCATTTAAAGTAAATGCCTTCCTCAGAAGTAGAAAAAAACAGTCCTAAAATTCCTATGAAAGCACCACAGACCCCTAATAAGCAAGGCAATCTTAAACAAAAAGAAGAAAGTGCAGACTAATTGGCAGGATCACACTACCTGCCTTTAAAACATACTACAAAGCCATAGTAATAACTGAAGCAGCAGCTACTGGCATAAAAACAGACATACAGACCAATGGAACAGAATAGAGGACCAAGAAATTAAGCCAAATGATTTCTGACAAAGGCACCAAGAACATACGCAGGGAAAGGACAGTCTCTTCAAGAAATGGTGCTGGGATAACAGGATATCCCTATGTAGTAGAATGAAACTAGATCCTTATTTTTTATCATATACAAAAATCAAATATAAATGTAGTAAAGACAAATGTAAGACCTGAAACTACAAAATTACTAGAAGAAAACATAGGGGAAACACTTCAGGACATTAGTCTGGGAAAAGATTTTATAGATAAGGTTTTGAGAGCACGGACAGCAAAAGCAAAAATAGACAAATGTGATCATATCAAAATAAAAACCTTCTGCACAGCAAAGGAAATAATTATCAGAATGAAGAGACAACCTGAAGAACGGGAGAAAATATGTGCAAACTATTCATCTGAGTAGGAAGTAATAGCCAGAACACACGAGGAACTCAAACGTTTCAACAGCAAAAATACAAATAACATTTTTTAAAAGGGCAAATGATCTAAATAGACATTTCTTAAGGCATACAAATGGCCAAGAAGTATATGAAAAAATGTTCGACATTGCCAATCACCAGGGAAATGCAAATCAAAACCACAATTAGGTATCTCATCCCAATTTGAATATCACCAAAAATACAAAAAAATAACAAATGCTGATAATGATTCAGAGCAAAGATACCTCATATACACTGTTGATGGAAATGTAAATTAGTACAACCATTGTGGATAGCAGTATGGAGGTTCCTCAAAAAACTAAAAACAGAACCGCAATACAATCCAGGAATCTCACTACTGGGTAGATATTAAAAGGAGATGAAATCAGTATATTGAAGAGATGTCTGCATTTCCATGTTTACTGTAGCGCTATTCACAACAGCCAAGACATGAAATCCAACAATAATCAACAGGTGCATGGATAAAGAAAATGTGGTATACATATGTCACAGAATACTATCCAGCCATGCAAAAGGATGAAATCCTGTCATTTGTGGCAATGCAGATGAGCCTGGAGGATACTATTAATATGTTAATGAAAAAAGTCAGGCACAGAAAGATAAATACTGCATGTTCACGTTTATATGTAGAAGCTAAAAAAGTTAGCTCATAGAAGTAGAGAGAAGAACTACGGATATGAGAGGCTGAAAAGGGTAGGGGAGGACAGGGACTCTGTACCCCATAAATATGTACAACTGTTATGCGTCAATTAAACAAGTTATGTGTTTGTCATAGTAAATGTTTTATTTATTTTTAAGATAGAGTCCTTGCTCTGTTACCCAGGCTGAGTGCAGTGGTGTGATCTCAGCTCACTGTGACCTCTGTCTTATGGGTTCAAGCAATTGTCCTGACTCAGCCACCTGAGTAGCTGGTATTACAGGCACACAACACCAGGTCCGGCTAATTTTTGTATTTTTAGGAGAGATGGGCTTTCACCACGTTGGGCAGGCTGGTCTCGAACTCCTGACCTCCTGATCCACCCACTTCAGTCTCCCAAAGTGCTGGGATTACAGGCATGAGCAACGGCACTCAGCCTGTCATAATAAATGTTTTAAATTTTAAAACGTGCTGAGTTCAAAGCATGTTTATATTTAATTATTCATCTTTAATCTCCCAATGAACATACTTCCAGAATATATGTTTGTGCTAATTTTACAAAGGAGAGAGTGAGTCACAGCGCTGAATTAGAAGCAATGTGTCCTTACTCTCAATTCAAGGCTCTATTAACTTAGTTGATACATGAAGGCCAAGTTCAAATCTTTTCTCTGGCAAAATAAAAAGAGTACTGTATCAGGAATTGAGAAACCCGTTTCTTATTTATGCATTGACTATCCATAACAACAATTCCTAGCTTCAGCTTTTTATTCACTCATAAAATTGGTGATAATACCATTAGTCCTATTTCACAAGGCACTGTAAGGTTCAAGTGAATTGGTATTTCAAAAACTCAAAGAGCTAAATAAATGTAAAGTATTATTAATAAAACATACCTTTCACATATTTTGCGATGGCTTCTTTTGTGTCCCTCTCTGGGTCAATGCTGATGAAAAGTGGAGTTAGATTTGGCAGAGTTGGAATGTTATCTGAAAGAGAGTTCCAATTAGTCAGTATTCATACCCTAAGGGAAAAGACAAAACCAGCAATAAGAGGAGAGTATTGGACGTGCTAGACAGCTAGGCGTTTTGGAAACAGAGGAACTTTTTTTTTTTTAAGAGACGGGATTTCACCATGTTGGCCAGGCTGGTCTCCAACTCCTGCCTGCAGAAAATCCACCTGCCTTGCCTCCCAAAGTGCTAAGATTACAGACATGAGCTACCACACCCGGTCTCAGAGGGACATCTTAACATTCAGATGAAGAGGAAGAGGAAGGGGATGGGATGGCCTTTAGGAGGAGCAGACCCATATATGGTAGTATTATCTGTGGTGGATAACAGAAGGATGCACATCCTATCAAATGCCTGCACCAGCACATAAATGTTCTTACCCTGGATAATATCATGTGGCTGCTTAACTCTTAATCCAATCCAATATCTGTAGGTTTTCTCATTCCCACTGTATCTCAAGGGCAAGAAGGTAAACTATTAATAAGAACTGAATATCCTGAAATAATTCACTTTATGGAGGAGGCACCCTTCCTCCTTGCTAGTACTAGTAAAATGCCACAGACTACAGACCATTGCAAAGGTTCCTAATCTAATCGTCACAGTCACTGGGGAAGAGGCAATGGCAGTGTCAGTGATGCAAGGCTACAATAAAGGAAGGGACACAAAAGCAGAGGTAAGGGAGGCCAGGCTGACATTTTTTTAAGTGAGCTAACATTTAATGTCAAAACAAGCTTCCTTTGGTGGAGAATAAGGTCACAGGATTCAAACTAAAGGAACTTACTGCTTATTAGACTATGAAAATCTTATAAATACCACTAATTATGCCAAACAAGCCAAATGCTGAGATTTTATGTTCTTACAAATCACATCATTGCAAAACCCCACCTAACAATAATACAAGAATGTGAATGAAAAACATAGCAACACTAAGTAAACATATACTTTGTATATACAGTTAGTGACGGCTTTCTTACCTACTTCATCCACTACGTGAATCATCTTTTCTAGTTCCTCTGGACAGATATCAGGGCAATGAGTAAAGCCAAAATAAATCAATATCCACTGTCCCAGGTAGTCCTTGTCAGTTTTAGGCTCCCCAGTATGAGCTGTGAGGGAAAATGGTCCCCCGAGTAAAGGCTTGCCGATGTGTCGGTTCATTTCCTTTTCTACCGCTTAAAGAGACACAAACATACACACCAAAAAAAAAGTCAGTTTAACCAGAGGTACTCAAATACCTGACATACGGCTAGTACTATGCTAGTCACATTGGGGGCATAAAATGTGGAAAAAATAGTTTCAGTTTTCAACCTAAAAAAATCTTTTCAGAAAAATAAGCACAAAACATTACGATAAAATCAAATGAAATGCTATGGTATGCTGTAAAAAAATTTCTTCTTTTTCAGCAACAGTTGACTCCTAAGCCATTTTAGGCGTCCACGCTGGGGGCAGGGAGGAGCCACAGCGGCCTAGAGCTGAATGTCTGAACCCAAGCCGGGTGCAGTGGGTGGCAGGGCATAGGGAGTCTGGTCCTGAGGGTGCTGAGGAGGTCAACTGCATGAGGAGAGGACAGTGGTGATGGGACCTTAGTTACACATAGGAAATTGATGAAATAAATGAATATATTAAAGACAAAAGAGTTACAATAGGCAAGGGAGTCAACTAGTACTGGAAATAAACTGGAGGTGCTAGTGTGAGCTTCTATCTATATAGATATACATATAAAAGAAATACAGATGTACATAAATACATCTATTTTCTCACCATGTCCACTGAGAAGACACGGAGCAGACATACACCAAGAACCATGAGCCCAGAACCTGAATTCTAAATATCATTCTTCACTAAAAGGAAACAGATGTTTGGAGAAATGGCTGACATCAGGGTTGCGGCAAAGAAAGAGTAAAATGAGGCTAGAACCTCTTGTTGTGGCAGAAGGAAAGCAGAACTCAGAGAACACTGGAAACACAAAGCCTGCATGAAGGGGCTCCCACTAGTCAATCTGGGACAACTTGAGCATCAAAATAAAGAGAATATGGATTAAAACTAAATGAATACATAGCAAACAAGTCCAAAGATATAAACAAATGAATACACTGAGAGTTTGAAGGGGAACAGAATATGTAAGTATACACATATAAATACAAATCACAAAAGACCATTAATTACATGAGTAACTTTTCAGTAGCAAACCTGTTAGACACACATTAGTCAAGTGATCAAACTGAGCATTATCAGTAATGGGACAACTGGTACTATGTGGTATGTGACCAGATGCTAGGGGAATACAGCATCACTTTTGTGATGCTCCTGCCAAAGGTACACAACCTGAATGACCTGAATGAGGAAACATCAGACAAATCCAAACTAAGGGGCATTCTACAAAATAACTCTCCTGTAACTGTCAAAGCTGTCAAGGTCATGGGAGTCAGTTAAAGCCTGGGAAATTGTTAAAGCCTGGGAAGAGACTAAGGAGCTAACAACTAGGTACAAGGTATATTGGTTCTGAAACAGATTCTTTTGCTATGAAAGACATGAAGTAGGAAAACTTGCAAGACTGAACTCTAATCAAAACCTGAAGACTGTCTGAAGACTGAACAGTAGTAAAATATCAGTGTTAATTTTCTGATTTTGATGGTTGTATTGTGGTTATTTTGGAGAAGGTCCATGTTTATAGGAAATACACCAAAAAGTATTTGGAGCTGATTGAGGCAACATGTCAGTAAATAAACACTCTTGAATTATTTAGGCAGACTTTAAAGATCATTTCATAATACATTTTTTTCAATAAAACAAATGTTAACATTGCACCTGAAATTCCAAACTAAAGTCAAAAAAAACCTTCTATATTCTAGAATTTTCCCGCCACAAATTTCTTAGCTTTTGTTTCTTTGTGAAACTAAAGGAACTTACTGCTAATTAGAGACTCCAAAGAACAGAAAGATTTAAACAATAAAGATTTACCTAAAAACTTCTAAAACAAATCTTAAAAGTCCTAGGATAGTCACTAAAATATAAAGTTCTTATAAACAATTTCTAAATATTTCAAGATGCTAATCCACAGCAGTTCCTGGAATTTCCTGATCAGGCTCTCTTCACCTCCCTTTTATTCACAGGGTGTATGCAGTATCTATGCACACTATGCTCCTTGCCTCATCTCTAGGAAGCCTTCTCAAATCCCAAGGCTGGGGCTTCCTTTTGCTCTCAGAACATGCTAAGCTTCCTTATGGCCTGGCAGAATTGCGTCTAGTAAAATCCTTTACTTCTTTGTCTGTTTTCCTGCCATGTGCACCTCAAAGACTCGACTGCATCTCAGTCATCTTTGTACCCTCCAGACTTCATCTTGCCCAGTCAAATCTGTCCACTGTATATCTTTTAATATTGTTAGGCAGTGGTATCCTAGCTTGGATCCTGGAACAGATAAAAGACACTGACAGAAAAATAAGTGAAATACAAACAGAATCTGTCATGTAATTAATAGTTGTATGCCATTTTAAATTTCTTAGTTATGAAAAATGTTCCATGGTTATGCAAGGTGTTAGTTAATATTAGGGAAAGCTAGGTGAAAAGTATATGGAATCTATGCTATCTTGGCAATTTTTTGTAAATCTAAAGTTGTTTCAAAAAAAGCTTAAAAACAACAAAAAAGGTGGTAGTCCACAGCCGGGAAGAACTTTATTCAGTGCTGACCAGATGATATCTACTTACCCTCTGCCTTTTTTTTCTTGATGTACTTCATTCCAGCCAGTAAAGCTCCTCCAACAGCAAATGTGATTGCTAAAGACTTCCAGGAAACAGGCTACTGGGGCAGGGATTTCAAAAATAAAAATTCTAGTAAGATGCAAACATTTAACCATATAAACTTACAACAGTGGTTTTTAATACACATATACACAGGCCATGATGTTGTTAAATGCGCAAAATGCTTCAGGGATGAGAAAATGCCCAAAGTTTCTGTGGATGCAGTTTCGTCTGAAATCTGAATTACAAAGGCCCTCATCTCCAGAGGAAAGTTCCCTAAGTCAGTTTCTCTTCGAGTAAAAAAACAACCCCCAAAAATTCAAGTACCATAATTGTGACTACGTGTCACCCTGGCTCCAATCGTCATTTAAAAACAGGACGCGGTAGGTCACGCCTGTAATCCCGGCACTTTGGGAGGCCGAAGTGGGTGGATCACCTGAGGTCGGGAATTAAGAGACCAGCCTGCCCAACACGGTGAAACCCCGTCTCTACTAAAAATATAAAAATTAGCCGGGCGTGATAGCGGGCACCTATAAACCCAGCTACACGGGAGGCTGAGACAGGAGAGTAGCTTGAACCCGGGAGGCGGAGGTTGCAGTGAGTCAAGGTCTCTCCCACTGCACTCCAGCCTGGGCAACAGAGCAAATCTCCATCTCAAAAAAAAACCTAAACAAAACAAACAAACAAAAAAATAATTATCTGCTTGTGCTGACACTAAGAATACATATAAACCAAACCAAATTTGGGAGGTTAACCTAACTCTGACTTCCAGAAGTAACAAAGCCAAACTATAAGGGGCATGTAAAAGTGGAGCTTCTTGCAAATCACACCCATTAATTCTTTGTACTCTTATTCAAGTCCCCAAATAAGGAAGATGTCGGGGAACTAGGCCTAACTCATTAACTTTCCCGCAGCTCCGAAAACCCACTTCTCTTAAAAGAGGATAGTGGCTCTCAAGTTCTTTCTGGGTCAGAACTGGAATTCGAGAGAAACCCCCCAAAAAAGGCATATCCACACATAACCAAGTTCCACTTTTTTTTCAACTTCAACTTATACATGGAACCTCTGAAGGGGGTTCAGATGACAAATTATAAAAGTGTTCTGACTCCTCAATCACGGTAAACTTCAGGTTCACACCCTTAAGAAAACCCAAAACTTAATTTTTTGGCGGAAAAGCTACCATAAAATCCAAGTCCGGGCACCTAGCCACGTGGAGAGCGTGTAAGTTCTCAAGTTCTCTCTCGAGGACTGGGACTCCCGGCAAAATACGGGAAATGCAGGATGAGATTCCTTGACCCAGGTAAGCCGCCCAAGCTGAGGACAACTTTAGGGGAGGCGGGGTAGTGTCTGAGGTTACGACTAAGTGAGATGTGGCCGCTAGGCTGGCGACAGCCGCGACAAGCACCGGAAGGGTTATGCACTCACCCCGGGCTTCGAGGGGCGCCAGGGGTCTCTGCGGCCCTTCTGCTCGGGCCCGGACAACCCTGGGGGTGGCGGCGTCGCCGTGCAGAGGGGCCGACTTCCCCGGGAGTAGCCAGGAAGCCCCGAGGCCCTCCACGCCTCCTCTTGCTGCGCGCAGAACTGCCTGAGAAAGACTCTCGCAGTCCCCTCGGCCGGGCCCCAGAGCTTGAAACTGCGAGGCAAGAGGCGCCAAAACTGGCCACCCAGAGGCCACATAACTCGCCCTGGTACTAAGACCTGCATCGCCATGAGTCTCGGACACAGGTCTCCTTTAACCCTCCCCGCGACTTCCGGTAAAGTTCCGCTTCCTCCGGAAGTCGGAAGGAGCCGCTCTGTCCGTCCCGCTCGATGGTGGCGCGGTTGCATAGCTGGTAGTCAAGGGCCTTTCAGCCGTGGGGCCGGCGCACGGTAGGTAGTTCCTTGCGGCTGAAGGCGGGTCCGGCGCGGCCTGGGCGGTGCTATGGGGCCGCAGGACCACGGGACCGCGGAGGACTGTGAAGGGGATTGCCTTAGGGGTCCAGGCTGCGCGGCTGGGCCGAGGCCAGGCAGTCCCGAGCGCTGGGGACGCCCCGCCTCGTTCGCGGGCTTAGGTGAGCGCAGCTGGCTTCTCGCCCCGGGGACACCCACAGCTCAGAAGAGAGAAAACAGTGCCTAGAGGCCCGCGGGACTGGGCAGCCCCCTTAATCCTATCTTGTCTGGCCAGCTTTTTCAACCTTGTCCTGCCGGCCAAGAGGAAGTGCAAGATTGCTGCCTCCTTTGCATCCTTGTATAGAAACCGACTCATTAGAACTCTCATTTTTAACTTAAAAAAACTGCTAATTAGGATAATTTGAGTAGTTAGGGTGGCCTGGAAGACTTTAAATGCCCAGTACTTCTAGTCATGTAATATCAAAATGTAACCTGATTAATAAAGCATAGCAGTGTATAAAGAAATGTAGACGGCATGATACCCCATCCCTTAACTTAGTCTTCCTGGGACCCAGTGTCTTAAAATACTCTCGCGGACTACCTTGCTCCCTTCGAGATTTGAAGTTTGTTGATGGGTTCCTCATCTGGAACTGCTTATGTTACGTGGGTACATCCCCATATTAATGAGGCTAAGAGCATTCGTAGGTTTTTAGTTCTTGGTGAAAGTCTAACTTCATTCCGTCTGCCTTTATTTATGTCTCAATATCCGAAATATTAATCACTCCCTCCCCGCTTCTACCTCGGTTTTGCTCTTTTTGCCCAGGCTGGAGTGCAGTGGCGCCATGACGGCTCACTGCAACTTCCACCTCCAGGATTCAAGAGATTCTCCTGCTTCAGCTTCCCAAGTAGCTGGGATTATAAGGCATTCGTCACTACATCCAGCTAATTTTTTGTGAACTTCCCAGCACCGTAATGTGTTTGCTTCATTTTTGTTCCAGACCCTTGCCACTTGTGCCTAACCCCTAACCACAGACATTTCCTGCCCCAACTTTCCTTTTCTCTTTGTATGGTCTCTGCTTATAAAAGGCTTGCTCACCCGCCTTCCTGCACCCTTAGGCTAGGAGCCTCTGTTACAAGTTTCTCTCAACAAAGTCTCTCTTTATTAATCTCTGGACTTCCCCTGCTACCCCCTTCACCTTTGACAATAGAGTGAAGGAAACATCCGTATTTCAGGGTGGAGCTACCTTCTTTCAAAAGTTCATATTGATGCTTGAAGGCTTTCCACAAGGAACTTCAGCCAGTCTTTATTAGAAAAGTTTTATTACTATGATCTTGTAGCAGCTTTTCAGCAATTAAGCATCCCTGGGTATGGGAGGCCTCAGGCAGATGGATCATTTGAACCCAGGAGCTTGAGACCAGCCTGGGCAACATGGCGAAACCCCATCTCTAAAAACAAACAACAAAAAAGCCAGGTGTGGTGGTACAGGCCTGTAATCCTAGCTGTAGCTATCAGGGAGGCTGAGTTAGGAGGTCACTTGAGCCCAGGAGGTTGAGGCTACAGTGAGCCATGATTGCGCTACTATACTCCAGCCTGGGGAATGGAGCCAGACCCTGTCACAGAAAAAAAAAATATCTTATGCCTAAGGTGGCTTTCGCAAAATGCTGGCTGCTTATCCTGTACCATGACTTGATAGGAATTTTGAGAGAAACTCTTATAAAGTTTTCTACATTATTCTCTTCTATTAAAATGTTGCAGTACTTTCAGTTATCTGAGGCTCATTAGACACAATTTTCAGATATGTAATTTAAAAATTATTTTCTTAACACGCATATAGTACTTTATGGTTTACGGAGATTTACAAAGTAATAGTTTACTGTGATCATAGCTCAGTTGAATCTCACAATAACCTGTTGAGGATTATTTTACTCTAGGAAGCATGAGGACTATAATTAAGTTCTGGGTCTTTAATTTCATAGCTTTTGGCGCTTCATAATACCTCTTTAGAACTTAGATAATGTAGCATATAATAAATGGTGCAGGCAAACTTTGAAAACAAAGTTCACGAAAAACTTGTCGTTCTCCTTTCTATTCAAAAGCAAAATGTTTCCTTAGGTCTTCTAATTTCTCCAGATTTGATTTTCTCTAAATTTTTGATTTTTTTTTTTTTTTTTTTTTTTTTT
>NW_016107387.1:3604098-3605675 GCF_001604975.1 Cebus imitator | reverse complement strand
TTGGTATTTAAGAGATGGAGTTTCACCATGGCCAGGATGGTCTTAATTTCCTGACTCGTGATCCACCCACCTTGGCCTCCCAAAGTGCTGGGATTACAGGCATGAGCCACTGTGCCCAGCCTGAATTTTTTTTTAAAAAAAACTTTACATATACATTTTTAAACACACATAAAAGTAGTTAGAATAAACCTTATCTACCCATTTCTAGCTTCAACAATTATCCTCTACTCACTGATATTTTTTGTGTCTGTATTTGGTAGAGGGAGGGGGCTATTTTGAAAAAATTTCCTGACATTAGAATGCTTATTAATTCTAAGTTTCCTCGCTGGAGGTGGTTTTGAGTTTTTGATCTCCCTGTTCACCAGGACCAATCTTTCTGAGCTCCCCCAGCATCTCCCTGAACCATGAAAGGAAAGGCTGAACTAGCCAGGAGAGTCAATTCCCTGCCCACCTGGTTCTTTTTTCCCTGCCTTACTCACTTCTGATCCTGACTGTCCCTGAATACGTTTGTGAAAGCTGAAATGCCCCCAAGTCAGAAACTTGAGCACCAATATGAAGCTCAAAGGAAATGCTCACTGGAGCATTTTGGATTTTGGATTTTCAGATCAGGAATATTCAACTGGGCCGGGCGCAGTGGCTCACACCTGTAATCCCAGCGCTCTGGGAGGCTGAGGTGTGTGGATCACCTGAGGTCAGGAGTTCAAGACCAGCCTGACCAACATGGAGAAACATGTCTTTACTAAAAATACAAAATTAGCCGGGTGTGGTGGCGCACCCCTGTAATCCCAGCTACTCCGTAGGCTGAGGCAGGAGAATTGCTTGAAGCCAGGAGGCAGAGGTTTTGGTGAGCTGAGACTGCACCATTGCACTCCAGCCTGGGCAACAAGAGTGAATCTCCATCTCAAAAAAAAAAAAGAATGCTCAACTATTAAGTATATTCAAAAAAAATCTGAAAAAGTCCGAAATCCAAAACACTTCTGGTCCCAAGCATTTTGGATAAGGGGATACTCAACCTGTCTAAATGGCTACCTCCTTATCCCTAACTTTACTTTTAAAAGCTCTATGTATTCAGCACTTTGGGTCTCTCTTTTTACCCCAGAACACATTGCTATTTTGAAGTGTGTGCCCCTTAGTGCTTCTCTCCACATTGCTTAACTTTCCTTAAAAATTGACAATTCTTAGGATAGCTTTGAGTTTTTATAAACTGAACTGTGTTCCAGTGGAATGTGTATTTGAGAGGCTTTTGGTATCAAATGACAGAAAATCAATTTGATTTAGCTTTAAGCTCAGGAGGATTTATTGCCTCCCCCTCATCCATTACTTCAGATATAAACTGTGAGAAACTTATTTTGGGTGACCTACCCACCAAGGAAGAGAAAAGACTCATCCCGACACAAAATAATGCATAATAAGAATCTTGGGCCGGGCGCGGTGGCTCAAGCCTGTAATCCCAGCACTTTGGGAGGCCGAGGCGGGTGGATCACGAGGTCAAGAGATCGAGACCATCCTGGTCAACGTGGTGAAACCCCGTCTCTACTAAAAATACAAAAATTAGCTGGGCGTGGTGGCGCGTGCCT
>NW_016107387.1:3586319-3603951 GCF_001604975.1 Cebus imitator | reverse complement strand
AAAAAAAAAAAAATCTTAAAGTTTTGATAGAATTATTTGGTGTTTGTGGGAGAGGGGTTTTGTGTCTGTCTGTGTGTTTAGAATGAATATGTATTTCTCAAAAATCAGCAATTATTCCAGATTTAAATTTGGCCTTATTAGCATTAGAATCCCTATTTATTGATAGGATATCAATTGTTACTATTCTGAAAGATAGAGACTATCATCTGTTGTACAGAAGAGAAAACAAGCATTTTAGAGGGTTAGTAATTTAGACCGAAGACTGTTGGACTCTAAAGGCCATGTACTTTTTCCTGTATCAAGCTGCCTAATGAATTAACCTTTAAGTTTAATATTCTCTATCATTTTCTTCAGTGAAATTGGGAAATTAAAATGTTTATAATTTAGTTATTATTATTTTTTTACTTTAGTTTATTTAGAAACCTGTTAGGAGGTTATGGATGATAAACCCAATCCTGAAGCCCTAAATGAGAATTCAGAGCATCTTTTCTCCTTTGGAGTTATCGCAGATATTCAATATGCTGACTTGGAAGACGGCTTTAATTTCCAAGGAACCCGGCGGCGATACTATAGACATAGTCTTCTTCACTTACAGGGTGCCATTGAAGACTGGAATAATGAAAGCAGCACACCCTGTTGTGTCCTTCAGCTTGGAGATATAATTGATGGATATAATGCACAGTATAATGCATCGGAAAAGTCCTTAGAAGTTGTTATGGACACATTCAAGAAGCTTAAAGTTCCAGTTCATCATACATGGGGAAACCATGAATTCTATAACTTCAGGAGAAAGTATTTAACACACTCTAAACTTAACACAAAGTTTCTAGAAGACCAGATTGAACATCATCCCGAGACCATGCCTTCAGAGGATTACTATGCTTATCATTTTGTACCATTCCCTAAATTCCGGTTCATTTTACTTGATGCATATGACTTGAGTGTCTTGGGCGTGGATCAGTCTTCTCCAAAATACGAGCAGTGTATGAAGATATTGAAGGAGCACAATCCAAATACGGAACTGAATAGTCCTCAAGGTGAATTATTCCTTTGAGCTGAGAATCTAATAGATTGTCTTTAAATTCTTCAACTACCTTTTATTCAGCAGGAAGATGGACAATTAAGGTAAAAGTATATTGTCACTTGTTCAGGGTCAGGATTTCTCACAAGCCTGCTCTCATATGGATTGGTTACAGTTCATTTAAGATTGAAAATCAAACAGATATTTTAAATGCCTGTTCTAGGCCAGGCACTTTTTCTAGGGCTTGCTATTCAGAGCTGTAAGCAATACTAACAATACCACTTTTTTGATGGATGGAATGGAGGGAACAAACAGTAAATAGGCAAGGCAGATGATAAATGAAACAGAAACAAGATTATTTCTATGGTCGTAAGTGCTACCAAGGAACTAGAGTATGATGTTACAGAGTGTTATCGAAAAGGATTAGGCTTACTGTTTTAGATTAGGTGATCAGGGAAAGCATCTCCAAGGAGAAGGATATTTAAGCCAAGACCTAAATGACAAGGAGGAGTTCTCCTTGGAAAGAATGGGCATAGGGATTTAGCAGACAGAGGGAAAAACATGCAATGGCACTAAATGGACTAAGACTAGAGTGTTGTTGAAGAGTACAGGAAAGGGCCAGTGGGGTACAAGATGATTTTGGAGTGTAAACAGGGCCAGGAATATGTAGTGGCTCAGTGGACTTAATAAGAAATTTGCATTTTTAATATAATGGAAAGCCAGCCAAGTTAGGAGGGACTGTCAAGATTAGGAGTGAGATGCAGTGTGATTCATTTATATATTTTTCTAAATGCTTGTGATTTCTTATTTTAAGTTGATTGTTGCTAATCAAATATTCCTAAAGAAAAACAAGCATCCTTACATTAACTAAATTTGAATGTCCAAATGTGGGGAAAAATGGCTTTTGATGGGTCTAAAATTACTGAATTCATTTCAGGACTTTCTGAGCCCCAGTTTGTCCAGTTTAATGGAGGATTCAGCCAAGAACAGCTAAACTGGTTGAATGAAGTGCTTACGTTCTCTGATACAAACCAAGAAAAGGTGGTGATTGTGAGTAAGTATTTAAATTACCTGATTACACTAACATTTTAGAGATTCAGGAAAGTTAGGCATTAAAGCATACTAACAATATTTGTGTTTCGATATCCTCCTTCTATAAAATGGACACTTTAAAAATTTTTATTTAGAAACCACCTGAATGTAAGATGAACATTTAAGGATGAACCAAGAAAGAAATAACAGAAACATCTTGCCATATATGGAGCCTGTGAGTTGGCCCTTTAGGTTCTAAGTCGAATTTCCTCAAATGAGGTCAGTTTATGAAGTAACTTCTTTTTTAAACATTAATATTATTTTTGAAATCATTGTAGATTCACATGCATTTGTAAGAAATAATTCAGAGCAATCACTTAGCTGTTTTGCCCCATTTCCTCCAATGTAAACATTTTGTAAAACTTTAGTATAATATCACAAGCAGAATATTGACATTAATACAAAAATAAAAACTCCAAAAGTTTGGCTTTTTCTAAGTTTTTTTTTTAAAACCTTCTCTCCATAAGAGAAGCAAGAACCAAAAGGTGAAATGACTTCACCGTGATAACTAAGACATAAAAATTGCCAAGAAACTTGACTCAAAATTAAAACATGTTAAATTCAGCCTGGCTAACATGGTGAAACCCCATCTCTACTAAAAACACATGAAAAAATTAGCAGGGCACGCGCCTGTAGTCCCAGCTACTTGGGAGGCTGAGGCAGGAGAATCATGTGAACTGGGAGGCAGAGGCTGCAGTGAGCCGAGATCATGCCAATGCACGCCAGCCTGGGTGACAAAGCGAGACCCTATCTCAAAAAAATAAAAACAAAAGAAAAACAAGCTGAATTCTAATGTGTGGAATCCAGGCTGCGATCAGCTTAATAAAGGAGATGCCACACTAAATTTATTAGTGGAAGTCAGTACCAGGGCTTGGATCCTTTCCTCAAAGTAGGAAGCCCTGAGTTTCTTAAACTGTAATGAAGTAATTTCTAAGTGAGAAATTCAGTTAGGGCCCATACCAAATCTCAGCCTTAGAGACCTGCCTGTCAGCATAGTGGCCACCGAACAGAGGCCACTGCTGCCTAGATGCAGCAAAGCTGTTACCACAGGGGATGTGTGGTACAGGCTCAGCTGGCAGTGAGCACTTCCCATTCTCTAGCCGTGCCTCCCACATGCTCACAAGGAAGTTAGATTTGTATTATTTTCATTTAGAATTGTTTTTAGTGGATACACTGCCGTCAGAGATTGTAGGAATCTAGGGGTGCTTAAAACACATATGCGCGCATGCATGCGTGAAAACACATATACAGAACTGAACTTGAATTTGCAGCATGGCTGGGAGACTTGGTTTGGAGGTTGAGATTAGAGCCCTTGTTTTAGAATTAGATGGTGTGGGATAATAGTTTAGAAGACTGGACTGAGAGCCGGAAGGACAGGATGCCATTCTGGCTCTTGTATTTATGAACTGTGTGGTCCTGGGCAAATAGTGAACCTACAAACGGCAGTGTTCTCAATAGTGTATCTAATGAAATTGTGAATATGAAACCCCTTTGAAAATGATAGGGCATTCAGAGAGATGATTAGATAAAACTATATTTCTATCTATAAATGTAGTTTTTCCTTATTAATCTTCCACTGATGTGGTAAAAACATGTAGATGGAGCAGAAGTGTTTCTGCTACCATTGGAATACCAAGTGTCATTAAAAGGTTGGAAGAGATGCGCGCCCTCGAGTTGTTGGAATGATGTGACTCCTTTTGGCTCTATAATAAGTCATCTGAGAAACTAGGATACTTCTTGTGTCTGCTTTTAAGTTTTCCACTGCCAGCCTGTACTGGAGCTGAAGGGAACCTAGAGATCATATAGCCAAACTGCTGAATTTTAAAGATAAAGAAATTGAAGCCCAGAGAGATTGAAGCATAGCAAAGTCACGTAGCTACTGACAGCACTGTGATTAGAATCCATGCTTTATGTCTCAGTCCCCTTTCCCATGTGATGCTGGGTTCTTCCCTTTTTTTTATTCATGGCGGTACACCTATCTAATTTAGCATCTCTTAAGTTTCTTCTACTATTTGCTGTAAGCTTAAAAACTGGAAAAGCAAACTTAACAACTGAATAATTTAAGTTTTCTTTCGTAAAGTTTAAAAGTTAAAGTGTAATAGATTTCTTAACTTTCATTGTGGCTACTCGAGGTCATCCTACTTTTTGAATTTTGGCCGTGCATTTGGAAGGACAGAATTGCCATTAGCTGAGAGAGGGGACACTGCAGGATGAGGGGTTTGAATGGAGAGGACAGGGGTTCAGGTTTGGAAATGTAAGTTTCAGATGCTTACTAGACATTGTTGGAGATGCTGAGTGGGTAGCTCAGACATTAGAAGTCTGAAATTCAGAATAGAGATTTAGGCTAGCTATATAAATGTGGAAATTGAAAGAGTATATAGATGACATTTAATCACTTAGTAAATCACTAAGAGATCACCAACGCATTAGGTATGAATAGAGAAGTCCAAGGACCAAGCATTCAGGCACTCCTGGTAAGACCTTGGGGAAATGAGAGGAAACCAGCAAAGGAGATTGGAAATTAGTGGCCATTGAAGTTAGGGAAAAACTAGAAAGACACCACTAGGAAAAATAGTGGTGTCTTGAGAGCCAAATTTTTCAGAGAGAAGGGAACAACTAATTGTGTCAAATGCTGCAGGGACTTGATAGATGAATCAGTGTGGCTTCCAGATACTCACATGCCTTTGGATGCTTAGCTGTTAGGTGGTAATCAGTGCATGTAAGCACTTTTTAAAAAAAAACTTGTATTACAAACAGGTATTAAGCAGAAACATGTTTAAATTTTAGAATAAAAATGAACAGTAATAGAAAAAAAGTGATTTAATGGGAAGATGCAATGTGAGCTGTACTTCAGAGTGAGCACCATGGCCTGATGTATGGTATAAACTCATGGATGTGTTGCCGTTAGAAATTCGAAACTCTGCTTCTGCATACTTCCTGTGGACGCCAGAATAAATCTTCTTTGTTTTAACTCAGTTTTTCATCTGTAAAGTGGGTATGGCTACCTTGATGTAATGGGTGTTTAAAATCCCATAAATCAATTCTGAGACATTGTTTATGTAAATGACACATAATCCATGGTCCATCCCTAAACTGTTCATTCATTCATTTATTTTCACATTTTTATTTTTCGAGATGGAGTCTCGCTTTGTCACCCAGGCTAGAGTGTGGTGGTGTGATCTTGGCTCACTGCAACCACCCCATCTCAGGTTCAAGCAATTCTTCTGCCTCAGCCTCCTGAGTAACTGGGACTACAGATACCTACCACCACGCCTGGCTGATTTTTGTATTTTTAGTAGAGACAGGGTTTCACCATGTTGTCCAGGCTGGTCCTGAACTCCTGACCTCAGGTGATCCACCTGCCTTGGCCTTCCAAAGTGTTGGGTTTACAGACATGAGCCACCGCACCCGGCCTGTTCTTTTATTTTATGTTACATAATGCTGTGTATATAACATTCATTCACATTTAAGGAAATCAGGGGGATTGGATTCCAGCACAGCATCTGCCCAATTTCTGGCTGCCTCTGCAGACTGTGCTGCATAGGACACCCTCAGTCTTCCTTGGTGTTTGGGCAACTTGAGATGACATAGGCCTCAGAGGTTCAGGTTTTACGTCTACAGCAGCTTGTCGCACGTCATGTGAACTGTCTCACCCTTCTTCCATGCTTCAGAGATGTGGCTGTAGGTGGCCTAGTGTTTTCATGGGTGTGAATTCCCTCTGGTCTCAGTTCATTTGCATAATGAGATAGCAATTTTTTTTTCTTTTTCTGAGTGCTAGCTTTTAGCCATTTATTTTTATAGAAGAGAGGTTTCTTAATTGGCTTATAACTCTTCTTTTCTTTAACTAACAGGCCATCTTCCCATTTACCCTGACGCCTCTGACAGTGTGTGTCTGGCCTGGAACTACAGAGATGCCTTGGCAGTCATTTGGTCTCACAAGTGTGTGGTGTGTTTCTTTGCTGGTCACACCCATGATGGTGGCTACTCTGAGGATCCTTTTGGTGTATACCACGTCAACCTAGAAGGAGTTATTGAAACAGCTCCAGACAGCCAAGCTTTCGGCACAGTTCACGTCTATCCTGACAAAATGCTGTTGAAAGGGAGAGGCAGAGTTCCAGACAGAATTATGAATTACAAGAAAGAGGCTGGAAGTGATGGCTCACGCCTGTAATCCCAGCACTTTGGGAGGCCGAGGTGGGTGAATCACCTGAGGTCAGGAATTCGAGACCAGCTTGGCCAACATGGTGAAACCCCGTCTCGAAAAGAAAAAAAAAGAAAGAGCCTTCCATTGTTAGTCTAGTTTATTTTGTTTAGCTTGATAGAAAATGAGCTTTGTGTTTGTCCCCCCAAACAAAAACATAAAAATGCTCAGTCTCATTGTTTAGTATTCAGCTTGCATAACAAAATGTATTCATAGTTTCAGTGTGTGTTGGTTGATAAAGTATTCAGAAATGTCTTTTTGGATAATGTATCCATTGTAAGTTAGAAACGCAGTAAACTAGGGAGGAGACTGAGCAGGGGTGTATAGTCCTCATGAGGGATTTTATTTGGCCTAACCTGATTTTTTAACTTTTTACAAGGAGAATGTATTCACGTTGATTAACTATGTAACTGCAAGTTCACCACATAAGCTCAGGTACACTTTTTCTGTTCACCCTGCTGTGTAACTGAGCTTTGGAGAATTTTTTCTCCGAACACCTACACTTGCATTTTTATTGGCTTGTATTCCCATTTTGTAAACAAAATTACCAACAGATATTTCACGGTGAGTGTGTGGCGCTCCATCCCTGTAAGAAGGGCCTTCAGAAAAGTCATGTTGTCCTCTTGTGATTCATAGGACCAAGTGGCAGTGCAGCCGTGTGCCAGCCAGCTTGGTCTCTTTGGGTCACCAGCTAGTGCTGGGTGAAGCTACAGCAGGTAAATGAATTTACACTGACTCCCTTTGTACACTAATGGGAGATGCTTAACACCATTTTCATATATGCTAAGGCTTATGTGCAGAAACACTAGATGGCAAATGGGGTCTACTCAGGTGTGGAGAAAGATTGATGGAGCGCCCAAAACATGATAAGAAATAAGCATGCCAGTTGAATACTATAGAGGTATAAAGGAGTATTAGCTTTCTATGGCTGCTGTTAGAAATCAAACCTTGTGGCTTAAAACAACACATTTGTTTTCTTGCAGTCTGGAGGTCAGAAGTCTGAAATCATTTCTGCTTGGCTGAAACCAAGGTTTCAGCCATGCTCCCTGAGGAGGGTCTAGGAAGAATCCTCTTCCAGCTTCCAGAGCTGTACTTTTGCATTCTGTGGCCCATGGCCCCTTCTTCCATATTCAGAGCCAGCAGTGTTGTATCTTCAAATCTTTCTTTACTGTCATGTCATATTCTCTGCTGTCCGTAGTCAGATCTGCTTCAGCCTTTGTCTTGCAAGGACACTTACAGTAACCTTTGGGACCCAACCAGATAATCCAGGTAACCCCCATCTCAGGATGGCTTAATCACATCTGCAGAATTTATTTTGTGATATAAGGTAACATAGGTTCCAGGGATTAGGACGTGGATACAGTTGTTCAGCTGACCACAGAGGTGACTATAATGTACTCCTGCACTCATAGACCTTACCATGAATTAAACAGACATCCATGATTTAAATATGTGAAATTTGTGGTCACACAAAGGACCAAGGGAACATGGAAGATTAATTTTGTTCGAAGGGATTGGGGATGACATGCAAAATGAAGAAAAATGGCTTGAATAAGTGGAGAAGAGTATATCAAGTAGAACAGCAAAAGCAGAGGCATCAAAAAGGTATGCTGAAGTTAGATATGGCAAGTCATGCTGTGACGATTCACCAAAAAGGTGCCAGGTTGGAGGCAGGGGGATATGGCAAAAAATATGGCAAAAAAGGATAGGCTGGGGCCATATTACGGAGGGCCTTGAATGATGAACCAAGAGATAGACTTTAACTTGCCAGATAGTATGGAGCCCTTAGAGCTTTCTGAGCTGTGTGAAGTAGAGAACAATGGAAGAAAAATGTGGAGGTGTGAAAGATTTTAGTAATAGAGGCCAGGCGGGTGGCTCATGCCTATAATCCCAGTACTTTGGGAGGCTGAGGTGGACAGATCGCTTGAGCTCAGGTGTTCAAGACCAGCCTGGGCAACATGGCAAAACCCCGTATCCACAAAAAATTTAAAAAAATTAGTGGTGCGCACCTGTAGTCCTAGCTCCTTGGGAGGCTGAGGTAGAAGGATCATCTGAGCCCTGAGAGGTCAAGACTGCAGTGAGCTGTGATCATGCCACTGCACTCCAGCCTGGGTGACCGTGAGACTGTCTTTAAAAAAAAAAGGGGGGGGGGCTATAACCCTGTCTTGATCCTTTATTTCAGTATATTACCCAATCCTTGCTCCCCTCTATTTTAATCACCTGCAGCCCTCTGTAATCTTTCTGAACACTTTGTATCTTCAGAGTGCTCTTACATTTTCTAGACTGATGCTTACAACTATATAAGTAGATCTGGCATTAATCCTGTTTTATAAAGAAATACCCACCGGGGGTTTATATATTTGCCCAAATTAAATAGTTACAAAGGTGAGTAGTTAGAACTTGCATTTAAACTTCTATTCTCTGGCTTTTTCCACTACATTATGACACAAGACCCTGCAGAAAGGCTTCCGGAAAACATCAGACTGTTTCTCACTTGTCCCATCCAATCTTATATCAAATAAATTGTATGCAGCCTTAAAAAGTTATTTGGAATTTTAAAAAACTCTATTAGCCCCAATTACCTGAAATAAACTCCTGAAAACTGGCTTGTTCCCCTAATGTTTATAAAAAATTGACTGAAAACACTCATTTTAAAAATGAAATTCTTGAATTTATTTAAAGTACTGTCTTGCAATGAGTTGGCCAGGAGGACCGCATTTCCTCGTTAACATATATGTAGACCCATGAGATAAATGGGAAAAGTGTGATTGCAATGGCAATAGCCAATTGAATTCTTCCACCAGCTGGGTTCCTATAAAGACACAAAAATTATTATAAATCAAAATCCAATAAAAAGTATGGACTGCTTTGGAAAGAAGTATAAAGACTGACTTGATAAAACACATAGTTATATTTTAGTATATTCTCATCTCAGTTGTTTTATAGAAATATAACTCATTAATTTGTAGAAATTCTTTATATATATGCTAAATATAAATCCTTATTTATATGTGTTACAAATACCTTGTCCCAGTTGACATCTTTTGAGGAACAGAAGTCATTGATTAATTTGACAATGGTAAAGTTGATCTTTTCCTAATGATTTTTGAGTTCTATTTAAGAATTTCCCTCACCAAAGTCTTGAAGGTATTTATTCTCTAGTATAAGTTTTATCGTTTTGCTTTTTTATAATCTGTGATCCCCTTGGAATTGATTTTTATGCAAGTTGTGAAAGTAGGGGTTCTTTCACTATTTTTCCAAGTGGATATTGAATTTATCTAAGCCTGTTTATTGAAAAGACTGCCTTTCTTTGCTACCTTGAAGTACCATCTTTGTCAAGTCAAAACTACATATGTATAGATCTGTTTCTAAATTCTACTCTCTTCTATCATTTTATTTATTCATCCATTTGCCATTATATGGTTAGCCTTCCAATTATTTTGGCTTTCTTCAGTTTCTCCCATAATGTGTTATAGTTTTCTGTGTAGAGATTTTGCATATCTTTGCTAGATTTGTTCCTAGGGAGTTGAGTTTTTGAATGTTTTTATAAATGGTAATTTTTTGTTTTATCACTTGTTACTTGCTGATAGAAATGCAGTTGATTTTTGTATCCTGATCCAGTGACCATACAAAACTCACTTATTCTAGTAATTATTTAATTCTTTTTTATTTTCTATACATGTCACCCAGAAATAATGAAAATTTTATTTCTTCTTGTCTAATCCTTGGGCATTTTATATCTTTTTCTTGCCTTATTTTACTGGTTGGGACAATAGCTAGGATGGCGTTGAATAGAAGTGGCAGTATGGCCAACCTCATCTCATTCCTGATCTCAGAGAAAGTTTTCAGCTGTTTACCATTAAGTCTCAGGGTTTAGTGCAGATATCCTCTATCAGGTTAAGTTCCTTTCTACACTACTTTCTAAGAGTTTTTAACATGAATGGATGTTGAATTTTATGACACGCTATTTCTGTATGGATCTAGAAGATAACTTAATTTCTTCTTTCATTCCATTAATGTGGTGGAAAACATTGGTTGGTTTTTTTAATGTTAAACTAACTTTGCATTCCTAGAATAAACCAGACTTGGTGGTTGGGTTATACATTGCAGGATTTGACTTGCTAATGTGTTGTTTAGGAATTTTCCATCTGTGGTCATGAGTGAGATTGTGTAATTTCTTTCTTTTTTTTTTTTGTCATGTTCTTGTCAAGTTTTGATTATCTGTCCTCATAAAATTAGTTGGGAAGTGTTTCTTTTTTTTCTGTTCTCTGGAAGTATTTATTGAAAGTTGCTATTATTTTTTTCCTTAAATGTTATGTAGACTTCTCCAGCTATAAAATTTAAATTATGAACTCAATTTCTTTAATAGTTATGGGACCATTCTGAGTATTTCTTCTTGTGTAAATGTTGGTAAACTGTATTTTTTCAAGAAATCTGTCTAATTTATATTTCAAATTTATTGGTGTAAAGTTCTTCATAATATCCACTTAAGATTTTTACAATACTTATTAGATACATAGTAGTAGTCTTCTTTATTCCTGACATTTGTTATTTGTACTTCCTTGTGATCTTATTTCCTTTTTGTCTTGTCAGTCCTTATCAATGTCATAAATCATTTCAGATAATCAATATTTGACCTTAATTCTCTATTTTTATGTTGATTTTTTTATTTCACTGATTTCTGTTTTTATGTTTATTTTCTTCTTGTTTCTTTGGGGTTTAACTTGCTGTTCTTTTCCTAATTTCTTGAAATAAAAAATTCCTAACTCCTGGAAGCTTGAAAAAATATACTTAAGGCTATATGTTTCCCTCTAAGCATGACTTTTAGCTGCATCTCACACTTTTTGATATATAATATTCACCTTATTCAGTTCAAAATATTTTCTAATTTCTATTGTGATTTCTTCTTTGACCCAAGTGTTATTTGAAACTGTATTTCCTAACTTCCAAATATACAGGAATTGCCTAATTATCTTTTTGGTAATGATTTCTAGCTTAATTGCACTGTGGTCAAAGAACATACTCTGCGGGATTTCAGTCCTTTGAAATTCGTTGGCACTTACTTCATGGCCAAACATATAGTCATTTTGTAAAATACTCAAGGTGCACTTGAAAAGAATGTGTATTCTGCCATTATTGGTTTCTTATTGTGTGATTAAAATCTTTTATATCATTATTTTTATTTTTTGTGTTTGTTTGCTAGTAACTGAGAGGTGTGTTAGTCTCCCAAAATGACTGTGGCTTTTTCCATTTTTCTTCTTAGTTCTGTCAATTTTTGTTGTATCTATTTGGTGGCTGTGTTATTAGGTCCATGCAAATGTAGCATTGTTATTATCTTCTTAATGAACTGAATCTTTTGTCATTAAAAAGTGTCTTCTTGGGCCGGGTTTGGTGGCTCAACGCCTGTATTCCCAGCACCTGGGGAGGCTGAGGCAGACAGATCACAAGGTCAAGAGATCGAGACCATCCTGGCCAACATGGTCTCTACAAAAAAATACAAAAATTAGCTGGGTGTGGAGGCACATGCCTGTAGTCCCAGCTACTCAGGAGACCGAGTCAGGAGAATTGCTTGAACCCAGGAGGTGAAGGTTGCAGTGAGCCGAGATTACGCCACTGCACTCCAGCCTGCAGAGAGAGCGAGACTCTGCCTCAAAAAAAAAAAAAAGTGTTTTCCTTTGGCATATTAAATCTACTTTCTAATATGAAACTGGACCTGTTCTTCATACCATTAACACCAGAGTAAATTCGAAACAGATCAAATATTTAAATGTACAAATGAAACCATACAGGTATTAGATGAAAACTTAGGCAAGTTACTTTACAACCTGAGAGAGAGAAGGTTTTCCTAACTATGACTCCAAATTCAGAAGCAATTAAGGAAAAGAATTGATAAGTACAATTACATAAAATAAAAAGATAAAAAAATAAAAGAACTTTTCATGACAAAGCCTTTGCCTAAGCAAAGTTAAAGGAAAATAACAAACTGCAAAAAAATCTTTTCAGGTTACATCACAGATGGAGCTTCTAAAAACAGAAAAGACTAACAACCTTAGAGTCAGGTTAAACCTACATTGCTCAGAGATAGAACAAGATTTTTCATAGAAAAATAAATACAAATGGCTCTTAACCATTTGAAAATGTGCTCACTTTTGCTCTTAATAAGAGAAATGTAAGTTAAAACTACCCCTTTCTCAACTATCCGATGAGTAAAAATTCAAGATTTTGATAATATATTCTGTTGGCAAGGCTATGGGGAAACAGACACTGTTAGCTATGGCTGGTGGGGATGCAAAATGGAGGAGCCATATGGAGGGGAATTTGGGAGTAAATAGAAAGTTTTTTCTGTAAGATGGAGTCTTGCTTTGTTGCCAGGCTGGAGTGCAGTGGCGCGATCTTGGCTCACTGTGACCTCTGCCTCCCAGTTCTAGTGATTCCCCTGCCTAGCCTCCTGAGTAGCAGGGACTACAGGCACACGCCACCACACCCAGCTATATATATATATATATATATATATATATATATATATATTTTTTTTTTTTTTGTATTTTAGTAGAGACTGAGTTTCACCATGTTAGCCAGGATGGTCTCAATCTCCCGACCTCGTGATCCACCCGCCTTGGCCTTAACTATCTGATGAGACAGAGTCCTGCTCTGTCTACTGTCTACATAGCAGAGGACTGGGTGATTAAACTATGGAGCTATCGGCAGAATAAGAAAAGTTTTTCTATACTATAGAATGATCTCCAGGATATAAGTGGAAAAGCAAGTGGAATACAACTGTGTACAGTACACTGCCAATTACCTAAGATAAGCAGGAATAGAACTAACTGCACACATTTGCTCCACTGAAAAATCATGGAAGGATAAACTATAAAACTGAAAAAAGTTTCCCCCATAGGGAAAGGGAAGATACAGGGTTGGGGGCTGGAGAAGCTACATTTCTTTTGTGTTTTTTTCTTTCTCTTTCCACCTGGTTTTACTGGATAGATTTCTTTTAATATATCTTATTTTATAGATTTGACTTTCGAGCCATGCAGATATTTTACATAATTATAAAATAATATCAGTATATTTTCAATACAGTTATCCCTAGAAATAAATGAACCTGTGTATTCAATTGGTGGCATTAGCATACAGAACAATTATGCCCAGTAATTTGAGCGTACATCCCTTAGTAGGTTATACTCTAATAAACAAAAACAAACAAAAGAACCCGTTTTCATTAGTCATATTATTATTTTGAGATTGCGTTTGCATTATAGAATAAATCAAATGGGTGATTATGTTGAGGTCACTGAGACTAGAGATTTTGCCATGTTTTAAAAGGAGATACAGATATAAAATGTCCAATAAGGTTAATGAGAACTGGTGCCTCTGAATTTAAGTAGTTAGTATAAACTCATAAGATACTTTAACTTTAAATGTATACATGTACATATATATGTATCTATGTATACATATACCTTTATGACATATATAAATTCATAAACATTGCAAACACTGCTGATTCCAGGTCTGTGGCATAAAACATGATCCTGGGTATAAAATGACTTTCTGGTTTAATATCTTGCATACCAGAAAGCAAGGAAGCTATCAAAGATTTACTAGGGTCATGTCAGAAACAATTCAGGAGCCAACCTGAGTAAGTGCCACTGGCCAAAAATGGGATGGTGTGAGCATCAATAAAGACAGTAACTGTCATGGACTGAAACACATCAAGTATGTTTAAATTGACCAGATGCAGTGGCTCACGCCTGTAATCCCAGCACTTTGGGAGGCTGAGGCAGGCAGATCATGAGGTCAGTAGTTCGAGACCAGCCTGGACAACATGGTGAAACCCCGTCTCTACTAAAAGTACAAAAATTAGCTGGGCGTGGTGGCGTCCACCTGTAGTCCCAGCTACTCAGGAGGGAGGAGAATTGCTTAAACTTGGGAAGTGGAGGTTGCAGTGATCTGAGATCCTGCCACTACACCACTCCAGCCTGGGTGACAGAGTGAGACTCTGTCTCAAAAAAAATAAATAAATAAATAAATAAGTATGTTTAAATCCATGACTTTTTAATGGTACTAAACAAAAATAAAGAAACAAGACTCATTGGTCACCGTTGGAGAATGCCCAGGTAAGAAACAATACATTTTAAAAACTGGTAACTAGGCCGGGCGTGGTGGCTCATGTCTGTAATCCTGGCACTTTGGGAGGCCAAGGTGGGTGGATCACCTGAGGTCAGGAGTTCGATAACCGGCTGGACAACATGGTGAAACCATGTCTCTACTAAAAATACAAAAATTGCCCATAATCCCAGCACTTTGGGAGGCCAAGGTGGGCGGATCACTTGAGGTTAGGAGTTTGAGACCAGCCTGGCCAATATGGTGAAATCCTGTCTCTAGTAAAAGATACAAAAATTACCTGGGTGTGGTGGCCTCCGTCTGTAGTCCCAGCTACTCGGGAGGCTGAGGCAGGAGAGCTCCTTGAAAGTGGGAGGCAGAGGTTGCAGTGAGCTGAGATCATGCCACTGCACTCCAGCCTGGGTGACAGAGCAAGACTCTGTCTCAAAAAAAAAAAAAAAAAAAAGAAAGAAACACACAAAAATTATCTAGGCATGGTACTGTACACCTGTAGTCTCAGCTACTTGGGAGGCTGAGGCAAGAGAATCGCTTGAACCTGGGAGGCAGAGGTTGCAGTTGCAGTGACCCAAGATCATGCCACTGCACTCCAGCCTGAGCGACAGAGCAAGACTCTGTCTGAAAAAAAGAAAAAGAAAAAAAGGAAACTGGTAACTAAGGGAGAGAATTAACTTCTTTTCCTTTCATTTTCTTCTGATGATCTGTACCTTGGAGTAGCCAACGGATAAATAAGTGGACATTTCTCTTTATAGACGTTTTTCAGCTAATAAACAAGTAGTGATATAACTAGAATATCACAGTTTTGCAAACCAAACTAACTAATGGATTTAGGCAGTACTTATCAAAGACTATTAACATCACAGATAAGCATCTGATTCACTATATTAATCTCTCTGCTTTTAATATATATTTGAAAATTCAAACTAAAAAGTTTAAATCAAAAAATTAAAAATATTCATAAAATTTTTTTTTCCCTCCAGTAATTGCCTTAGATTCTACTTTGTTGTTAAAATTGCAATACTGGATTTCATTTGGCTGGTGTTTGTAAATTTTTTTCATCTTTTGACTTTAAATCTTTCTATATCAGTATAGTTAAGGGTTATCTTTTATAAGCAGTGTAAAGTTGGGTTTTAAATCTTTTTATATATTTTGAAAATCTTTGGCACTTAACTGAAATCTTTACATTTAATGTAATTTCTGATATCTCTAGGTTTAAATCTATATCTTAACAGATGTTTCCTATTGGTCCTCATTTTTTTCTGTTCCCCCTTCCCCTTTTCCTGCCTTCTGTACTCATTTTAATGCTATTAGTGGTTACTCTTAACAATTAAAACATGAATCCTGGACTTACCGAAGTCTAATATAAATGGATACTTTCACCTCTTCTCACACAATTAAAGAACCTTAGAAAACTTTAATTCCATTCACTATTTTCCAGATTTTATGTCACTGTTGTCATGTATTTTTATCCTAGGTAAGTTTGGTTAACATTCATTGATCTGTACACACACATTTATATTGTCTTTGCTCTTCATTCTTTCCTGAATCTCCATGCTTCCTCCTGAGATCATTTTCCTTCACCCTGAAGAACAAACTTTAGGCTGACAACTGCCTATGACTACAGTGGGCCATGTAAAAAACTATGGTTTTCGTGGACAACAGTGACCATGAAACTTTTAAATAAACTATTATTGGCTTCTCTTAAGAAAAGGGAAGATTTCTTTCAAAATATTATTATTATTTTTTTTGAGACAGAGTCTTGCAATGGTTGAAGTGCAATGGTGTGATCTCAGCTCATTGCAACCTCTGCCTCCCGTTCAAGCAATTCTCCTGCCTTGGCCTCCTGAGTAGCTGGGACTACAGGCATGTGCCACCATGTCCGACTAATTTTTGTATTTTTAGTAGAAACAGGGTTTCAACATGTTGGCCAGGATGGTGTCAATCTCTTGACCTCGTGATCTGCCTGCCTTGGCCTCCCAAAGTGCTGGGATTACAGGCGTGCATCACCACGCCCGGCCAAAAGATTCCTGTTCTTACTTCTATGGCAGTATGTTCACTTACTACCTGATTTTATCAGCCTTGAAGATGTGATTTTAACTAATGAGTTGAATACTTACTTTGAGGAACTGCAGCACAGGATCATCCACGCTGTAATAATCACCAGACCAGACAGCTCCCTATAAAATGGCATACATTTCAGATTTTGGAAGTGGCTACAAGTGAGATGCATATCATCCCGTTGTCTCCATGACCACTTGATAGTGCATTCTGATTGGGTGACTCTCCCCCAATATCTATGGCATCTATGGCATAGTTTCAAGTCTGACCATGATTCATAAATTACTTTTTTTCAAATAATTTAAAGCCTTATATGAAAATACATTTCATCTTAAAAGGCAGATATGAGATCCCCGACTATGCCCCAATTTATAAGTGGATCACCCCAAAAGGAATATTTTTAAGAACCACAGATATATCACTTTTTTCAGGTCTCTGGAAAAAAACAGTGCAACTAAGAAAATCCCAGATTTGATCAGTCACTGTTTTTACATTTTCAAAGAGGCTTCAGTGTTAGGCAGAATGAGCTCAAAGCAATACATAATCTGTGTACATCCTGCAAGAGATTGGGTCACTTCTTAGGGGAGAGGAATGATTTGTAGTACAAATCAGACTAATAATCTGGGGGTGGGTGTATGCTTCTAGATATATGTATTACAAGTACATATCTTTTACATAGAATAAAAAGCAATCACTTCAGCCATAGTACCCCTAGAAGCCCACCCTGAGTTCACTATAACTCATGGGCTTCATGCTGGAAATGATTCAGACCATCTGGTCTACATTCTCAGCTACAGACCCAACCTATAGATTGGCTCTCCAGTTTTCTAAAGATTGGTGCTTATAGCAAAGAATCACCTTTTCAGTGATGTTTAACTTACAGGTCTATGAGTTTTGTTGTTGGCAGATATCAGTAGGGGTAGAAAAGAAAGGAAAGGACCTGTTCATAAGCCCATGGAGACAAGGGTGGGAGGAAGAAAAGGAAGAGATGATAAAATAGGAGAAAGTGGGCCGGGCAGAGTGGCTCATGCCTGTAATCTCAGCACTTTGGGAGGCCAAGGTGAGTGGATCACGAGGTCAAGAGATTGAGACCATCCTGGCCAACGTGGTAAAACCCTGTCTCTACTAAAAATACA
>NW_016107387.1:3583656-3585279 GCF_001604975.1 Cebus imitator | reverse complement strand
GAGACGGAGTCTTGCTCTTGTTGCCCAGGCTGGAGTGCAATGGCGCGATCTCACTGCAACCTCTGCCTCCCAGGTTCAAGGGATTCTCCTGCCTCAAATTCCCAAGTAGCTGCGATTACAGACATGCCCCACCATGCCTGGCTAATTTTGTATTTTTAGTAGAGACAGGGTTTCACCATGTTGGCCAGGTTGTTCTCAAACTCCCAACCTCAGGTGATCCACCCGTCTCAGCCTCCCAAAGTGCTGGGATTACAAGCATGAGCCACCGCGCCCGGCCCAATTACCCTTATTTTCTTTGGGGATCCACCATGCTAACACTCCCAGTCCACGTTTCCTAGCCAACTGGACTTTGGCTAGGTCAATCAATGCATGTTATCTCCTCAGCCACAGTGATTTGTATCAGCACAAACAGACAACCAAGCAAAGCCAGCAACTGCATTTTGAGACTTTGGTAGAGTGAAGAAACACAGGCTATATTCCACAGGGTGTGGTATCGTGAAGATGTGAATGGGGAGGGGCTGCAGGGCCACTGTGTGGAGCCCAAGAGTGAAATGAGCATGACAGATGGTGGAACTGAGAGGTGGAGAGAAGTGGATGTTCCCAGTCCACCAGCCTGAAGCCAGCACCACTCCTCACCTTTTCAGTCAACTGTACCAACTTTTCTTCTTAGCTCATAGCACATTTGAGTTCTTTTTCTAGTTTGTATCTAAAGGAGCCCTAACTGATCTACCTTAAAGATGTAGATGGAGTTCTAGGAGCCTATACAAGAAACCGAGGCATCTAGGGAACTAGAATTTTCCCCACCACGGTGAGACTCATTAGTCTTTATTCTAAGACCCCTGAGAACATTCGAGCCCCGCTAGGAGAAGCTATTTTAAAGAAAGTGAAGAATCTGTCCTGTCATTTCTATAAAACAGAAGATGCTGTTTTACAGCAGATCATTCTGACGTTTTCCTGAAGATGGGTGAGGATGATTAGATTTAGCCCCTCTTATTATGAGAAATGAGAAGAAAGGCCTAGAGCGCTCTGTTTTATTCCTGGGAGTTGGGCAGATAGACCCGCGTTATCATGAGGAAATCCGATTTGCTCCATTTAGAAAGAAAGGCTTATACCTGTGACTTGAGGGTTAAGTCCAACAAGCAGGGTCAGTACTGCAGGTATTGTGTACACCACCTGTTAGCAAACAGAGAGAAAATTACATGAGTTAAGATGTATGCCCAATACATGAGATGTTCAGAGATATGTAGGAAGTAAAGAAAGATGAGATCAGTGGCTGCTGTTCTCCATGATTTGCTTCTAGGTTTCAATGGTGATGGACAAAGTGGTAGATTCTGCTTTTGTGCCACTTACCATGTCTGCCTGCAATTTTATCTACCTTTCTTCTAGACTATAGGTTATTCCAGAAGCAGCTCCTCCTCCTCCTCTCCCCCCTCCCCTCTTCCTCCTTCTTTCTTTCTTTCTTCTTTTGAAATAGAGTCTCACACTGTTGCCCAGGCTGGAGTGCAATGGCCTGATCTCGGCTCACTGCAACCTCCGCCTCTTGGATTCAAGTGATTCTCCTGCCTCAGTCTCCTAAGTAGCTGGAATCACAGACAGGCACCACCACGCCTGGTTAATTTTTTT
>NW_016107387.1:3579972-3582001 GCF_001604975.1 Cebus imitator | reverse complement strand
ATACACAAGTTAAAAAATGTACAGTACAGCCAGGTGTGGTGGCACATGCCTATAATCCCAGCTACTCGGAAGGCTGAGGTAGGAGAATCCCTTGAACCTGGGAAGTGGAGGTTGCGGTGAGCTAAGATCATGCCATTGCACTCCAGCATGGGCAACCAGAGGGAAAGTCCATCTCAAAGAAATAATAATAAAAATTAAAAAACCCATGTACAGTACAAATAATAATGGAATCAGCAGAACCCACTTATAATGGTCTTTTGCATTTTTGTTAGTGGTTTAAAAAAAACTAAGTAGGACAGATGTAGTGGCTCATGCTTGTAATCCCAGCACTTTGGGAGGCCAAGGCAGGCGGATCATGAGGTCAAGAGATTGAGACCATCCTGGCCAACATGGTGAAACATCGTCTCTACTAAAAATACAAAAATTACCTGGGCATGGTGGCGCACACCTGTAATCCCAGCTACTCAGGAGGCTGAGGCTGAAGAATCGCTTAAAAACCCGGGAGGCGGAGGTTGCAGTGAGTAGAGATCTCGACACTGCACTCCAGCCTGGCAACAGAGCAAGATTCTATTTCAAAAACCAAAACAAACAAACAAAAAAAACTAAGTATATCATAGTATTCATTTACGATATTTAGCTTTATTCAACATGTAGTCCTTGAGTACTATGGCAGTCATTCCTAATATCACTCTCCTTGTCCACCTGCCACTAAAAAAGCTGAAAAAGTCCATTTGTTTTCTCAGCTACCTCTGGACTTCTTGAAGGTAGGGGTGGTCCTGCTTCAGCAATGAGATGGGAAGAGAAGTCTTTTTGGGGCAAGGCTGATACTCACAACATTTTACAGTTAACATGCAGGATACAGACCAATCAGAATGGAACCCTAAGAATATGACATACGGGTATATACAAACTAAATAGCAGCCCTAGCCAAAGGGCTTCTTGGGAACGTTTTCCTCTCTGACAGAAGAGGAGAAAGCACAGGAGGAAAACTTATTTTGTTCCTGCCTTGCTTCATCCTCCTTGGGATGCTCTTTTCTGGGGATGAGATGTTTGGAGCTGCGGCAGCCATTCTGTGAACGTAAGAGGAGATATCACCGAACCATTAAGGATAGCAGAGAAGAAAGGCAGAAAGCTCAGGTTCTTGATGACACTGTTGACTTAAACAGGTACCTCTGGACTGCTTAAATGAGATACTCTGTATTTTAATAAACTGATGCTGGTCAAGTTTCTATTATTTGCTGCCATATGTGTTCTGATACAAATATTCTCCATGAGTACGGTGAAGCAAAGAACACAGAAATGACTCGGGCCA
The DNA here is from genome assembly GCF_001604975.1 of Cebus imitator. NCBI lineage: Eukaryota > Metazoa > Chordata > Mammalia > Primates > Cebidae > Cebus > Cebus imitator. Next base: position 3,580,689 of record NW_016107387.1, on the reverse strand, counting down.
GCCCCCAAGGCCTCATATTTGCTTACTGGTGCATCCATTCATTCTTGCATTCATTCAAGAGTCACTACAGGAAGGATTTCTATAAGGGATCCTCTAATGAGGTTGCTTGAAGACTACCAAGAAGAAGGAAGAATGATTCTTGTCCTTGTGGGAGCCGGCACACACACAGCCAACTTTAATGCAAAGACCAATGTGTTAGCACAGCAGAAAAGGTCCAAAGGAAGAATGGCTGGAGCCTACAGGAGAAAGGTAGAGAGATTTTTTGGTTGAGACAGCATTTGCAATAGCTATTGAAGCTTGGGGAAAGTATGGTATACAGGAATTCCAGGGCAAGGTACAGTAACTGTTAATTGCTGGATTAGGCTTCAGTGACCAAGCCAGGAAGGTGGGTTGGGGCCATTCTGTGGTGAGCCTTGAATCCAAGTTGGAGAGTTTCAACTTAGAGATCTTGGGACATGACAAAAGCATTTGAAGCAGAAAGTGACATACAGGAGATGCTCTAGGAGCAGAAGAGATTAGAAGCAGACAGAAGAGTTAGGAAGCGGTTCTAGGGGTCCGGGTGGGAAGGCTGAACGGTGAATGAGGGAGGATGTGTACGGGGACGTGGGGTCTGTTCTTCCTATTATATCATCTGAGCATGAATGAAAGACAAAATGTGCAGGTACTATATAGGTAAGCAATTAGACCTAGATTGTTTAATTTTTTTTTTTTTTTTTT
>NW_016107387.1:3574619-3578687 GCF_001604975.1 Cebus imitator | reverse complement strand
TCACTTTGTCACCCAGGCTGGAGTGCAGTGGCACAATCTTGGTTCACTGCAACCTCTGCCTCTGGGTTCAAGCAATTCTCCTGCCTCAGCCTCCCGAGTGACTGGGGACCATGGGTGCATGCCACCACGCCTGGCTAATTTTTGTATTTCTTGGTGACGATGGGGTTTTACCATGTTGCCTAGGCTGGTCTAGAACTCCTGACCCCACGTGATCCGCCTGCCCTGGCTTCCCAGTGTGCTGAGATTACAGGCGCTAGCCACCTTGCCCAACCAGGAGTTAATACTTTCTATACATATAAGTAACTGAATTAGCAGAACCACAGAACTTAAGCCTGCTATTTCCTGGTCAAATGTTTGCATTGAGTTTCTGGCTAGAAACTAATAAGAAACGGTTCAACTGGTCGTGAGAGGCCTACTCTAGGTCCTAAAGAAAGTGTCCTCAGTTGAGCCATCTACCCAAAGGGATTACTGCAGAAAGACCTGTTTCCAGAATATTCGAAATTGACACACACATGACATTAGAACGCTGATCCTGCCTACTGATATTTTAGGAAAAAGAGTTTACCAAGGGTTTGATTTTTAAGTTTCTAAGAAAATTACGCAGGCAGCAGAAGTAAAGACATAAAACCCTGTGTTTTGTGCCATTCCCCAGTTCTTCCAAATGGAGGAAAGCCTGGAAGAGGCTCATACTCACCACCCACAGCTCTGCATCTGGGTCATTTACCTGGAACGCCAGAACACCAAGGTGTTAGCAGACATCCTCTTGTCCTGTTCCATTCCTTTTAAATTCATTTGTTAAGTACTTTTAAAAAAAATTAATTTGTTAAGTGCCAGACACTGCAATAGGCACCGCGGATACAAAATCTGAACAGGACATAGTCCAGTAGATGAGGATGGGTGAAGGGGTTTCTTTCTGGCTGACACAACGGATGTTTTTAATAGGCAGCCTCATGTTTTTGAAAAGCCTTCACAGGAGCTCTGGAGAGGGCTCTTCAAACCCAGAATGGGTATTTTAAGGGCCCTCCACCCCCACCCCCACCAGTCTCAAAAAATGAGGGACATTATTATGAAGAGGGTCCCCAAGCCGACTTGAAGGGCTAACGATGCTGTAAAGGGTTTTGTCCTGCTTCGTCTCCTAGGCCCTGAGATGTGTTCTGTGCCTCCCCAGGCTGGACATTAAGGCAGGTGTCAGGGCCGCTTCCCAGGTGTGAGGTCCCCTGGGAACTTCCACTCGCTGAACTAGCCCTTTCCAGGGTATGAGCTCCGGAGGGGCCTGCCAGGCCAGATCCCGGGGTGTGACTCGTTTCCATGAACACACCGCGTTTCTTAGACGGTGAAGAGGCTGGGGGTTCCCCAAGCAGAAACCCAAGTCCCGTCCTCCCCATAAACAGCGCCCCTGCGACTCTGCCGGCTCGCCGGTCTACACCGCCCGCCAGGCCAGGGGTGGAGCTGGGAGCCCAGCGGGGCCTCCTCCCACCGCGGCCTCCTGACCTGCACGAAAGCCGCCAGCGCGAAGAAGGCGGCCATGAGCCCGTTGCAGGCCCGCCACAGGGCCGGCGCCATGGCTCGGGGAGCGCGGGGCCGAACGGCGAGTCCTGCCTCGTCCGGGCCGGCCCGGTCCTTCCGCGGAGGGACCGAGACCCCGCCCCGGCCTCGGCCCCCAGGGGGCGCTGCAGTGGCCGCGGTCCGCGCCGGGACGGGAGCGAAGGGCGTGGCTGGAGCGACTCAGAGTCCCACTCAGCCCGCCCCGAAGGCCGCGAGGGGTGGGCGGCGCAATCTGCGTTTCGCGGGTGGGAAAGCGAGTCCCACTGGGAGCGCAGGGCCGGGCCGAGGTCTCACAGCTCTCGGCGGAGGAAGGAAGTGGAATTTGAACCCATATAGGTTCAACTCCAAAGCCTGTTTTCACTAAAGCTACCTTCCTCATCTTTAAAAAAGAAAGAAAAAGAAAAGGAAAAAAGGAAGGAAGGAAGGAAGGCGGGAGGGGGGACAGGGAGATAGGAAGAAAGAAAGAGAGAAAGAGAAAGAAGGAAAGAAAGGCGGATCACCTGAGGTCAGGAGTTCGAGACCAGAGTGGCCAATATGGTGAAACCCCATCTCTACTAAAAACACACAAAAAATTAGCCGGGCGTGGTGGCAGGAGCCTGTAATCCCAGCTACTGGGGAGGCTGAGGCAGGAGAATCGCTTGAACCCGGGAGGCGGAATTTGCAATGAGCCCAGATTGTGCCACTCCACTGCAGCCTGGGCCACAGAGTGAGACTCTGTATCAAAAATAATAATAATAATAATAATTGTTTTTAAATAGAGAGAGATAGACTGTGTGTGTGTGTGTGTGTGTGTGTGTGTTCTGTTTAGTATTTATGCATTTCCTTACTAGCTCAGGAACTTTCAAATCCCTGTAAGCATTATGGTAATTTCTACCGTGACGACAGTGATATTAACATCTTATACGGCTCACAGCTTTTCCGCAGACAGGCTCATTTATCTTCATGGGCTTTTATTATAAAAGATACTTACATATTGTACATATTTACAATTCTCTCCCACCACCAAAACCAACAACATTTCCAAAATCGCTCATGAATTTCTTATGAACTGAAGACACTAAAATATTCACTGTTCTCCCTCAGTCTGTTTTCGTCTTTTTCTGTTTTGTGATTCGCCCTTCTGCTTAGTTCTTCCCCGGGGCTCATTTACACATCCATAGGCCTCATTCCTGCTGTTCTGAAGAGCCTTTATTGCTTCAAATCAGGAGCTTGTGTGCCTGTCCTCCTTTCCTTTGAGCTAAATCTCCTAAAACTGTCTAGGTTTTTTTTTTTGTCTCTTTCCCTCCCAGTTTCATTCTTTTCATGAAACACTTATTTCAAGAACGTTGTCTGCTCTGTGCCTGGTGCTGGGACCAGGCGGGGAGCCTGGCGGCTGGCAGGGTGTGGGCATGCGGTGTTTGCAGAGGTGTGACTGGGACAGGGGACCAGCACTGGGTGGAGTTCCACCACTAAATCAGCCCTGGGGTTGGAAACAAGCCAAGACCACCCTCACTGTCCTTTTCCTTATGTTAGATACAGTGAACTCCAAGTTTCTCTTCAAAGAATCAGTGTGTCAGTGTGCTCAGCTCTCTTATTCTTTAATTCTCCGTTTCAAAGTTGAACTCCCTTGTAGTTTCAGTAAAAACCTTTTCCACCAGTTCTACTCAGTAGTTCACATCTGTTTCCCCGCCCTCCCCTGCTCTCTCCTGACTCATCTGGGTCACCTGCTCTGGTCACCTGCTTTGATCCCTGGTTACATGCTCTCACCTGCCTGGAACCATCCTTCCCACCAGACTACCCACTCCACCACTCTGACTTGTACCCCTGCTCTCTTTAAAATAGCCAATATGAATTAGACTAGGCTGTGTGGTCTAACCCTAGCCAACAGGAGAATGACACAGCAGTAGGGGTGACCTCCGTCGGGAATAAGTACCCTTTCCCCTCCCTTGCCCAGGTGTGTGCTCACAACTGTTCCATCTGTGAGCCGCACCCTTCTATAGAAGTAAATTGCCTTGCTGAGGAAATTTATATTCCAGGGCTACTTCTTTTGCGGCTCTGAAAATTTTACATGCAACACTTACATAAAAGAAAAAAAGGAAAGCAGGAGTGTTAAGGACTGAATTGCATTCCCCCTACACCCCCAATTCATATGCTGAAGCCCTAACTCCCAGTGCCTCAAAATGGGACTGTATTTGGAGACAGGGACTTGATAGAGATGATTAAGTTAAAATGAGGTGATTAGGGTGGGCCCTAATCCAATATGACTAGTGTCCTGATACGAAGAGAGGACAGTTACAGAGGGAAGACCACATGGACATACAGGGAGAAGACGGCCGTCTGCAAGCCAAGGAGAGAGGCGTCATGAGAAACCAACCCACCGACATCCTGAATTTGGACTTCCAGCCTCCAGAACGTGAGAAAATAAATTTCTGGGGTTTAAGTCACCTAGTCTGTGGTACTTTGTTGGGGCAGCCCTAGCACATTAATACAGGGAATGATTATAATACCCACAAGGAAAAAATGGCATGGAAGTGCTTTTAAGCT
>NW_016107387.1:3566142-3574520 GCF_001604975.1 Cebus imitator | reverse complement strand
AGTGCAGTGGCAAGATCTCAGCTCACTGCAACCTCTGCCTCCCAGGTTCAAGCAATTCTCCTGCCTCAGCCTCCCGAGTAGCTGGGACTACAGGTGCATGCCACCACACCCAGCTAATTTTTGTTTTTTTAGTAGAAACAGGGTTTCACCATATTGGCCAGGATGGTCTCAATCTCTTGACCTCACGATCCACCAGTCTTGGCCTCCCAAAGTGCTGGGATTACAGGCGTGAGCCACCGCGCCCGGCCCAGCCACCGTGAAGCTTTACAATTTTCACTGCTGTTGTCTGGGACTTTTAAAGTCACCTTAGTGAGCATCTGTTGGTTTCTTCCTTTTCAGGGTTCAGTCCCCTTTCTTCTACGATCCGTGTCTTTAGTTCTGTGGGTTACCACATGCACTGTGGGTGCATGTGGACCATGGGGCTGACCACACTCCCCTCCTTCCGGGAATAGGCAGGTGACTTTGGCCTGCTGGCTGACATATCCCACTCTGCTGACCACTGTGATTGGTTCTAGGATGGGTGTAGGATCCAAATTGGCCAGATTCAATCCTAGGACCTATATGGGACCTAAGGTTGTCAATCAAGGACAACCTCAGTTAAATTGAACTTTGGATCATCAAGGATGTGTTCCAAATATTTGCTAAAGCTGGCAACCCTCGTCAGACTATTACAGAGAAGCTTTCTTTGTGCTGAATGTGTGGAGCTGGTAGAATGTGATTCTGTAGTTGTCAGGAGAAAGCCGTACAGGGAGCAAGGCTTTCCACAGGTAAGTCACTATAGAGGAAGTGGACCTGAGATAAAGGCAGTACTGTACCTGATGGCATTGCTGGAGGCTCTAGATCCAGCCATACCTGAAGCTGGAACAATCTCACAATCAACAAAGTCTCTTCTTCACATAAGCCCGTGTGAACTGGTTCTTTGTAATTTGCAACAAAGAATGATGACTTGTAAAGTCGCTATTCAATACTTAAGGCAATGTGTGAAATCCTCTCAAACCTCCTGCTGTAGGTTTGTCCAGACTTTGTAGACACATGGAAGAGAAAACTTAGTCCGAAAAGTAATGAGAAATATGTTTAAGTGAATCCAGTATCTCAGACAGCTCTGCTTAAAGAGTAATTTCATCTTCTCTTTTAACAAAAGGCAGTGTTACAATACTGCAGAAAAGATGAGGTTTTCAAAGGAGTAGAGTCTTGTCAAAGCTGGCTTCCCTCTGCAGAAAGGGCAGCACAAAGGACCCTTCATCCTGCTGAGTACTCCCTGGCTGCCTGATCAGTGAAAGCATCATAAAAGCAATTGGAGGAACTGGAGCAAGGCGAGCTGGACTTGCTTCTGTGCTGGATCCCGAGAATGGCTGGACATCTGTCCTCTGAGAACTTGGAAATAGAGGTTCTTGCTTGTTTCCTGTGTGTAGGGTTATTAATTCAATGCTAAGGGATGAGAGACAGGAATCTCATAAAAAGACACAAATGGCCTCCCAGGGTCACAGGATTGAGAGAGAGAGAGAGAAAAAATGAATGCATGAAAGTATGTAAAAGAAGAATGTCAGCAAAGAGGGACTGATGGGCTCGGAGACCCAAAGTTATGTCATCTGGAAGGCAAGCGTAGACCAAGTCCATCCTCGCACAGACTGGAGAGGGTGCTTTGCTCCCCCAGGTGTGGACGCTCACATTTTCTTGGTCGGGCCAACCTCTGAGGGGCTGACATGGGTTGAAAATTTCACAAGCTCAACCCTCCCCTTGCTGTGATTCCAGAAGGTCAATTTTAGAGACTTTGGCTTCCTACCTTGGTGGCCTACAGAGTGGGAAATATGTGGCTCTTCAAATATGCACACTGTATTTCAAAGTGTACATCAACAGAATGCTCCTGCCATTCTCTTTTATAGGCTTGTTTTTCTTGTAGCAGTCTCCATTATCTACTCTGGAATGTTGCGGGAGTGGAGACTGGACAAAGTCTGAGACAGTGTCATCACCAGTGAGTGGACCCTGCCTCTGCTGGATGTCTGCAGTGTATATGCTGGTGATGGTCCTCAGGTGACATATTGGGAACAAGGGCTACAAGGATCAGAAACCGCTGCCTGGGCCATCTACCTTCCTCTGCCCAGCACACCCGATCAGCAAAGGCCAGGCCATGCTGTCTCCAGGCTCTGCTGATTGTGTGTGATGGAAGTGTTGGAGCAGGAAAGGGCTGGAATAGGACAGTGGAGGAATTCTATTACAGGAAGTGGGGGTATTCTACCAGGGGCCAGATGCTTCTGCTAAAGTATTTGAAATCAGAAAAGCACCTTGCCACAGCAAGGATTGATTTGCTTTCACAAAAGCCAGCTGGTCTCTAGGAAGGACTCGGGTTTCTACTGTTAGCAAAACATAGCCCATGTTGTGGAAGTCTTAAAGCTTACACATATTGATTGACCATGAAAACCACTTGGCTTGAATAATGTTCCTCAAATATCCCCTTATGCCACTGGAAGGAGAATATGGTTCAATGAACCCCCTGCATGTATTTATATCCACTCTATTCTCTTCATTGGCATGAAACACTCAGTGAGCCATTTATTCTATCTATTCACATCCATTTAGTCAAGACTTCATGGCCAGGCATGGTGGCTCACGCTTGTATTCCCAGCACTTTGGGAGGTCTAGGTGGGCGGATTATGAGGTCAGGAGTTCGAGACCAACCTGTCCAATATGGTGAAACCCTGTTTCTACTAAAAAATACAAAAATTAGCTGGGCGTGGTGGTGCCTGCCTATAGTTCCAGCTACTTGGGAGGCTAAGGCAGGAGAATCACTTGAACCTGGGAGGCAGAGGTTGCAGTGAGCTGAGGTCGTGCCATTGCACTCCAGCCTGGGTGACAGAGTGAGACTCTGTCATTAAAAAAAAAAGAATGACTTGCTATGTGTCAGGCACTATGCTAATAACTGAGGCTGTGACTGCGAACTCAAGAGACATGGTGTTTGCCCTCGTAGAGCTTACAAGCGAAACAACAATTACACGAATAGGCAGGGGTTCCAGCCAGCAATGGTGGTGAGAGCTACGAAGGAGAAGGGAGGGTTGCTATGAGAGGGTGTGAAACCAGGGAACCTGACCTCTTCCCGGGGCTCCAGAAACCTCTTGAGGAGGTGGTTTTCAGGTGTCCCCTGAAAAAGATGAATGGGTGAGGACAGGTGAAGACTTAATGGACTAGTATACTTAAGGCCGAGAGAGAAGTGCTTATGAGAAGACCCCAAATCCTGAAGGTCTTCAGGGCCTGGCAGGGGATGAGAGTACAAGTAGACCGAGATGAGGCTGGCATGGTGCAGGGAAAGAGTTTGGTTTTATCCCAAGTATGCTGAAGAGCCCCTGGAGCACTGTGCGAGGAGTGCATGATGGGAGGCGTGCTTGGCCTGCCCTGTGGAGGAGGATGCACTGGGGAGAGCCCAGAGAAGAAGCAGAGACTGGCCATGAAGTGCATGCACTAGGCGGGGAGAGAGATGATGCTGGCCAGGGCTCTCCGGGCAGCAGTGGCTGTGAAGGAAAAGAAACATGAATGAGTGATGCTGGGGAGATAAAGTCAATCGGGCCGTATGCAGGGAATAAAAAAATACCTCCACTACTCATCTGATGACAAAATTAAGTTTTCGAGGCTGGGCATTATGGCTCACACCTGTAATCCCAGTGCTTTGAAAGGCCAAAGTAAGAGGATCACTTGAGCCCAGGAGTTCAAGACCTCCTGGGCAACATAGCAAAACTCCATCTCTACAGAAAAATTTAAAAATTAGTTGGGTGTGGTGGGATGTGTCTGTGGCCCTAGCTGCTTGGGATGCTGAGGCAGGAGGATTGCTTGAGCCCGGGAGCTCGAGGCTGCAATGAGCTGTGATTTATACCAGTGCATTTCAGCCTGGATGACAGAGCAAGACCCATTTAAAAAAAAAAAAAAAAAAAAAAAAAAAGATGATTTTCAAAATCATACATGGCGAATTACACAATAAATAAAAATAATTGATAGAAAGTAACTTAAAAAAAACAAGTTTTTGATCCTGCATAGCTGAGGACAGACTGCAGAAGGTAGGTGAGCTCTTCAAGGAAATGGCAAAGCCCTTTCCCATGTTGCCTTTGCTCCGTCCAGAATCCCTGAGTGTCAGCCTTTGCTGGCCGCTACCTGACCTCGATTAGAGTAACCTGATCTCCTTAGATGAGACTGTGAATGCTCTGCTCTTTATACTTTTGCTTTTTTTTCTCCTTTAATGTTAATTCTTAGTTTTAATCTCACAACGATGTTCTGTGTATATGTATGTGTATTGTTCATACTCCTAGACTGTACCACAAATTGTAGGAGGTAAGGACTGTGACCTATTAATTTTTCCTTCTCTCTAGTAACACCTGGTATACCTGGATATCAACAATATCCAAGGTGAGTGAGGATACATTGAAACGTTGTAGGAATGTTGCATTTGGTGGTGGGGGATATAATGGGTAACATCCTGAGTTCACTGAGTTAGGCAATATTCTAACCACCTCATATGTATTAATTCATCTTGCGCCCACAACGCATCTGTTAGGCAGATAATACTATTACCCCATTTTACAGAGAGAGAAACAAGGGCATACTCTAGCTTTTAAGTACTTTGATTAAGAAATAGATGAGTCAGAAATGAGACTTCTTCAAGCTCATGGTGAGGCCCTTTGCAGGTTTACGAAGGCAGTGAGTGAAGTGGGCTCTCTCTCTCTCTCATGAGAGTGGAATATTTCACTCAATAGCTTCTCTGTTTCCATGAACTGGAGAGGGTGGAAGGGGCCATCTATAGAACAGGGGCTTGGTTCTCCAAAGGCCGAAGGGGTGATTTTTGAGGATCTCCTTTGATGCCATTTTTCTTAACATCTTAGCTATTTGAAAGACCATTACATCTCCACTCATGCTCTTGACTTTTAGAGCCAATTAGTTGAAGCTGCATTTGACGTAGGAAGAGAAGTTGAGTGACTTTGAAGCCATCTTCTCTCTGATCTTGACTTTCTGATTTAGACCTGGGCTGTTGGAATTGTGTGTGCCCACCAGATGGCAGAACTCTGCTGGGTATGGAGTCGTGCGGGCGTGGAACGAAGGAGGGGAGGAGGGAAGAGTGGACTGTGCCTCCCCTCGGCTCTCCCAGGAAGCCTGTGATGTAGACTTCTTGGTGGGTACGAGGTTGGTATCAGCTTGAGGTGAAGAAGTGCAAACAGAACTTTACACTTGATTTTAGTCAATAGGCAGAGAAGCGATTCAAATAGAACTTTGTACCAGGAAATATTTATGCCCAAACAAGAGTGTTGCAAGAAAAGCACTAGGCTTTGCTGTGGTGCTGGCAGAGCTTAAAACTGTTTGCCACGCCCGTAGTCCAGGAAATCAGATATGCTTGAGAGGAGCAATCCCTTCTAACATAGCAGTACTCTAAGAGTATAACAACTATGAATTGCTGAGTATTTACTGTAAGCCCGGCTACTGCCATTTCATCTCCTGACATCTGAAAGCCACCACAATGTCGGCATTTCTCCATCTAAACTCATACTTACCCTCCTATCCCACAAGACCTGAGCCCCTCTGGTTTCCCTCCTCCATGAATGGCACCACCACCTGTTCAAGAGCTGCTTGTATCGGTTGCCTAGGGTTGCCTTAGCAAATGATCACACTTGCCTTATAAAGAAATAAGTGAGTCAGAAATTAGACTTCTTCAAGCTTGCCTTAAAACTAGAGGAATTTATTCTTTCACAGTTCTGGAGGCCAGGCTTCCAAGGTTAAAGTGTCAGCAGGACTGTACTTCCTCTGAGGGCTCTTGGGTAAAGTCCTTTCTTGCTTTGACAGCTTCCGGTGGCTCCTTGTGGCCACATGACTCCAAACTCTTCACATTACTTTTTCTGTGTCTGTCCTTCTGCTTTTTTTTTTTTTTTTTTTTCCTTTTTGAGACGGAGTTTCACTCTTGTTGCCCAGGCTGGAGTATAATGGCGCGATCTTGGCTCACTGCAACCTCTACCTCCCAAGTTCAAGTGATTCTCCTGCCTCAGCCTCCCGAGTAGCTGGGATTACAGTAGTGCGCCACCACATCTGGCTAAATTGTTTTGTATTTTTAGTAGAGATGGGGTTTCACCATGTTGGCCGGGCTGGTCTCAAACTCCTGACCTTAGGTGATCCGCCCACCTTAGCCTCCCAAAGTGCTGGGATTACAGGTGTGAGCCACCGCGCTCAGCCTTGCTCTTCTTTTATCATCAGATTCAGGACCCACCTGGACAATACAGGATGTCTCATTTTGAGATCCTCGACGTAATATTCACAAAGGCCCTTTTTCCAAATAAGGTCCCATTCACAGGTCCCAGGGGGTCCAGGGGTTAGGATGCAGACAGGTCTTTGTGGAGTCACAGTGATCATTGTAGAAACCTGCAAATTATTCCTGTCACCTCTTCCTTCCTCCTCTCAACCCACCACTGATTCTGGTGACTTTTCTGCTCAATAGTCCTCCATCTTTATTGCTGACAGCTGGTCCCCCTCTGAGCGCAGAAACCTCCTAACTGGTTTCCGTGCATCCACCCTACTATGGACTGAATTGTGCTCCCTCTGCACCCCCAAGTTCAGATGATGACTATTTAGAGATAGGGCCTTTCAGGAGATAATGAAGGCCAATGAGGCGATAAAGGTGGGGCCCTAATCCCACAGGGCTGGTGTCCTTACAACCTTATAGGACAAGGAAGAGACTCCAGAGCTCGCTCTCTCCTGGCGCACACAGAGGAAAGGCCGTGTGAGGACACAGTGAGGAGAGGCATCTACAAGCCAGGAAGAGAGGCCTCAGCAGACACCAACCCTGATGGAACGTTGATCTTGAACGTAGAGCCACCAGAGCTGTGAGGAAATCAATGTTGAAGCATCCTAGTTCATAGTACTTTGGCAGTCTGAGGAGAAGAATACTCATTCTGTGCTCCCTCCCACCCGGTCTCCACACTGCAGCCAGTGACTGTGAGACACAAATCTCTAACTTCTGCTTAAGAGTCTTCTTCCCTTCTTCCCTCCCTCCTTCCCTTCCTCCTTCCCTCTTTCCCTTCCTTCCTTCTTTTCCTCCCTTCCTCTCTCCCTCCCTCTCTTCCTCCTGTCCTCTCTCCCTCCCTCTCTTACTCCCATCCTTCCCCTCTCCCTGCCTCTCTTCCCTCCATCCCTTCCTCCCTTCTTCTCTCCCTCCCTATCTCCCTTCATCTCTCCCTCCCTTCCTCTCTTTCCTCCCTTCCTCTTCTCCCTCTCCTCTCCTTCCTCCCTCCCTCCTTCCCCCCTTTCCTTCCTTCCTTTCTCCCACAAATGGATCCAAGGCACCGATCTAAGCACTAGGGATATAGCAGTGAACAAAACAGATAACTCCCACCTGATGTCCTTGTGTGAATCTTGCAGTCTAGCACCCTGGCTGCCTCTGGCTCTGGGGTTAAAGACCCACATTTGAACCTGGTCTGCAAAGCCCTGCATACTCGGAGCACTGAACAGCCTGCACAGCCTCCACTCTTTCCAGCTTACCTTCCTTCTCTACCACTTCTCACACGCACACACACGCACGCACACACACCAGGCCCTGTGGCTTACACAGCCTCTTCAGTCCTTCCAAAGGGCAGCGCTCCTTCCCTCCAGAGAGCTTTCAGACGCTGCAGTTCCTTCTGTCTGGAAGGGTCACTCTTTGCCTACTTTGTCCTTTTTCTACTCTCAGCCTCCTTAAGTAAGCCTGTCACAGGCTCTTAGCGGCTGTCACATCTCCCTTGCAGCACTGATCACAATGACCATTAAATAATTAACCGTACAACTAGTTGTTTAGTGTCTGTGTAGCCCACAGACGGACAGCCTGATGAGGACAATGTCTCTCTCTGCTTTTGCTTCCTGCTACCTTCCCAGGCTTAGCAGGGTTGATCGCAGTGGGTTCCTATTAACTGTTGTTACAGGAAAGAGCCAAGGAATAAATGAGCTATTTAAACCCTAAGAAGCCTCTCCCATCTGTTAGGTATTTTTGTACCCAGTGTATAGATGTAAAAGGAAGGTACAGGTGCAGGGTGCTTAGGTAACTGGCCCAAGGTTACCCTCTTAGTAACAGTAGAGACTGAAGTAGAAGTCCAGAGCTTTCTGGCTGGGCGATGTGGCTCATGCCTGTAATCCCAGCTCTTTGGGAGGCTCAGGCAGGTGAATCACAAGGTCAGGAGTTCAAGACCAGCTTGACCAAGGTGGTGAATCACCATCTCTGCTAAAAATACAAAAATTAGCTGGGTGTGGTGGTACGTGCTTGTAGTCCCAGATACTCAGGAGGCTGAGGCAGGAGAATCGCTTGAACCCGGGAGACAGAGGTTGCAGTGAGCCGAGATCTTGCCACTGCACTCTAGCCTAGTGACAGATTGAGACTCTATCTCAAA
>NW_016107387.1:3555043-3565772 GCF_001604975.1 Cebus imitator | reverse complement strand
AAAAAAGAAAGAAAGAAAAGAAAAGAAAAAAGAGAAAAAAGAAATTCAGAGCTTTCTGATTTCAAAGACCAGGCTCTAAAAAGCCACGACTCAAGCCCACTTTGCTTTAGATGATGAGAGAATTCTTAAAAGAAAGTCAGAAGCATCCTAACTAGAAAGTCATTAAAGAATGATTTTATTTTATTAAAATAATTATTGCAATCAACAGGAGAATGGATAAACAAATGTGATATAATTACATAATGGAATACCACTAGCAAAAAAGAGAAACAAACTACTAGTAACATGCTATTGCATCCAAGAATTGCAAAAACATGCTGAACCAAAGAAGCCAGACACAGAACACTATGTGCTGCATGGCTCTATGTGAAATTCCAGAAGAGGCAAAACCATGGCTGGTGAGAGCCATTAGGTCAGTGATTCCTCTGGGGTGAGGCAGGAAGTGTCTGGGAAAGAGCATGAGAGAATTTTCTGGGGCGATGATAATGTTCTGTATCTTGTTGGAGATTTCAGTAATCCATTTGTGTATGCATTTGTCCAAATTCAACATCCATACTCATGAGATGTGTTAATTTCTCTGTTTGCAAAGTTCATCTAAAAAAACCAAACAAACCCTTAAACCTATATTGAACTCTAGTAGGTGATAGGCATGCTGAAGTGTTTGGGGGTGAAGTATACTGATATCTGCAGCTTGTTTAGAAAATAAGACGGGGTTGGACACGGTGGCTTATGCCTGTAATCCCAGCACTTTGGGAGGCCGAGGTGGGCAGACCATGAGGTCAGGAGTTCGAGACCAGCCTGGCCAATATGGTGAAACCCCATCTCTACTAAAAGCACAAAATTAGCCGGGTGTGGTGGCGTGTGCCTGTAATCCTAGCAACTCAGGATGCGGAGGTTGTAGTGAGCCAAGATCCTGCCACTGCACTCCAGCCTGGGTGACTTGGTCTCAAAATAAAACAAAACAAAACAAAAAACAAAATAAAAATAAGATGGATGCTGGTGGACAGAGGGAGTAATGGATGGAGAGACTCGGGGTAAAGCAGGGAGAGTAAAATGTTATATGTAGAGTCTAGTGGGGGGGTTTATGGGTGTTCACCGCTCAGAACTTTCCAACTTGGCTGTATGTTTAAAAATTTTCATTATAAAATGTCAAAAAAAGTTCATGACCAGCCTGGCCAACATGGTAAAACCCCGTCTCTACTAAACATACAAAAATTAGCTGGGCATGGTGGTGGGTGCCTGTAATCTCGGTTACTCGGGAGGCTGAAGCAGGAGAATTGCTTGAACCTGGTGGGGGCGGAGATTGCAGTGAGCCGAGATCAAGCCGCTGCACTCCAGCCTGGGTGAGACAGAGTGAGACTTAGTTCAAAAAAAAAAAAAATGCATTTCAAAGCAGCTGATGTTTATGGTAATCAATCCACAATCCAAAGATGTATGATAGAAAAAATTATTCAGGTTTTTTTTTTTTTTTTTTTTTGAGATGGAGTTTCGCTCTTGTTGCCCAGGATGGAGTACAATGGCTCTATCTTGGTTCACCGCAACCTCCACCTCCTGGGTTCAAGCGACTGTCCTGCCTCAGCCTCCTGACTAGCTGGGATTACAGGCATGCACCATCATGCCTGGCTAATTTTGTATTTTTAGTAGAGATGGGGTTTCTCCACGTTGGTCAGGCTGGTCTCGAACTCCTGACCTCAAGTGATCTGCCCACCTCGGCCTCCTATAGTGCTGGGATTACAGGCATGAGCCACCGGGCCCAGCCTATTCACTGTTTTTTTTTGTTTTGTTTTATTAGTTTAAAAGGGATACTCAGCAGGGAGGATGTGTAGGGGCCTGGGAGTGGGGTTGGGAGATGCGTAATTCTTGGAGGATCTGGAAGAAGAGGCAGGTGGTGGGATCCTTTTCAGGATAGAGAGGTTACAGAATATAAGACTGAACCATTGAGGGCAACCTCCTCCTCCCTGAGGCCTCTGGGTGGCAGTTCGCTCTCAAAACTGGCTTAACTTATGATCCAGCATTGTTAAGTGCTGTTGCTGACATTCCCGACTTGGTAGTGAAATCAAGCCTGCGCTCTCTGGGGTGGTAGGAGGGGCCTGCCCGGATGGCCAATGTGATGGTGTCAATGGTAGAAGAAAGCTGGAGACATGGGCATCCTAATCTGGTCCCCAGCACTCACTGGTTTTGTGGCCCTGGGTGTGTCACTGAGCCTCCCCTGGCCTCAGTTGCCTTATCTGTAAAACGAAGACAATCATATTTAGCTTGCAGGGTTGGTATCAGAATTACAGATGATGGCATTATCAAGGTCAGCTATGTGTTGTCAAATCTGAGCCTCAGTCCCCACTGCTCCCTTCATTGGTGACTTGTGACACAGTTGATCGGGCCCTCCTCCTTGAAACACCTGCTGCTCTCTGCCTAGGACGTTACTCTCTCTTAGGTCTCTCCTAACCTCCCAGGTTACTCTTCCTCAGCCTCCTTTACTGAAACCTTCTCTGGTCAATCCTCCTCTTTGCCCAAATCACAAGATGGGCTAACCCCGGGGCCCAGTCCTCAGCCCTCCTTTGGGCTCTTCTTACACCCAGCCCCAACTCCTATGCAATTTCCATTCAAACAGGTCCAAAGTCAAGTCCTGGACACCCTCCCCACAACCTTTTTTTGTAAGTCTTCTATTTGTAAATGGCACCATCAATTCTCCTGGTTGTTTCAGCCAAAATCTTGGAATCATCTTTGACCTAATTTTTCTCTTCTACGCTTAATTCAACAACAGTCTCATTGCTTCCACTTTGGAAACATATCTGTAACTGCACGACTCCTGTCCACCCTCACGGTTAGCGGCCTGACCCAAACCCTAACTCCTCTCACCTGGACGGTTGCATCTGCTGCCTAACCCATCTCTCAGCTTCCACTCTTGCCTGCCTAAACCTTGTTTTCCTCACAGTAACTAGAATTGTTCTTAACCTATAGATATCATGACTCTGCTTCATCTCAAAGCTCTTGAACAGCTTCAGAATAATATCCATGTCCCCAGGATGTTCCCAGAGCTGGACCCATGCCCTGCTTCTGCTCATTCTGCTCCATCACCGCTCACTTCCCAGCTGCCCCTCCAACAAACCAATGCACTCCCACCCCACGACCTCTCCCTGTGCCATGCCCTCCACTGGATTGCCCTTCCCTTGATATCTAGAAGGCTGAATCTCCCACTGCTCTTAGATTCCTGCTCAAATTGCACCTCATCTTAGAGTCTCTCTCGACTACTCTGTCTGAAATCACACCGTATTTCAGTCTCCTCATTTTGCTTTATTTATTTATTTAGCTTTCCTTATTGCTTGGCATGGCATATTTATTTGCTCATTAAAACAATGATGTGTCTTCCTACATGAACATGAGCCACATGACAAAAGGGACTTCAAATATATTCCTTATCGCTGTATCCCCAACACCTAGGACAGAGCCTGGCGCCAGGTGGCTTGCCAATAAAGATTTGTGGGATGGATGAGTGAGTGAAAAATATGCCTCACTTAGTGCCTAGCCTAGAAAATACACCCACAAAATGATTATTGTAGCACCGTAATGGTCCTTTATGGAGAAAATGGGCAGAATTAGAGGGGAAGGACTTGATTTTGATCTTAAAATTAAAGGTCTTGAATGGAAAAATACTTAATCCTTCGGGCAGTTTCATTATTAGTGTGAGTCAGAGGTTGCTTTTCTGGCCTGGAAGATAGGTTGTTACATGACCCAGAAATTACGGCCCAGAACTATCCTGGCCAATAGTTCTGTTCTGCCTAAATTCCTTCCTCACCTGATTCCAGATTCCTTGTTTCTGCCTAAAGTGCATTGTTTTCTTTTCTTTTCTCCTTTCTTCCTTCCCTTTTTCTTTCTTTCTCTTTCTTTTTTCCTCTCCTTCCCTCCCTCCCTCCTTCTCTCTCTCTCTTTCTTTTTCTTTCCTTCTCTCTTTCTCTTTTTTCCTCTCCCTTTCCCTCCCTCCCTCCCTCCCTCCCTCCCTCCCTCCCTCCCTTCCTTCCTTCCTTCCTCTTTCTTTCTTTCTTTCTTTCTTTCTTTCTTTCTTTCTTTCTTTCTTTCNGTGCAATGGCATGATCTCGGCTCACTGCAACTTCCACCTCCCAGATTCAAGCGATTCTCCTACCTCAGCCCCCTGAGTAGCTGGAATTACAGGTGCTTACCATATGCCTGGCTAATTTTTGTATCTTTAGTAGAGATGGGTTTTTGCCATGTTGGCCAGGCTGGTCTCGAACTCCTGACCTCAAGTGATCTGCCCACCTCAGCCTCCCAAAGTGCTGGGATTACAGGTGTGAGCCATCACACCCGGCCCAACCACTTTGTTTTAATCGCTTATGTATTGTCTGCCTTTTCCTATGAGGTGCAGTCTCAGCATGGGCAGCACCCAGCCAGTCTCACTACTGCTTGTGGGCAGAGCACCCAGCACATGGCAGTCACCCCACAAATGCTAGCTGGCTAGATGGCATGTTAGGTAGGACATGGGGAGGCTTCCTCACCACAACCCCCCCAACCCCTGCTTCTTCTCTTCTGTTCCCTTCTGCCCATCTCCTGTCTGTTGCCTCTCTGCCTCTTCTGCCATATTCCCATACTGCTAGCGTCGTGGTCAGATTCCCAAGAGAGAGAATGCTGCACTGGTCTAGCTTTCTTGCTGCTCTCCTAGATCGCTGATTCATTCTTCCATCCACCTGCCCGTGTGTCCATCCGTCTCTCTGTCTTTTGTTGCTAGTGGGTTTCTGTTTTCCGTTCCCTTCTCCATTTCCTCCCGTGGGCCTTTGGTGGGATTAACCCCAATCCATATCTAGTCATTGCATTGGCCACTGGGATGGCTTCAGAGAAAGTCATGTGCCCCAATTTAGGCTAATGAGAGAACAACTAGTTATTTATTTATGTTTTTTGAGGTGGAGTCTCATTCTGTCACCCAGGTTGGAATGCAATGGCACAATCTAGGCTCACTGCAATCTCCGCCTTTCGGGTTCAAGCTATTCTCCTGCCTCAGTGAGTAGCTAGGATTGCAGGCACGTGCCACCACACACATGGCTAATTTCTTTTTTTGGTATTTATAGTAGAGACAGGAATTTCACCATTTTGGCCAGGCTAGTCTTGAACTCCTGACCTTGTGATCCACCCACCTCGGCCTCCCAAAGTGCTGGGATTACAGGAGTGAGCCACCGCGCCCAGCCTTAAGAGCTTGTTCTTATCTGGACCATGTGGTGTAAGAACAAGATCTTGTCTGCCTGGATGTTCTGGGCCAACCCAAGGAGCCACACAAGATAGGAGGGAGTGAGAGACAGGTAGAGAGAGAAAGGGAGAGGTTGATTAGGTTCTGGATGACGTGGTTTGAGTTACTGGATCAAGTCTCATTTGAAGCTAGAACTATTTCTGAACATCCAAGATTTTTTACTTATTACATTCCTTTAGCCAGTTTTAACTGGGTGCTCTAACTGGGTTGCTTGCAACCCAGAAGATCCTACCTGCACACCATCTAGCCAGCTATCATTTGTGGGGTGACTGCCATGTGCTGGGTGGTCTGCCAACAAGCAGTACTAAGCCTGGCTGGGTGCTGCCCACGCTGAGACTGCATCTTATAGGGAAAGGCAGGCGATTACATAAGCAGTTAAAACAAAGTGGTCACCCCATTGTCTCCAAGCAGAGTGGATGGTTGGATTGGCTCCATTTTTAAAAGCCAGTCTTTACATATCTTTATGTGTGCCTTTGCATAGGAAAACGTTAGAGATGTGATCTGCTGGCTTCTTTTACACTTTGCTTTGTTTTTGCAGTGAACCTTAATTACTCTAAAATCAAGAGGGGAAATGCTATTAGAATCAAAATGGTAAGTATGGTAAGCCTTGTGCTGGGATGCTGTTAGGAGCACTTAGCAGGGACTGGCTTTAGGCAGCTGCATAACTGCCGGGAGCAGAAGAGAAGGTTCAGTGATGGTCCCTTATGCATGGAGACCCTTAGCAAGGCCCTGGGGGTATCAGCTGGTCAGAGAAACCATAGGCAGGAGCAAGGAGTCCCTGGCCCATTCTCCAGACATCTGGGGCGTTGGCTCCCTGATCTGGCCAGGAGCGTTTCCCCAGCTCATTCCTCTGTCTTACAGTGGGGAGCTGGTTACTGGAAGGAAGCACAAAGCCCTTTCCTTTCAGGGCTCCAGAAGCTGAACATTAAGAAACCATTGCAAATACAGTAATTGCTCAGAATGAGCATTAATGTCCTATTAAAAAGAGGCTGCTGCTGTGGCTGGAATGTCTAATTCAGCATCCATTTCCTGAAAACCATGTTAATGTGATTTGAGCTAATTGCCTCCTCGCTGCCGAGGCTCAGTCCAGAAATTTCTGAGGCCTCTGCCCTTCAGTCATTGCAGAAGCACAAGAATCTCTCACTCCCTTTCCTGGCAGGGTGTTACGGAAGCCCAGGTAGCAAGCAATCATCCCTCAGTCAGAGATTGGCCACTCTGTGTGACACTGGACTAGGTGTTGAGGCGGTAGGGACACTCATTAAATCTCATTCTGTGCCTTTGAGGCATGTGACGTGTGTCTAAAAAGTCAGGACAACCTTGGCTAAGTAATGAAGGATTGGACAACATACAAGACAGCACGGACTCTTCATTAGCTCAGTCATTCTTGGTGGTAGGGAGCACACTGGGATAACACAGCTCTGGTCCCGCAGTCACAGGAGCTTACATTCTAATGAGACAGACATTGAAGAAGCAATTGCACAGTGGTTGATTAACCACAAGAGTCATATGCATGATGGATCATACAACATGTCAAGAGAGAATAAAACAAGGAGTGGGGAGGGAAGTGACCTAGCCTGGGAGGTCCAAAAAAGCCTCCTAGGGAACAGGAGACCCGAGAATGTGCAGGAATGAGCAGAGCACATGGGCAAGGAGGAGTTCTTAACCTCTGCACTTTTTTTTTTGAGATGGAGTCTCGCCCTGTCACCAGGCTGGAGTGCAGTGGCTATTCACAGGTGTGATCCGACTACTGATCAGCACGGGAGTTTTGACCTGCTCCGTTTCCGACCTGGGCCAGTTCACCCCTCCTTAGGCAACCTGGTGGTCCCCTGCTCCCAGGAGGTCACCATATTGATGCCGAACTTAGTGCGGACACCCGATCAGCATAGCGCACTACAATCCAGAGCTCCTGGGCTCAAGCAATCCTCCCACCTCAGCCTCCTGAGTAGCTGGGACTACAGGTACGCTCCACTGCACCCAGATATATATATATATATTTTTTTCAGATGGAGTTTCACTCTTGTTGTCCAGGCTAGAGTGCGATGGCGTGATCTCGCCTCACTGCAACCTCCACCTCCCAGATTTAAGCAATTCTCCTGCCTCAGCATCCCGAGTAGCTGGGATTACAGGCATTTAGCACCACACCCAGCTAATTTTTTGTGTTTTTCATAGAGATGGGATTTCTCCATGTTGCTCAGGCTGGTCTCAAACTCCCAACCTCAGGTGATCTGCCCGCCTTGGCCTCCCAAAGTGCTGAGATTACAGGCAGGAGCCACCGCGCCCAGCCTCATAAAAATTTTTAATTAAAAATCTGTATTTTGGTGGTGGTTCCACTGCAGATGGCAGATTGAAACACAAGAATTTTTTTTCTGCATTAGGGATCTTGTAATAGGTTGACAGAAAAAAGAGGGTTGAAAATACAACAGATGTAGGGTACATTCGAAAGGGTAGTCCACACTGAGAGACTGTAAAACCTAGTAACTAAGAACACAGATTCTAGAACTGAACTCCCTGGGCTCAAATCTCAGCTATGTCTCATACGATTTGCATTTCTTTATCTGTAAAATGGATAGATGGAAGCAGTTGTACCTCCTAGGGTTGAGAGTGTTACGTGAGTGGATATGTGTGAAGCACTTAGAAAATGCACTGGGCTGGGCATGGTGGCTCATGCCTGTAATCCCAGCACTTCAGGAGGCTGAGGCGGGTGGATCACCTGAGGTTGGGAGTTCGAGACCAGCCTCACCAACATGTAGAAACCCTGTGTCTACTAAAAATACAAAATTAGCTGGGGGTGGTGGCACATGTCTGTAATCCCAGCTACTCGGGAGACTAAGGCAGGAGAATCACTTGAATCCAGGAGGCGGAGGTTGCAGTGAGCCGAGATTTCGCCATTGCACTCCAGCCTGGGCAANTTTTTTTTTGGGGGGAATCAAGGTCCCACTCTGTCACCCAGGCTTAAGTGCAGTGTTTCTATCAAAACTCACTGCAGCCTTGACATCCTGGACTCATGTGATCCTCCTGCCTCAGCCTCTCAGGCAGCCGGGACTATAGGCGCACACCACCATGCCCAGCTAATTTTTAAAATTTTTGTAGAGATGAGGTGTTGCTATGTTGCCCAAGCTGGGGCCTGTATGCATTTCTTTGAAATGATCCTAAGCATAAGCATGCCACCACCCGGTGATTCCAGGCTGCAGCTTTCCAGTGGCTGCAAAGCCTTGTCTCTTAAAAAAATAAAAAATAAAAAATAAAAGACAGTGCTGTTACACATTTCAACAAAGCCGGTTAAAAGACATTGATCAGAAGTCTGCTGAGCAGGCTTTGAAATTAGTTCTGCTTGGATATTGGACCTTCTTATCTCTGCAGACAAAGATATACAGCCCCGGGTACCACAGGCAGGAAGTGGGCCTTTGATCTCTGTGGGGAGATCTGCTTTATAGCTCTTTAAAAAATTGAATTATGTTCTGCGTAAGTGTATTTTGAGGACGTCATAGTCTATGGAAACAAGTAGGATTCCTTTATCAGAAAGGCGATTGTAGGTTCTACAATCACAGAACAAATATACGGTGCCTACTCTGCTGATCATACTGTGACTTTTGGATGAGGTTCAAATACTGGATGGAAAGGAGCAAAATAGAGAGAGATAGAGATTGATACACACACACAGGCACACACGCACACACGCACACTCATACACACGCGCACACATGCACGCACACGCATGCACACACACACGCATACACACACATGCATACACACATACAGATTGCCGGGAGAGGGGAAGAGAAAAAGGGAGAGAAACAGGAAGGAGGGGAGAGAGAGGGAAACAAGGGGAGGAAAAGGGTGGGAGAGAGAGACAAAATAACTCTTCAAATTTGAGAGAGATGGAAAGGGTTCCAGCTGATGATGGCTGCGGGCGTTACTGTATTTCACTCCTGTACCTACTTGGTGAGCTGGGAGCTAGGGGCAGAGTAAGAGTTGCTATTTCCTTCCTTTCATTTTTCTCTTTTTAGCTTCTAGCCTATCTGGGCAAAAAATAACCTGTCACCAGCCTGGCCCAACCAACAAGCAGTACCCTGGGATGGGCAGGGAGAGTTTGGTCCCCCGTGAGTTGTAGGAGGTTACTCTCAAATCTGAGAGGTGACATGGCTTGCCAGGATCCCAGAGCGAGTGGAGTGGGGACCTCCCCTGGAATCCTACTGTTCAGACTCTCAGCTCCCCTGTTTCTGCCCACACATACACAGATTTTCAGACCACGCTTCCTGAGGGGGAGGAGGGAGGCACCGAAGCAGCTGTGACTCTCGGGCCCATCTTTAATCAGAGCAGCTCTGCTCAGACTTAAAAAAAAAAAAATGTTGGCTTGGAGCAGTGGCTCACATCTGCAATCCCAATACTTTGGGAGGCTAAGGCGGACGGATCATAAGATCAGGAGTTCGAGACCAGCCTGACCAACATGGTGAAACGCCGTCTCAACTAAAAACACAAAAATTAGCCGGGTGTGGTGGCATGTGCCTATAATCCTAGCTACTCAGGAGGCTGAGGCAGGAGATTGCTTGAACCCGGGAGGCGGAGGTTGCAGTGAGCCGAGATCGTGCCACTGCACTCCAGCCTGGGGAATAGACTGGGACTCCATCTCAAAAAAAAAAAGTTAGTTCATGTGTTTTTATTAACTCATACACAATTACTTGTCTTCTGGTTTGTTGAAGCAATCAGTCAGACAACAATTTGCCACAGTAATTTTGGTCTAAGTGGCTGGCCATAAACACTCCAGTACCACATTCATCTGAAGAGCATTCCCAAAGAAGGCAGCTAATTTGGCCATTCTCATCCATTTCATAGTATTTCAGGACAGCCAGTGTACCTTCTTTCTCTCATGCTTATTCTTCTTGGGAGTGGTGTAAGATTTCTTCCTTTTCTTAGCACCACCATGAAGTCTTAATGTAAGATGAAGAGTAGACACTTTTTGAAAATTGTAGTCAGCTGGGCATGGTGGCTGATGCCTGTAATCCCAGCACTTTGGGAGGCCGAGGCGGGGGGTTGCTTCAGCTCAGGGATTCAAGACGAGCCTGGGCGACATGGCAAAACCCTGTCTCTACTAAAAATACAAAAGTCAGTCAGGCATGGTGGTGTGTGCCTATAGTCCCAGCAATGCGGGAGGCTGAGGTGGGAGGATGGATCACTTGAGCCTAGAAGGCGGAGGTTTCAGTGAGTGAGCCAAGATTGCACCACTGCATTCCAGCCTGGGTGACACAGCAAGACTCTCTCTCTTACTCTCCCTCCCTCTCTCTCTCTCTCTCTCTCTCGAAAGTTGTAGTCAAAGTATATCCACCTTCTTCCAGTTGCTTTCCAGCAAAGATCAGCCTTTGTTTATCAAGAGGAATGCCTTTCTTATTCTGGGTCTTGGCCTTAACATTTTCTGTCATATCCAAGAGTTCAACCTTGAGGGTGATGGTCTTCCCCATAAAGATATATATATGTATATAT
>NW_016107387.1:3543772-3553691 GCF_001604975.1 Cebus imitator | reverse complement strand
AAAAAAAAAAAAAAAAAAAAGAGAGAGAAAGAAAATGCACTGAGTAACTGCCTTTGTAACTGTTAATTCAGAGATGGGGAACTCAGGTTAGATTAAGCAGCTGTTACGAACTGCTAATCAAGGGAGAAGTTAACATTTCCTTCAATAACTAGTTCTATCAGTCCAATAACTTTATTCTTTAATATTGATGCTTGGTCAAATTAATGAAGACATTTTATTGGGTTAGCTCCTTTGGTTGGAAGGAAGAAAACATCACTCTGGATAGCTCAAGAAACAAGTTAAATAGGACAGGGGATGTAGTGATCCTTGTAAGCATAACAGTGGGCAAAGAGAGGAGACAAAAATCTCAGAACAGGATGAGAGTGGGTTCTTGAATGCAGGATCCGGTACGGTGTGGCTCCTGGAGGTGGAACAGCCACGTCCCCTTCAGTCTTCAGAAGCAGGAGCTGGTGGCTTCTTGCTGGAACAGTCCATCGTCCACTCATTCTCATGTCCCTATTTTGGGACAATGGGTGACCACTTTGTTTTGTTTTTTTTGAGATGGAGTTTTGCTCTTGTTGCCCAGGCTGGAGTGCAATGGCATGATCTCGGCTCACTGCAACTTCCACCTCCCAGATTCAAGCGATTCTCCTACCTCAGCCCCCTGAGTAGCTGGAATTACAGGTGCTTACCATATGCCTGGCTAATTTTTGTATCTTTAGTAGAGATGGGTTTTTGCCATGTTGGCCAGGCTGGTCTCGAACTCCTGACCTCAAGTGATCTGCCCACCTCAGCCTCCCAAAGTGCTGGGATTACAGGTGTGAGCCATCACACCCGGCCCAACCACTTTGTTTTAATCGCTTATGTATTGTCTGCCTTTTCCTATGAGGTGCAGTCTCAGCATGGGCAGCACCCAGCCAGTCTCACTACTGCTTGTGGGCAGAGCACCCAGCACATGGCAGTCACCCCACAAATGCTAGCTGGCTAGATGGCATGTTAGGTAGGACATGGGGAGGCTTCCTCACCACAACCCCCCCAACCCCTGCTTCTTCTCTTCTGTTCCCTTCTGCCCATCTCCTGTCTGTTGCCTCTCTGCCTCTTCTGCCATATTCCCATACTGCTAGCGTCGTGGTCAGATTCCCAAGAGAGAGAATGCTGCACTGGTCTAGCTTTCTTGCTGCTCTCCTAGATCGCTGATTCATTCTTCCATCCACCTGCCCGTGTGTCCATCCGTCTCTCTGTCTTTTGTTGCTAGTGGGTTTCTGTTTTCCGTTCCCTTCTCCATTTCCTCCCGTGGGCCTTTGGTGGGATTAACCCCAATCCATATCTAGTCATTGCATTGGCCACTGGGATGGCTTCAGAGAAAGTCATGTGCCCCAATTTAGGCTAATGAGAGAACAACTAGTTATTTATTTATGTTTTTTGAGGTGGAGTCTCATTCTGTCACCCAGGTTGGAATGCAATGGCACAATCTAGGCTCACTGCAATCTCCGCCTTTCGGGTTCAAGCTATTCTCCTGCCTCAGTGAGTAGCTAGGATTGCAGGCACGTGCCACCACACACATGGCTAATTTCTTTTTTTGGTATTTATAGTAGAGACAGGAATTTCACCATTTTGGCCAGGCTAGTCTTGAACTCCTGACCTTGTGATCCACCCACCTCGGCCTCCCAAAGTGCTGGGATTACAGGAGTGAGCCACCGCGCCCAGCCTTAAGAGCTTGTTCTTATCTGGACCATGTGGTGTAAGAACAAGATCTTGTCTGCCTGGATGTTCTGGGCCAACCCAAGGAGCCACACAAGATAGGAGGGAGTGAGAGACAGGTAGAGAGAGAAAGGGAGAGGTTGATTAGGTTCTGGATGACGTGGTTTGAGTTACTGGATCAAGTCTCATTTGAAGCTAGAACTATTTCTGAACATCCAAGATTTTTTACTTATTACATTCCTTTAGCCAGTTTTAACTGGGTGCTCTAACTGGGTTGCTTGCAACCCAGAAGATCCTACCTGCACACCATCTAGCCAGCTATCATTTGTGGGGTGACTGCCATGTGCTGGGTGGTCTGCCAACAAGCAGTACTAAGCCTGGCTGGGTGCTGCCCACGCTGAGACTGCATCTTATAGGGAAAGGCAGGCGATTACATAAGCAGTTAAAACAAAGTGGTCACCCCATTGTCTCCAAGCAGAGTGGATGGTTGGATTGGCTCCATTTTTAAAAGCCAGTCTTTACATATCTTTATGTGTGCCTTTGCATAGGAAAACGTTAGAGATGTGATCTGCTGGCTTCTTTTACACTTTGCTTTGTTTTTGCAGTGAACCTTAATTACTCTAAAATCAAGAGGGGAAATGCTATTAGAATCAAAATGGTAAGTATGGTAAGCCTTGTGCTGGGATGCTGTTAGGAGCACTTAGCAGGGACTGGCTTTAGGCAGCTGCATAACTGCCGGGAGCAGAAGAGAAGGTTCAGTGATGGTCCCTTATGCATGGAGACCCTTAGCAAGGCCCTGGGGGTATCAGCTGGTCAGAGAAACCATAGGCAGGAGCAAGGAGTCCCTGGCCCATTCTCCAGACATCTGGGGCGTTGGCTCCCTGATCTGGCCAGGAGCGTTTCCCCAGCTCATTCCTCTGTCTTACAGTGGGGAGCTGGTTACTGGAAGGAAGCACAAAGCCCTTTCCTTTCAGGGCTCCAGAAGCTGAACATTAAGAAACCATTGCAAATACAGTAATTGCTCAGAATGAGCATTAATGTCCTATTAAAAAGAGGCTGCTGCTGTGGCTGGAATGTCTAATTCAGCATCCATTTCCTGAAAACCATGTTAATGTGATTTGAGCTAATTGCCTCCTCGCTGCCGAGGCTCAGTCCAGAAATTTCTGAGGCCTCTGCCCTTCAGTCATTGCAGAAGCACAAGAATCTCTCACTCCCTTTCCTGGCAGGGTGTTACGGAAGCCCAGGTAGCAAGCAATCATCCCTCAGTCAGAGATTGGCCACTCTGTGTGACACTGGACTAGGTGTTGAGGCGGTAGGGACACTCATTAAATCTCATTCTGTGCCTTTGAGGCATGTGACGTGTGTCTAAAAAGTCAGGACAACCTTGGCTAAGTAATGAAGGATTGGACAACATACAAGACAGCACGGACTCTTCATTAGCTCAGTCATTCTTGGTGGTAGGGAGCACACTGGGATAACACAGCTCTGGTCCCGCAGTCACAGGAGCTTACATTCTAATGAGACAGACATTGAAGAAGCAATTGCACAGTGGTTGATTAACCACAAGAGTCATATGCATGATGGATCATACAACATGTCAAGAGAGAATAAAACAAGGAGTGGGGAGGGAAGTGACCTAGCCTGGGAGGTCCAAAAAAGCCTCCTAGGGAACAGGAGACCCGAGAATGTGCAGGAATGAGCAGAGCACATGGGCAAGGAGGAGTTCTTAACCTCTGCACTTTTTTTTTTGAGATGGAGTCTCGCCCTGTCACCAGGCTGGAGTGCAGTGGCTCGATCTCAGCTCACTGCAACCTCCGTCTCCCAGGTTCAAGTGATTCTCCTGCCTCAGCCTCCTGAGTAGTTGGGACTACAGGCATGCACCACAACACCCAGCTAATTTTTTGTATTTTTTAGTAGAGACAGGGTTTCACCATATTGGCCAGGCTGGTCTCGAACTCTTAACCTTGTGATCTGCCCACCTTGGCCTCCCAAAGTTCTGGGATTACAGACGTGAGCCACTGCGCCCAGCCTACCTCCATGCTGTTTGAGGAGTACAGGAGGGTGAACATAGGAAAGGCCAAGGCGGTACCCGGTAAGGCAGCTCTGTCTCTCTCCCTTGCTGCCTGCCGCAGCGTGTCATGGCACCTGGTGCCAGGACCTTGGAATTGGGAGACCTGGGTCCCAGTCCCACCTCTAGCTTTGTGTCCCAAGAGGAGTTACTCACATGTTATTGAGAACATACCATGCACACCTGGGTTTCCACTCCTCAGTGGAAAACACTGGAGATTACTGACTTCCAGTGCTACACGGTGATGTAAATTCTAGGTTCTGAGTCCTGCACAATGAGATGGAACCATCCTGCAAGGGTCGGCCTGTAGGGGGTTGGAGGGAGAGAGAGTGCAGGGGGCCAAGTCAGACTATGGGGTCTGAGGGCTTAAAGGGTGGTCCATCCTGTGGCCAGGAGCGAGTTCTCTTTCTGGGCCCTGCAGCTGCACCGTCCTAAGCTCCACAACTGGGCTTCTCTCGTCCAGCCCTGACTCCTGGAGCTGAGTTCTAGTCCAGCTCGAACTCCAGTCAGAGAGACTTCTTGAGTTCTTTTCCTGGGAACTTTGTGTTTTAAATCCTTACAACAGCTTATAGTGTGGTCATGATGATCCCCATTTTACAGATGAGGCCACTGAGGCATACAACACTGAAGGGGCTTGCTGAAGAGCAGGGTTGCAGGTTGGGTTTCCAGAGAAGCTGAACCTGAGACAAAGCTCAGTGTGCAGGACTGCTAGGAAGGGCCGGGAAACGCTGAGCTGCGATGCCGTCTTGACGCGGGTCTCAGTCAATCCTGACCCTCTTGGTCCCCTTATAAATCAGGGACTGAAGGCAGAGACTTGAGGGTAAAGGGAAGGGGCAAGCAGAGGATCTGGACAGAACTCCACAACTGGCCTTTATTAGTGAGGTGACTGGTGATGCTGTGAAATGCCTCAGACCCTTCTTCAGGAATGAAGGACTTACTTGCCCAGCTCCTGGGAGTGCTGCCAGAGGTGGCTTTCAGCTGTCAGCCATGGATTGTCTCACCTGAAAAAAATGGCCTGTCCTGGCCAAATGTGGTGGCTCGCGCCTGTAATCCCAGCACTTTGGGAGGCCGAGGCGGGCGGATCACGAGGTCAAAAGATCGAGACCATCCTGGCCAACATGGTAAAACCCTGTCTTTACTGAAAAATACAAAACTTAGCTGGGTATGGTGGCGTGCACCTGTAGCCCTAGCTACTGGGGAGGCTGAGGCAGGAGAATCGCTTTAACCCGGGAGGCAGTGATTGCAGTGAGCTGATATCACGCCACTGCACACCAGCCTGGTGTCAGAGCAAGACTCCATCTCAAAAAAAAAAAAAAAAAAAAAAAAAAGGCCTGTCCCAAAGTCATGCCTCTTTCCAGGGGTAGCCTGTGATCAGGGAGTGATCCAAGGCAGGGCATAAAGGCCTGGTTCCCTTTACCCAACTTGAGACAATGCCAAAGGGTCAGCCCAGCTCCAAAACTCCCCTCAGGGTTGACTGAGACCTTAGTCAAGACAGCATCGCAGCTCAGCGTTTCCCAGCCCTTCCTAGCAGTCCGGCACACTGAGCTTTGTCTCACGTTCTGCGTCTCCAGAGACCCAAGCTGCAAGCCTGCTCTTCGGCAAGTCCCTTCAGCATTTTATGCCTCAGTTTACTCATTTGTAAAATGGGGATCATCATGACCACACTTTAGGCTGTAGTAAGGATTTATTAAAAATTCCTAAGGGTGGGATTATTTATAAAGATGTTTGTGTTTCATTCTGTCTTCAGCACTGCAGGTGTTTGAAAGGAATGAGAGGTACTCTCTGTTCTAAATAAGAGCTACTTTATCTCAGGGAATTGCAGCAGGTTTTGTACTTCAGGAAGGAAAACAGGTGGTAGCTCAAGTCTGTAATGCTAGCCCTTTGGGAGCATTGTCTCACGTTCTGCTTATACATATGTTCTATATATACATATATACACACATATGTGTATATACATACATGCATATATAAATGTATATATGTACACACACACACATATGTATGTATATTTTTGTGAGAGCAATGGCACCATCTTTGCTCACTGCCTCCGCCTCCTGGGCTCAAGCGATTCTTCTGCCTCAGCCTCCCGAGTAGCTGGGACTACAGGTGTGTGCCATGATGCCGCCTAATTTTTGTATTTTTAGTAGAGATGGGGTTTCACCATGTTGGCCAGGCTGGTCTTGAACTCCTGACCTAAAGTGATCCACCCGCCTTGGCCTCCCAAAGTGCTGGGATTACAGGCATGAGCCACTGTGCCCGGCTCAAATTTTTTTCTTTTTCTTTTTTTTTTTTTTTTAACAAGAAAGAAAACAGATGTTCCAAACACCTTGGAGACGAAGCCCAGCTTTTGTCTGGGATGTAGAAACTCATGGTGGGGAGGGTGATGATAGCTGGGAAGAGTATCTGCTTCTCTAAGTCTGAGCGATGCTTGGCGGTATTACTTTTTGTTGAGTGGAGGCCCTTCTGCCCTTATTCTCTGTAGCCCCCACCTGAGGGAGGTGTCTAATGGTGCCTGTGGATGTTGAGCAGCAGGGGCACCTACCTCCGTGGCTGAGAATTCATTCACTGAAGGTCCACTTCTGGGCCTGTCTGGAGAATCAGGGCTTGGCAGGGAGGACTGGACTTGTTGACAGATGGTGGGTCCAGTGACAACCATGGTAAGCATTGTGGTCTGAGGAACCCTCACCCCCCATTGCTCTGGCACTATGGAATCTGCCTCCTCCCATGGATACTTGTATGAACTGTATTAGAAAAAAAGGACCTTTACACATGGCAGAGGTTGAATTTTTCTCATCCTGATTCATAGGATACTGTCCCAGATTCTTGAATTTCTGTGTTCTGTTCTTTTCTTTCTCTCTCCTTCCTTCCTTCCCTCCCTCCCTCCCTCCCTCCCTCCTTCCTTCCTTCCTTCCTTCCTTCTTCCTTCCCTCTTTTTTTTTTTGACTGACTCTTGCTCTGTTGCCCAGGCTGTAGTACAGTGGCATGATCTCAGCTCACTGCAACCTCCACCTCCCAGACTCAAGCAATTCTCCTGCCTCAGCCTCCTAAGTAGCTAGGATTACAGACATGCACCACCATGCCTGGCTAGTTTTTTTTGTAATTTTAGTAGAGCCAGGGGTTCACCATGTTGGCCAGTCTGGTCTCGAACTCCTGACCTCAAGTGATCTGCCTGCCTCAACCTCACAAAGTGCTGGGATTATAGGCATGAGCCACCGCACCCAGATGGATTTCTGTGTTTACTAATAAATTCAAACTCTCTAGTGTGATTCCTAGCACATAGTAGATGCTCAATAAATATTCTCTTCTGCTCACCAACTTATCCCCATCTCTGTCTGCTGCATATTTACTGTGGTGCTATGTGTGCGCTGCATATATATATATATATATATATATATATATATATAGAGAGAGAGAGAGAGAGAGAGAGACATACACAAAATGGTCCAAAAGATAGGTGCATAGATACAGATACTGCATTTTTATAGGGCACACAGATACCAGTTGCGTGCATGCATTCATTCACTTACTTAGGTCAGAGTTTCTCAACCTCAGCACTAGAGACATTTTGGGCTGTGTAATTGTTTACTGTGGGTTGCTGTGCTGTTTGTGGTAGGAGGTTTAAGTATCGTCCCTGGTCTCACTCAATGCTGGTAAGATTCTCCAAGTCAGGACAATCAAAAATGTTTCCAGACGTGGCCAAATGTCCCAGTGGAGGAGGGGGAGTCAAAATCAACCCTGGTGGAGAATCAGTGGTTTTAAAAAGGGAGAGGGGGCTGGGCATGGTGGCTCACTTCTGCAATCCTGATACTTTGTGAGGCAGAGGCAAGAGATCACTTGAGGCCAGGAGTTCAAGACCACCAGCCTGCGCAACACAGTGAGACCCCATCTGTACAAAAAGTCTAAAAATTAGCTGGGTGCGGTGGCTCATGCCTGTAGTCCCAGCTACTAGGGAGGCTGAGGCGGGAGGACTGCTTGAACCCGGGAGGTTAAGGCTGCAGTGAATCATGATCATCATGCCAGTGCACTCCAGCTTGGGTGACAGAACACGACTCTGTCTCTTAAAAAAAAAATTTAATAAAAAAAAGGGAGCAGAAAAAAACATTTATCCATTTCCTTGGGGATTACACATCAAGGCACAAATACCACTCAACACTTCCCAGCCTCCCTGAGGCTGCAGCCTGGCCATCACTTTCCTCACTAGATGGCACTCAGCACCCACTGCTCTCTCTCACTGGAGGGGAGGGCCTGGCAGCCACTGTTTCTTTCCAGGAGAACCTGGGCATCTAACTCCATCCCGGGCGTAACCTGTATTGGGCACAGGACAGAGCTCTCAGTTAGTACAAGGGATGGTCCAGGTGT
This sequence comes from Cebus imitator, assembly GCF_001604975.1. Classification (NCBI taxonomy): domain Eukaryota; kingdom Metazoa; phylum Chordata; class Mammalia; order Primates; family Cebidae; genus Cebus; species Cebus imitator. The sequence continues at coordinate 3,545,584 of NW_016107387.1, read as the reverse complement.
GGGCTTAACTGATCCCATCACTAATCCCCGCAGGGTCCTCTCAACAGCAGGGAGCAGGCCTGGGCCTCTGACCCCTGGATGGTCCTTCTTTCCTGAATGCTCAGTGAGGTGGTTCCCTAGTAACGGCACAGGCTTCTAGCAGCCCCAGGGCACATGAACCATGGACAAAGGGCTGACTAGACAGAGAGTCTTGCAGTCCTCATTGTGAGCATTGTGTCAGCGTTAACCCTGGGGAGCTCCTGGGTTAACGTGCTGTGCTTTCGACCCTTCTCTCTGGAGGACAGTAACCTGGGCCCTGCCCATCCTACTGGAGCCATTACTCAGAGCTCTGGGCTGCAAAGGCCCAGAGAAAGGACGATGAGGCCTTTCTCATTCATTCATTCATTCACTCACTCTCTCATTCATTCAATTGTTCAACAGGTATACCTTGTGCCTCTATTCTGTCTATTTATTGAGCCACTAATACATGTACATCTCTGGGAATATTAAGTTGGTTGAGACACGGGTTGAATATGCTGTGCAACAGTGGGGAATTTAAAATTCCTTGACCTCCAGTCATTTTTTGTTTCTTTTGTTTTGTTTTGAGACAGAGTCTCGCTCTATTGCACAGGCTGGAGTGCAATGGTGCCATCATGGTTCATTGCAACCTCTGCCTCCCAGGTTCAAGCGATTCTCCTGCCTCAGCCTCCTGAGTAGCTGGGATTACAGGCACCCGCAGCTATGCCCAGCTAAGTTTTGTATTTTTAGTAGAGATGGGGTTTCACCATGTTGGCCAGGCTGGTCTTGAACTCCTGACCTCAGGTGATCCGCCCACCTTGGCTTCCCAAATTGCTGGGATTACAGGCATGAACCACTGCGCCTGCCTCCAGTAGTTTTTTTTATTGGCTTGGAAGAGCCATCCACTTGCAGGAAAGCTAAGGACTAATATGAATTTTTCATAAAGCAGAAGCACCCGGGAGAAATTACCAGGTGCCTGCGATAGAGGAAGATGGAGCAAGGGAGGAGCAGCCTTTATTGTGTGCTCATGTGTGGGAGCCCCGTAGCACGCATGCAGCCTGGGAAGAGCTTAACTGGCCCACTCCACAGATGAGGAATGAGGAGCCTGGAGAAGTGAAGAACATGCCCCAATGTAATGCCTCTGCTGAAGACAATGAGGGCTTGATGACTTGAGGATTTGACTCCCTTTTCTGTTACAGCCAGCCTGGCTGCCTCCAAACATTCTCCGACTTGCTTCCTAGTTGCTGTCCTCATGTTCCCTCCTCCTCCACTTTTCTAAAAACTACGCTCTTTTAAGAGCCAAGTCTGAAGTGAAGGCCATACTGGAAGTTGGGGGCTGGCTGGACTACTCGGGCTGCTTGATCGGCTCTATCTCTCTAACACCTGCATTCTAAGAACCACATGAAGGACTCGCTGGTTTGCGGCTTAGTGGGGCTGGCTGGGGCCGGGCGAGGGTGTGCAAGTCAGCTTGGTTAAGGAAAATAATCTAGGAGGCTTGTGTTTTGGGACGCTGGCTGCTGACTTCTTTTCTTACCCTCTTTGTTCCAGGTAACCGTGCAGATCCTGGCACTTGGGCTGTTTCTAGGAGTCTGTGCTTTTCTCCTGAGGGGCTGGCTGGGAAGGGCTGCCTGGGAGACAGTGGCTGCTCACTCTTTCCATTTTTCTCTCCCATGATCTCAAAGCCACCCATTAAGGGAAGCATCCACTGCTTGGGCAATTTACTTTTGTGCAGAAAGAGAATGACATTTGCACTATTTGCTCTTCTTCTTCTTCTTTTTTTTTTTTTTTTTTTTTTTTTGTCTCATGTTCACCCTT
>NW_016107387.1:3519138-3543725 GCF_001604975.1 Cebus imitator | reverse complement strand
TCTGAGATGGAGCCTTGCTCTGTCATCCATGCTGGAGTGCAGTGGCACGATCTCGGCTCACTTCAAACTCCACCTCCCAGGTTCAAGGAATTCTCCTACCTCAGCCTCCTGAGTAGTTGGGATTACAGGCATGTGCCATCATGCCCGGCTAACTATTTTGTATTTTTAGTAAAGACAGGGTTTCACCATATTGGCCAGGCTGGTCTTGAACTCCTGACCTTGTGATCTGCCTGCCTCAGCCTCCCAAAGTGCTGGGGTTACAAGCGTGCGCCACCGCGCCTGGCTGCTATTTGCTGTTCCAATGCACTCAGTATGTCCTCCTTTCTGGTTAATTTGGGTCCCAACTAGGGAGTCCTGCACTGACATCATTCAGGCGGCTGGGGGCTCTGGCTGCTGCGTTTCTGGCAGGACAGATCCCCACTCCCTTGGATAACTGCCCAGCCCAGTTATCCATCGAGGGGATGCTTCAAACGGCTAGCAAAGTGTGAGCAGTGGTGAAGCTTGCTTTATTAACCATCGAGCAAATATATTTTAATTAAATTGCAAAGATACACATCTTTGGTTCCCTCTTGAAATCTCACAGAAAGCATGCCAGGGAAGAAAACTGACACAGGGAGAATATTCGAATCAGAAGTATTTCCAGTTTAGGATATCAGCAGGGGCAGGCAGGGGATTGGGAGAAGAACAGGAGTGGTTATCTTGGAGGCCCCTGTGAAGTCCCTCACAAAGAAAAGACTTATACAAGAGTCCTTACCTCCCAGGGTTATGTCTGTTTGCAACTTGGAATAATTGCCTCAGTTGGTTGATCTTCCTCTGAAGGAGAAATTATAGAACTTGAGATGGGGAAGGGAGGTGTGTTGGAGATATTCTGGCTACTGCGTAACTGGATGGCTATCTGCCTTTCTGCAGGCCCCTAAGGTAAAAGCCATGCTCCAAGTCCCCTCCTGACTTCTAGTCACTTCCATGCTGCCAGCAGAGGGCATGGGCTTCTTCCTGAGGAGCCTGAGTCTCAGCTTTGCCAGGTCCTTGCTGTGTGACCTTGGGTAAGTTGCATAACCTCTCTGAGCCTCGGTTTTCTCAGTCATAAAATAGAGACGATAGCCCTACCTTTCAGGATTGTTGTGAGGAGTAAATAAGACTATGTAAAAGGCCTTTCTTTCCCTTTCTCCTCTTCCATCGGGGGCCCTGCTCTTCCTTTCTCAAGCTGTCCTTCCTCTCAGCAGGTTTCTAAGTCTGTGTGCACTCTTGGGGGCTCCTCTACCTCATCTACCCGTACCCTTTGGAACACCTGAGGCTACCCTTGGTTGCATGTTATCTCATGACATTCCTATGTCTTATACTGGAAAGCTGACCGCCTGTACAATCCTCATCTGAGCAGAGCCAGCCCACGGGAGGCCTCTTGATGCCAGTGAAATCGCTTTGCAAACTGCAAAGAGCTTCCAACAGCCCCTTAGCTGTCATCACAGAGGGCGGCATTTGTCATAGCAAAACTGAACCAGCTTCACCCAAAAGTGTGCCCAGGTCCAGCCTGTAGAGAGAGGCATGGGGGAAGGAGTGGATGCAGAGCCCATTTTGTGCCACTTGGGAGAAGAGTCCCAAAAGGCCACTTGCCAGGGAGCCCAGGCCTCTGCAAGCCCATGCCGTTCGCCCTGTGGTCGGATATAAGATCCTCTTGTACCTTTCTGCATCACCTCCCTGCGGTCCAGCACTGGCATGTCACTAAGCCCCGCCCACCCCAGAGCCGGACGGAGGCGCTCAGTTGGGCTTTTCCTGCCTGCCCCGGGATCTTTAAGTCTCACAACTCTGAAATCCCAGTCCCATCACCAGCTTGCTCTGTGACTTTGCAAAAGTCACTGAGTTTCTCTGAGCCTTGATTATTTATTTATTTATTTATGAAATGGGGTGCCTCGAGAGCCAAAGGAAAGAGTGGGTGTGCATTGCTTCCCTTGAATGTCTTTCTCTTGCCTCAGCTACAGCTCAGGTGTGCTCTCCATCCTGGCTGCCCAGAAGAATCACCTGGGGCTTTAAAAACACCTTGCTCTGTCGCTAGGCTGAAGTACAATGGCAAGATCTCTGCTCACTGCAACCTCCACCTCCTAGGTTCAGAAGATTCTCCTGCCTCAGCCTTCGGAGTAGCTGGGATTACAGGGGTGCACCACCATGCCGGGCTAATTTTTTGTATTTTTAGCCTGGGGGACAGAGCAAGACTCTGTCTCAAAACAGACAGACAAACAAACAAAATCTTAACACCGCCCTGTGTTCTGGTTGCCTTTCTGACTCAGCAGATCTTCAGTGAGACGAGGGCATTGGCTGTGTTTTTTAAAGCTCCCCAGGTGATTCATGGGTTGAGTCAGGGCTGAGAACCACTGTGGGCTGCTTGGCCAACAACAGGGCCCCTCTGTCCTGGCTGCTGTCATTCTGTCTGGCTTCACTCCAACTCCTGCCCTGCAGCCCTGCCTCTTAGAGGCCGCTGAGCATCTCGCAGTTTCCCAGAGGGATCTCTCTCTCTGCCCCCTCCCTCCCTCTCTCTCCTTTTTTCTCCCTCCTTCTTTATCCCTCCCCATTTCTCTCCCTCCCCCTTCTCTCTTTCCCTTCCTATCTCTTTCTTCCGCCCTCTTCCTTTCCCTCCCTCTCTCCCTTTCTCTCTCTTCCTCTTTACCCGCTCCCCTCTTTCTCTCTCCATCATCTCCCTCCCCTCCCTCTTTCCTTCTCTCCCTCTTTTTTCCTTTCTCCCCCCCCTTCCTTTCTCTTCCTCCCCCTCTCACCCTTCCTCCTGCTCTCTCTCCCTTTCTCTCTTCCTCTCTACCCACTTCTTCTCTCTCCCTTTCTCTGTCCCCCTCCCCCCTCTTTTTCTGTTCCCCCCACTCTTTCCCTTTCTCTGTCTCTCTGGTTTCTCTGCCTTTCTATATCACCCTGTTTTTCCCACCCAGACTGCCCTCACCCCCTTGATCTGGCATCTCCTCTAGGCTTAGCTGAGCACTCTCATCCCAGGAGCCTCACCTGGGCCCTTTCCATGCCCCTCCACCCCACCTGCTGCCACCTTGAGTCTTCTCTCTGTGTCTCCCAATTGTCAACGTCTCACTGCCCTGGAAGCCCCTCCCTGGCTCAGAGCCTGGCAAACGGCGGGGGTTCTGAGTCTGCCTGTCCTGCCTTCCTTCCCTCCCTGTCCTTCGGCCCCTCTGGGTCTCTTTCAGCAGCAGTGTTCTCAAGCTTTAGCAAGCATCAGAATCACCTGGAAGGCCTGTCCAAACACACTTTGCTAGGCCCTACCCCCAGGGTTGCCGATTCGGTGCAGGGGATGGGTAGATGATTTGCAAGTCTAACAATTTCCCAGGTGATAATGACCCCGCTTTGAGAGCCACTGGTTTAGAGCTGGGCGTTTCAACCTGGGCGCTGTGGACATGCTGGGCTGGAAAATTCCTCGCTGTGAGCACCGTCCTGGGCACTGTGGGAGGCTGAGCAGCATCCCTGGCCTTGACCCACCAGATGCCAGTAGTAATCCCCCTCCAGATGCGGCAACCAGCAATGTCTCCAAACCTTGACAGATGTCCCCTATGCGGGCAACATCCCCCCACGTTGAGAACTGCTGCTCTAGAACCCTTTCTCCCGGGGTGGAGTGGACTTTGTGGGGACTTGGCAGCGCCAAATTATAAATGACTGCCCTCAAGGCCGCTCAGGCCAGCCACCTGCTTTTGTAAATAAGGGCTCCCGGAACACACAGCCCCACCCATCCATTGTCCTCTTTTTTCTGCTGCTTTCTTGCTACAAGGGTGGAACTGAGTAGCTGCGACAGAGGCCATCTGATCTGCAAAGTCTGAGCCATTCACTATCTGGCCCTTTTCAGAAAAAGTTGGCCGACCGCTTTTCAGACTCTGAAGGGGTCTGGTGAAATGTGATGTGTAGAAGAATCCTGGGCAGGCGCGCCCACCCACTGTCTTCCATCCAAGGGAAGGGTAGTCCTCCAGGCTGAAGTACTGTATCGCCCTGTTCTTCCTACCCAGACTGCCCTCATGCTCCTGAAGGTCTTCTATTCCCAGGAGTTTCCCATGTGTGCCGGGAAGGGGGTTGGGGATGGCACTGGACCCAGCAGCCTGGGGCCAGGCTGGGATTTTCCAACACTGCCTGGTTCATAGCCATGTGCTCATTTCCCTTTGACCAGACCTGGGTTCTGCTTATCTATAGGATAAACAAGAGCTTTGCACACAGCCCCAAGGAGAAGGAACCAAGGCGGTAGATTCTGAGGCAGAGTGGAAGTGTATGTAGCATTTGGTGTGATGTGTCAAAAGGAAGACTGGGGAAGAGGAACGTTGGGCTGGTTCATTCATTCATTCATTTGACATTTAGGGAGCAGCTGCTGAATCCAAGGTGCCGTATAAAGTGCACAGTGAACAAGATACTGTTCTTGTCCTCTTGGATTTTCAGAGTGTGGGGGAAATGAGCAAGGAAGGGATGATTACCCTGGGGAGCACAGGGGTGACACAGAGGAGGCTCTAACCCAGCCCTGCTAGTGCAGTTGGAGAGGGCTTTGAAGACAAGACACTCGATACCTATTTTTGAGCCACGATTCTACTCTGTTCCCCTCCCTTTCATGGGATAGCTTCTAAGCCCCTCAGATTCATTCCTAAGCGCTCCAGCTATGTATCAGCTCAAATCTGTGCCCTGATTTTCATACCCCCTTGAGCTTAGCCCTCTACCCCCATCAAAGAGGCCTCGGCTGGCCCCTCCTCACCCTGTTTCTCTTGTCCAGAGCACGAGGAATGCATGCCGGGCTGTTCGCAGCCACTGAGCGGTCTGGCAGGGTTGCCCCTTCTGGGACATCGCTCATGCCTGTCCCCTCTGCCTGGTCACTGTCCTCCTCCTGTCTCCCTCCAAATCCAAATCCCACCTTGACTTTTTCACATTCACACAAATGCTCCCTCATCTGCGAAGGGGGATCATAGATCGCGATTGACTGCGGGCAGCAGTTGTGCGTGTGCGTGGTTTCAGAACCACGCAGTATGCATCTCTGTACCCTTACAGCCAAATTTAGCACCACGGTGCCTCCCTGGAAGTTCGCAGTAAGTATCTTCCAGGTGAGCCAATGAATAAATGGCATCCTAAGGACTTAAGGGAGATGGTAGTGTGGGCTGATTCTAATTCTTTACACCTGTCCAGCATTAAATAGTTGCAGGGCCCTTTGAAACTCGAGCTCATTTAATCACCACCCACACGAACAAGGTCAACAGAGTGGGCGTTGCTTATCAATCCAGGTTTTTCACTAGGCTGGGCGGTAAGGAATGGCTTTCTTTTTTTTGGTGGTAAGAAAATGGCTTTGGCGAAATTAATCAAAAAGGACAGGTGTGAGAAGGGCAAAGAGAAGCTCACAGATTTGTGAACTTGACCCACTGAAAGAAATTTATTTTACATTGGAGCTGATTTTACAATACACTTATTTATATCACAGAAATAAAATTTAGAAGAATCAATACTGACCTGAGGCCAAGTGCGTTAGCTCATGCCCGTAATCTAAGCGCTCTGGCAGGCTGAGATGGGAGGATTACTTGAGCCCAGGAGTTCAAGACCAGGCCTGGGCAGTATGGTAAAACCCCATCTCTGCAAAAAATACAAAAATTACCTGGGTGTGGTGGTGTGTGCCTGTAGTACAGCTACTGGGGAGGCTGAGGTGGGAGGATCACCTGAGCTCAGGAGGTCAGGGCTGCAGAGAGCCGTGATCATGCCACTGCACAGCCTGGGTGACGGAGTGAGACATCTCAAAATAAACAAAAACTGACCTGAGTTTGAGTTTATATTCTGTATCACTTTTAAAAACTGCTGGCCAAGGACCCAGTACACTGATTTCATGATCCACAGAGGGTCACAATCTGTATGAAAAATATTTGTTTAAAGGATAAAGCCAAACTCCTTTGGAATGGTATTGAAGCCTCCTTGGTAACCTCCTTGGTAATTCCTTATGTACATAAGGAATGTACCCAGCACAGGGTACATAAAGGAATCACGCTGGTGCCTTTGCTCACCCCATTCCATCTGCCTGAATTGTCCTCTTCCTCTTTGCTTCCTCTGCCCCCTTTCTTCTTTAAGACTCAGCTTATCTCCTTGGGATAGGTCAGAGCCTTGTCTGCACTCTCAGAGGACCTTGAGTTGGGCATCATCTGTCTCAGAGTCAAGTATATTCCCAGACCCTGCCATAGGCCTACTCAGGTGGGGCGGTGAATCTGGACATCAGCTGAACTAGCCCAGATGATCTTATGCACATGCACGTTAACATTGGAGACGTACAGGTCTGGACTGTCAGCTCCTCCATGTTACCACTGGCTCTGTAGTCATCTACCCACATGCTGTTGAGATGGCTCTCCAGCATCTCACCCTGTCCTATTCTTGAGGAATTCCCTGCCAAATCATCTTTTTTAAATTTACTTTTTAAATTTAAAATTATTCCTTATTTATATATATTTTTCTTTTTTCTTTTTTCAGATGGAGTGTCACCTTGTTGCCCAGGCTGGAGTGCAATGGCTTGATCTCGGCTCACTGCAACCTCCACCTCCTGGGTTCAAGCGATTCTTCTGCCTCAGCCTCCCAAGTAGCTGGGATTTCAGGCACCCACCACCACGTCTGGCTAGTTTTTGTATTTTTAGTAAAGATGGGATTTTACCATGTTGGCCAGGCTGGTCTCAAACTCCTGACCTCAGATGATTCACCCACCTTGGCCTCCCAAAGCACTGGGATTATAGGCATGAATCACTGCACCTGGCCTATTTATTATATTTTTTTTAGAGACAGAGTCTCACTATGTCACCCAGCCTGGAGTGCAGTGGCACCATCATAGCTCACTGCAGCCTTGCACTCCTGAGCCCAAGCGATCCTCCTGCCTCAGCCTCCTGAATAGCTGGGACCACAGGTGTGTGCCACCACATGCATCTAATCCTGCCATAGCATCCTGATGGGAGACAAAACTCATTTCTCCATAAAACCTGAAAAATTCTGCTTGCCCAGTGCCCTGGCACAGGGGACATGGGCACGTGGTCTTGTCTCAGCCAAGCTGTCTCACCAGCCTGAGCCTTTGAATTAGGAGCTGGTGACCCAAAGCAGCAGAGAGAGTGGAGAATGCTTTGGTGGTAGCATCTACAAGGGTCAAGTCCCCAGAAGCCACAGGGGGTGTGGTGAGCTGGGGATGCCAGTGCTCACATGGCGGGGGAGGGTGACTGGTTCTTTGGCATGAGCTTGCCTTAGCCTCCCCATCAGCTGCCCATCCTCAGAATCTGGCTCTCTAGATTCTGTGTCTGTGGTCATTTGGGGACCTACTCGATATCCTTTCTTTTTTGTTGTTTTTACTGTTTCATTTTGTTTTTTTGAGACAGAGTCTTGCTCTGTCGCCAGGCTGGAGTGCAGTGGCGCGATCTTTGCTCACTACAACCTCCGCCTCCTGGGTTCGAGAGATCCTCCTGCCTCAGCCTCCTGAGTAGCTGGAGCTACAGGCACATGCCACCATGCCTGGCTAATTTTTTGTATTTGTAGCAGAGTTGGGTTTTCACCATGTTGGCCAGGATGGTCTTGATCTCTTGACCTTGTGATCCGCCCACCTCAGCCTCCCAAAGTGCTGGGATTACAGGCATGAGCCACCACTCCTGGCCATTCTCCTTAAGTTTACCAGTGTGGACTTTCTTTGACATTTACAAGTATGAAACCCCACAGATGTACCAGCACCTTGCAAATGGTAAATATTTGCTGATACAGTGGATCGATCCATCCAAAGCTCAGTGCTGCCGTTCCAGCTTGCATCTCAATCTCATTTAAGTTCACCCTTGGCCCCACCTCAAGCACCTGGCAACCAACCCTTCACCTTGGCCGCTGGCTTTGTCATTCCAGCCAATGAGGCATAATGGCAGAGTCGCAGCTTGTGTGTCTTCTTTAGGGAAACATAGTTAATCCCATCTGTCCTCAGGATGGCTGTGGGTAAGGGTGTGACAGGCAGGCAGCCTTATGGAGGGGGTACAGACCTGCTCCCACTGGAGCAGGGAAAATAGATAAATGGATTTAGGCTTTCAGTATCCCCATGTAAAACTCAGAAAAGCAGCAATTAGAATGTCTGCGGCTTTGGCTGGCAAACTAAGTGCATCCAACTGTGTCCTCTGGAGATTGGGATTCTTGTGGAGAAGACACATTCTCTTCTCACTGATGATCATCTCCCATGTCTAAAGGTCCCCAGCCAACCAGCTGAGATCAGTGAATAAGACTTAGAAGTGCATCAGAAAGAGAAAGCCAACCAGTGCTTGGGACGCCTCTAAGGCCCCTGCACACTCACTGGCTGCCTTGCTGGTTGAGCGCCAGTGAAATGGTAACAGTTGCAGAATAATAACTCCATGTCGGGTCTGGTAGAAAGTGAAAAGCACCCTCAAATGGGGCCATTGTGGAGAGTTTAGTAAAGGAAATATTTTTTTTTTTTTTTTAATTTTTTGTGATAGAGTCTTACTGTATTCATCAGGCTGGAGGGCAGTGGTATGATCTCAGCTCACTGCAACCTCCACTTCCCAGATTCAAGAGATTCTCCTGCCTCAGCCTCCTGAATAGCTGGGATTATAGGTGCCTGCCACCATTCCCAGCTAATTTTCATATTTTTAGTAGATACAGAGTTTCTCCATGTTGGCCAGGCTGGTCTTGAACTCCTGACCTCACGTGATCTGCCTGCCTCCGCCTCCCAAAGGGCTGGGATTACAGGCATAAGCCACCACGCCCAGCCACAGGAACTCTTTACAAAGGTGTGGACAGGATGAAGAGAAGCCAGTTAAGGGTTTTTGAGGAAGCACCAGGGCGGACAATAACCAGGAGCCAATCCCTACCACTCCTAGGCTCCAGGGATCAGGAGATGGAGCTGGAACTGGAATCTGGAGAGGACTGTTGGAGGAGAGGGCTGCCTGCCTGGGGCTATGGCCTTCAGTGGAGAGGTGCACCACTGGGACCAGGCCAGGAGGGAACGGAAAGTAAATACCCTGACCTCTGTCTCCTCCCTCATGCCTTCAGTTTCCTGTCAGTGCTTCTTACTGGTTCCAGCCAGCTGCAAGTCCAAGGGCATAAGCACCACTGATGTGGTCCATAAAGACTAACTTACTGCAGCACAGAGCAGAGAGGAGCAGAGAGTGGGTCAGAAGGGGCAAATAGAGAAAATCCACACAACAGCATAGAGAAGGCTTTCTATGAGCTGTTACAAGCACAGTGTGTATGAAAACTCATGTGATTCTGCTTAGGTACTAGTATTATTTCCATTATTATTTTTTTTTTTTTTGAGACGGAGTCTCACTCTGCTGCCCAGGGTGGTTTGCAGTGGTGCGACCTTGGCTCACTGCAACCTCCACCTCCTGGGTTCAAGCGATTCTCCTGCCTCAACCTCCCAAGTAGCTGGGACTACAGGCACCCACCACCATGCCTGGCTAATTTTTTGTGTGTTTTTAGTAGATGAGATTTCTCCATGTTGGCCAGGCTGGTCTCGAACTCCCAATCTCGTGATCCACCCACCTTGGCCTCCCAAAGTGCTGGAATTACAGGCCTGAGCCACTGTGCCCGGCCTAGTATTATTCCCATTTTAAGGATTGGGAAAAGTGAGGCACAGAGAGGTAAAATAAGTTACCCAAAGTAAGGGTGAGCGTAGCTGCCATTCAGACCCAGGCAATGTGGATTCAGAGAGTGTTCTTAACCACTATGTTCAGCTACCCAATAAGGTAGCCATGAGCTACATACAGCTGCTTAAATATATGTTCATTAACATGAAAAACATCAAAAAGTTAATCAAGTTCCGTGAGCTACATTCAAGTGTTCACTGGCTGCATGTGGTTAGTGGCTGCTTTGTGGGATAGCACAGATATAGAACATGTCCACCCTCCCAGAGAGTTCTGTTGGGCAGTTCTGCTCTAGGCCTGAATACCTGACCTGGATCCTTTCAACCCTTGAATTCTGCAAAACGCATCACCCACACTCCCATCAGTAGCTGTGATGTTCCTGGGGTAGACAGGACAGGGGTCAGACTGATTTGAAGATTCTTAGAACATTTCATTGACCTCCTGGTGGTTGCCAGATAATGTAGCCTCATATAAAACTGGGACTTTTTTTTTTTTTTTTTTTGACGGTCTTGCTTTGTGATCTAGGCTGCAGTGCAGTGGCGTGATCTCTGCTCACTGCAACCTCTACCTCCCAGGTTCAAGCAATTCTCCTGCTTCAGTCGCCCAAGTAGCTGGGATTACAGGTGCCTGCCATAACACCTGGCTAATTTTTGTATTTTTAGTAGAGATGGGGTTTTGCCATTTTGGTCAGGCTGGTCTTGAACTCCTGGCCTCAAGTGATCTGTCCGCCTCAGCCTCCCAAAGTGCTGGGATTACAGGTGTGAGCCACCCCGCCCAGCACTGAGATCGTCTTATATGGCCCATGCCCTTTCTCACATTCTAAAATCCCTTTCCTGTTCTGTCCTTTCCTATCACAATATCAAAGACATCCCATAATAAATAAAAGCATTTATATCAAAGGAGACAGAAAAAGTAACTGGCACATTTGGCAATCTTGTCCCCACCCCATTTTGGAGAGATCTGTCCTCAGGGCTTAGGAGATGACTCTGGCATTTTGTGATGTACAGCACCCTTCCATCAGCTCCCATGAGAAATTCTCTGTTTAAGCAATCCCCAAATATATTGACAGGAATATATCATCTCCTACATGTACAGCATTAGTGGACAAGATGAGTGTTGAAGATGACATAAATCCTACCTCTCATGTAGGCTAGAGGTAAGTATAGCTCTGTCTGACTGTGGGGACATAGTGAAAAGGAATGTGGGTCAGTATCAGATGACCTCCTCTGCTGATACAGAGATGCAGGGTCTGTCTTAGCAATCTATAAAAGCACTTTCTAGGAGAGGAAGCAAAAAGTTATCTACGAACCACTGATAAGTCAACCCCCCAGCAAAAATGAATGGTAGCTTTTATATATACCTTCATGTCACACATGATCCGTGTATACCTTTCCACACGTGTGAACATACTGTGTATAAGTCTTGTTCAGTGTTTCTGTGAACATTTTTGCATTTCATTGCAAATAATCATCACAACTAAACTTCACTGTTGCTTTTTTTTTTTCTTTTTTCTTTCTTTTTTTTTTGAGATGGAGTCTCGCTCTATCACCCAGGCTAGAGTGCAATGGGGCAATCTCGGCTCACTGCAACCTCCGCCTCTTAGGCTCAAGCGATTCTCTTGCCTCAGACTCCTGAGTAGCTGGGACTACAGGTGCGTGCCCCTAAAACAGGCTAATTTTTTTTTTTTAATTTTTAGTAGAGATAGGGTTTCACCGTGTTAGCCAGGATGGGCTCGCTCTCCTGACCTTGTGATCTGCCTGCCTTGGCCTTCCAAAGTGCTGGGATTATAGGTGTGAGCCACTGTGCCAGGCCACTGTTGCTTTTGATGCGATAAACTCTGTACACTTCACATATTATCTCAATTCTCACAACAGTAAAGATAAGATAGGAACCATTGCTATTCTATTTCACAGAGGGAGACAGTATACTTCTTAGTGTCACAACCAATTTAGTGGCAGAACTAGGATGATAGCCAGATCTGTTTGACTCCAAACTCATGCTCTTCCCATAATTATGTTATTCTATAACAGTGTTTTGCAAGCTCTTTTTAGCTCTGGAATGCATTAAGGGAGCTTTTCCAGAAGCCTAATAGGTGAAATAGACGAAAGTTGAGCCGGATTGGTTGAAATTCGAGTGCAAAGCTGCCAGTCACGTGTGCTTGTCCCCTGCACCCTCCCACCAGACACAATCACCGAAACACCTCAGGGAGCCACGTGGACTCAGAAAAGGCCAGTTTGCAAAACACCGTCTACACATCCCTATAACAGACTGCACAGAATTTACCTTTATGGATGTAACATCATTAATGCACCAGCCAGCCTCCTGCTGTGATAAACAGTCTTGATGATACATTTTGAACACCTTCATGATTTTTTTTCTAGATAAATTTATAGAAATAAAATGTTTTGGTTAAAATATGTGCCCATTTTAACACCAAACTCTTCTTTGCAAAGGTAAAACAGCATAAATTCACACCCGCAGTGCCAGATTCTGCACATTTTCCCAACAATGGGATATTACTATTTAGAAACATTTTTTTCCAATTGCACATGCAGGGAGGTACATTGCAATTGTTTTAATTTGCATTTTTTGGTTACTAAAAACCAAACAAAATGTCTACTTGCTTTTCTTCTTTTACACATAACCAATTCATACTCCTTGCATTTTATTTTTCCCCTGTTAGAGCAGTGGTTTTCATTATCTATTTGTAAAAATTATTTATAATGTAGGGTTATTAATCCTTTATATGCCATTTAGAATGTAGACTGTCAGATATGCATACATGTTATGTGTCATATAGTATATGTCATATTGAATTTTATCTTTTGTTTATGATGTTTTTGCTTTATGGACATCCTAATTTTTAAGTCCATGGGGCCAGATAAACATTCACCTATATCTTTTACTTTTTTGATTGTTATTATTTTTTTAAACTTTTTTGATTACTTTCAATTTTTTTAATTTTTTAAATTTAAAAATGAATATATTACAAATAAAGATTGGGGTCTCACATTGTTGCCCTGGCTGATCTCGAGCCCCTGAGGCTCAAACAATCCTCCCGTGTTGGCCTCTCAAAGTGCTGGAATCACAGGTGTGAGCCACCACACCCAACCAGAGCCTTAAATTTTTTAATTCATCTGAAGTTTAATTTGATATGTCATGTAAGGAAGTGAACTAACTTTATTTCATTTTCTGGTCTGATTGCAATGGCTCATACTTACAGCGTTAAAATTTAGCACGGTGGCTCTCACCACCATTGCCCCTCAGGGGATGCTGGGCACTGTGTAGAGACAATTTTGGTTGTCCTAACTAGTATTGAGGAGGGAGGGGTGTGTGTTACTGGCATCCAGTAGCTACAGACCAGGGGTGCCACTACATATCCTGTAATGCATAGTCACCCACAACAAAGAATAATCTGCAGTAGAATGTCAGTAGTGCTGAGATCAAGAAAACTTGTGGTAACTATTAGTGAAATTGGCAAGTCCCTTTTGCTTTTTGTGCTTTCCCGATTGCAAACCAGACCTTCATTTATTAAAGACAGCTTGCCTTAATATGTCAGATCCTCCTGGAAATTTATTGTCTACCACAAACAGAGTGATGCTAACAGTGCTATGAGGAATATGGGCCAATGCTGGATAAGAAATAAAGCAAAGCAATGCAGACAAAAATTACATGTTAATAGTATAGGCTGTTCTTCCTTTCTTAAGGCACATGTGCTCCCTTGACAAAGAGGAATAAAACCTCTTCAGACTACTCTCCTATCGATTCTCCCTGGAACATATGATCACCATCAATTATAGGCAAGAACATGAATACAGGAGTCCAAAAGACCTGGGTTCGAATGCCAGCCCCTTCACTCGCTGATTGTAGGTGTGAGGCCCTGGGTAACGTCCTTACCTCCCAAGTGTCTCAGCCTGTTCCCGTATAACATTCACTTGCCTTGGACATCATAAAGGGAACATTAGACTTTGTAAGTAAACACCAAGCTCAGTATTTGGAGCATAGTAAGTGCTTATCACACATCCCACGGAGTCTCAGACATGAGCAAGTAATGCTGCTGCTGTCTTCCCGCTCAGTTCTGAGAAAGGCGTGAAGTGCAACCTGGATTCTTGTAGATAGTTGCAATGGCAAAACCTCTGGGGGTCCAGAGGCCAAGAGAGCAGTCCAGCAGCAGACACCTGCCCAGGGCTTTGTGTCAACTACTTTTTAAATGTTTACCACATGAGATAAGTAATTTTATCATTTTATAGATGAGAGAGGTGAGGTACACCTATGAGATCAGTAATTTTATCTATGAGATAAAATAGAGGTGCTGTGCCCCACCTCCCTCATCTATAAAATGGGTATAGTAAAATTACTTATCTCATAGATATCTATGAGATAAGTAATTTTACTATACCCATTTTATAGATGAGGGAGGTGGGGTACAGCAGTCATTACTTGTTCAATGTCACTGAGCTAGTAAATGGCAATGTTTGGATTCTAGAATCCTGCACTTCACAACCTAGTCATGCTGCCTCCCCCATTTCTTGCCCCTGCTTCCCAGCAGCTCAGCTGAAGACCCCTGCCCCAACCCCAGGCCACTCCCACCTCCAAGTTCATTCCCATCGCCCCTGTCAGTGAGGACACCAAGTCTTGCACTTTGAGCTCAAGGCCTCTGCTGTGGACAGCACTGGGTGGATGCTGGGGAGAAGGGGCTGGGGTTTAATCTGTGGTTTATGCTTAAAGCAGCTGTTGGGTGGGCCACCAGTTGGCAGAAGTAGCTTTCTAATCAAGCACACTTTCAAAGGATCTGACACTTCCTAGTATCTGGGAACTGTCCCCAAGGAGCTCAGATGGCAGCCTGGCTGGCTTCGTGATCTTGGGAAATGTACTTAACCTCTCCATGCCTTAGCTGGCCACTGGGAGGAGATTCAATTACTTGGGAAGGAATGGACCTACACCCTGCAGGGCCTGCCTCTTGATCACCGGCTGGAAAAAGCAGCCACCTAATAAACAGGAAGGCCACCCTGGCCAGGACCTCATTAACCTAATGCTGTTGGTCTCCTCAGCTCCTGTGGGACTGCTGCAGAAGGGAAACTTCTGGAGCAGACAGCTCCCTGTCCGGGGATGCTGCCTCTGGGTGAGCTGCTCCTTGGATATGGTGTAAGTGTGGCTATGGCATGGTGGGAATGGAGCAGAAATTTTCAGGACTGAATCTGGACAGGCCAGTGTGACAGTTGTATACCCAGGTGGTGCCACTTTCCCTCTCTGCAGAAGTCCCCCCAATAGCACCATTCTCGATGCCATACCTGACCTCATCAGGGATCCGATGCAAGGATATATCATTATATTATATATGTACATGCAGAATATATCATTCCATCCTCACAATAGGCTAAGGACACAGGCTCAGAGTATTCAACTAGCTTTCCCAAAGGCACACAACAGCAGAGTGGGATTTTAACCCAATTTGGGCTATCTCCAAAGCCCACACTTTTGGAATAACTGCAGAGGTATCAGGATGCATCTATTATATGTCAGGGGACTGCTAGAGGCTCAAAGGTCTCCTCTCCATAAGAAAGAAGAGACCCCTTAGTACTGATTGCTTTGGTGGGGCACTGGCACCCTGCAGTTAGAGCCTGTAGGAAGAAATGGAGTATCAGAGTATTGGTCTCTCAGGAACCTGGCTTTTTGGGTGGCTTGAGGCAGTAGCTGCCCCTTCATATGTGCAACCAGGCTCCTGCCAGACAGGTAATAACATCGCCTCCTCCTTGCGGCAGATTATATTTTCCAAAAAGCATCTTCAACAATACTTCCAGTCCCACCTGTGCTTCTAGAGCCTGGTCAGTCTCTCAGTTTAGAGGTGGAGTCTATTTCCCTTCCCCTTAAGACTGCCTCAGTGGATAGACTACGGCAAGAAAGATATCATGACTTCCAAGACAAACTCTAAAAGGCAACATGGCTTCCACATGGCTCTTTCTATTCTGAGCCACCCTTACCTTTGAAACACCAGCTGCCATGTTGTAAGGAAGCCCAAGTGACATGGAGAAGCATCTGTGAGTGTTCTGGCAGGCACACCAGCTTGAATCTCAGCCATCAGCCAGCATCAACCACCAGATGCGTGAGAGAGAGAGCCCTTCAGATGACTTCAGGCCTTAGCCTGCAAGCTGTCCCAACTGATGCTGAGTAAGCACACACAACCTATCCCTGTGGAACCCTGTCCAATCTGTAGATTTCTGAGCAAAATAAATGATATTATTCTTTTAAGCCACTGAGTTTCAGCATGGTTTGTTATTCAGCCATAGTAACTGGTACATCCTGAACTCACTGCTTTCAGGACAGCCCATTATGCTCACGCACAGGGCTGCTCACCCACGCTGTGGCTCAGCATAGGCTCTGGGCTCACCTGGTGTAGAGCTAAGGGCTCTGTTAGCCTGAAGGGGTGCCTTTCTGTAAGTGGTCTTGCCAGGGGAGCACCATTTCCTTTTTCCTACAGCGGCATGGTACGGGCTAGCTGCCTCCCTGCTCACAGATGTTAAGTTTCTAGAACACATTTGTTGTTCTTCTTTTGTTTTTGTTTTTAGAGCCAGGATCTTGCTTTGTTGCCCAGATTGGAGGGTGGTGGTACCATCATAGACCACTGTAACCTCAAACTCCTGGTGTCAAGTGATCCTCCTGCCCCAGTCTCCTGAGTAGCCAGGACTACAGGGATCTGCCTCCATGCTTGGCTAATTTATTTTTTATTTTTTGTAGAGATGGGGTCTTGCTGTGTTGCCCAGGCTGGTCTTGAACTCCTGGTCTCAGGTGATCCTCCCACCTTGGCCTCTCAAAGTGTTGGGATTATAGGTGTGAGTCACTGCACCCAGCCAGGGTGTTTTTCTTAGTATTGAGTAAAACCTTCACTCTTTAATTTCCTGTCCTAATTCTATTGTCTGGCATTCATGCAGAATTAATCTAGTTTCTTTTTGGTGTCTTGATGGTTGAAGATGTCACTCATGGACTCCCTGAACTCTCTCCTTGTCTGGCTAAGACCTCGTTCTTCTGGCCTTTCCTCTTAGAAAGAAAGCTTCTCAAGCTCGTCACCATCCTGGCCTTCCTTCCTCCTTCAATACCTTTCTTTCATCTCTGGCAAAGTCTTGCTCCCAAGTGGTCCCTGTCCCTAGATAGAATCTGGCCTGCATTTGAAACCAGTACTCAGCAGGCTCCTCTGTGGTATTTTCCCAGTTGTCTTGACAGGTTAATTTAGCCAGGCATTGGAACAGGAGGGGAACAGTCTCTGCTCCTGGGGCCCGTGGTTGGAGACGCCTTGCTGCCTAAAAGACACAGTCCCACTCCTTGTGCCTGGGAGGCCAGGCCAACCAGTCACCACTGCTGCCCTCAGCCACCTCTGCCCACTGCCCGCCGTCTGAGGGTGCAGAGCTGGGCCTGCATTTTCCCACAAGGCCACAACTCTGCATCAGCGGCAGCAACCATCAGTTCTATCTAGTTTCAAGACAATTTCATCACCTCCAATGGAGACCCCACACCCATTAGCAATTACTCTCCATTTCTCCCGTCCCCCAATCCCTGCAACCATGAATCCGTGTTCTGTCTCTGTGGATTTGCCTATCCAGTCATTTCACACGCTGTGTGGCCTTTTGTTCACTACGAGGCTTCTATCTACCTCAAGGCATCTGTTTCTTCCTCGGGCCTAGTTAGTCATGCTGGTCCTGGTCAGCGGTTGGTCCCCTCCTCTACCTTCTGGCCAGGGTGACCTTAATAATTGTCACTGGGGGCCCAGTGTGGTGGCTCACACCTATAATTCCAGCACTTTGGGAGGCCAAGGCGGGCGGATCATGAGGTCAGGAGTTCAAGACCAGCCTGAACAACATGGTAAAACCCCATCTCTACCAAAAATACAAAAATTAGCTGGGCGCGGTGGCGCACGCCTGTAATCCCAGCTACTCGGGAGGCTGAGGCAGGAGAATCGCTTGAACCCAGGAGGCAGAGGTTACAGTGAGCAGAGATCAGGCCACTGCACTCCAGCCTGGGGAATAGGGTGAGACTCCATCTAAAAAAAAAAATTGTCACTGGATCTGGATGTTGGGGTTCAGCAAACGTGGGTCACTGCCAGGAGAACCAGGACCCCAATCCATCTTTCCATTTTGGATGAGGAAGTTGGATGGGGAGGGATTTTTCTCAGCTTAGATTCTTTCTTCAGCCCATGGCCATTAAGAGTTGGGGTATGGGTGAGACCCTTGAAGAGGGTGGTATGGGATGAAGCCCTCCCTGGCTTCCTGACTCAATCTCCAGCAGATGGAACCCAACCTTGGGTACTCCAGCTGGGACAGCAGAGACTCCTCAGCCCCTCTACTCCCCACATTCTTCCTTGCTTTCCAACATCCAAGAAGAACTGGTCCATCAGAAAAGAGGTCAGGGACACGGGGGCCACCTCCACTGCTGGAGGTGGATGGGACCCTCCTGGGCAGTGCTGAGGGCTGTGAGGGAAGGAGATGGCTGGAGCCTGCTCAGGCTTTCTGCAGCCTCTGGGTGAGCAGACAGGACGCAGAGAGAGGGAGAGTGGGAAGCAGGAGAGAAGGGCTGGTACCACTGGCTGTCTCCCCTTTGCCTTCTTCTCAGACATGGACCTCTGCATAGCTTTTTAATCCACGCTTTGTTTTTCTCTCCTCCTCATTTCCCCCTTTGTCTCTGCTTGTCTCCCCCAAGTGGCCCCTGCTCACTCAAAGTAAAAGCCGAAGACTTGCAAAGCTGAAGCAGCGCAACTGATCTGCTATCCCATCTGCCTTCTCTGACTCATCTTCTTACTGTTTCCTGAGCATCGCAGGCCGGCTGCCGCCTCAGGATCTTTGCATATTCTGTCTCCATTCTTTGCCCAGACATTGGCATGCTGCGTCTTAACCACCTTCACTCTAACGGCACCTCCTCTGCCACTTGGCCTTAAATTCCAACTCTTCATCTTGCTTTTTCTTGCTTTTTTTCCTTAGCATTGATCGCTAGCTGGTGTGTGTGTGTGTGTGTGTGTGTGTGTGTGTGTGTGTGCATGTGGACTGTTATTTATCTGGTTTTCTGTCTTTCCATTCAACCAGAATGGAACTCCCATAATTGTGTGTGTTTGGTCTGCTGCTATGCACCCTGTACATGGCACATAGTGAGTGCTTAGTGAATATTTATTGAATGAATGCATGGATGCCTGGCATTCATACCCTGGGGAGCTGCAGCCTTGATACTGGTGCCATCCGAGCCCTGAGTGTGGAGGTGAGCCTGAATTTGAACATACGGCTCTCTCCCTTAACCTGAGCATCACTGGCTTCAAGGCAGGTATGGCCACAGCCTGTTTCACCTTGGCCAGGGGCCTGGCTAGACACGTCTGGGCAGGAAGGCAGGCATCTGACTGGAGACTTGAATTTAACCCAGTCTTTGCCACATACAGAAAACATTGTATGACTTGCACCAGTGAAACTTGAAGTTCTATAAATCCAGTTGCTCCAGTGTTCTGTGTGGACGACTGAGGGGGAGCATTTTCCTGGGCGGCATGTGTTGATTGACGTGAGATCATTCTGGGTGTTTCATCGCCCCGATCAGAGATAGCAGGGAATAGACTGAGGTTTGGGAGATTTTCCTGAATTCTGATGTCTGACAAGTGTGATGAATAGTGTTCAATCAACACAAAGGAGATCCTTCATCTTGGAGCGGGAGAGTAGGAACCTAGGGCACTCCCAATTAGGTTTGGGTGTGGATTATAGGAGGGAGAGTCCTCGTCCAGGAAAGCAGGCTGTGTCCCTCATATATTATGAAGTTGTCAGCTGTGTGCGTCCATGGTTGTGTGTGTTTTTGTGTGTGTCTCTGTGTTTGTGTGTCCATGTGTGTGTCGTGTGTATCTTCATATCTCTGTGTGTTGAAGAAATGGGGATCTGAGGGGCAGTTCTGGGTTCCTTGTCCATGGCATTCAAAACGGTCTCTGGTGTGCACGGTGTTTTAGTGGCAATATAGCTCTCTCAGATATAAGCATAATTGCTCTCTGTCCACCTGTTTTATTTCTCTAACAGTGGTTTTCAACCCTGACTGCACATTAGCCCCATCTGGAGAGCTTTATAAAATACTGGTGTGTAGTTTCACGGCATACCAGTTAAATCAGAGTCTCTGGACGTGGGAACAGGGCACTGGTATGTTTGTGAAGCTTGACATGTGACTCTAATTTCAACTGCTGTAAGGTGTGTGCTGAGACGTTTTAGTAAGGTTTAGGGGGAACCACACTAAACTTGAAGCCCAGAGGTTTGGGTACTGGCTCCATCATTAAGTTGTCTTTGACCTTGGGCAGGTCACTTTTTCTTTCTGGTTCCTTAATATTTTTTTCTTCGGTTAGATGCGGATAATTCCACCTTTCTGCCTGCTTCCTGCCTACGGCTGAGAGGTCAAATGTGTGAAAGGGCTTTGTGCATTCTGAAAGGATACAAGAATGCAAGAACGTATTATAAGCATTATTTGGGTTAACCCTTTGTAGAGAACCAAAAAATGGGGCCAGAGGTGTGTGTACAATTACAACAAGATCATAGTGAAAGAAAAGCCGAGGGGCACATTCTGCTACTCTGATTTAGTTTTCCCAAGACCAGCCAAAACCAGGAACGCCTATGCTTGTAATTCTAGAAGCTGACACCAGGTGGTGCCCGATTCATGGCATCGACGGCAAAGCTCTCATTTGACAACGATTTCCTGTTCTCTTTAGTTAAAATATTTTGGCTGGGCTCAATGGCTCCCTCTTGTTGTCCCCAGCAGTATACAAGGAGGATCTCTTGAGCCCTAGCGTTTGAAGCTGCTGTGAGCCATGATCATGCCACTGCATTCCAGCTTTGGCAGCAGAGATGTGGTATTTAACGAAATAAAAATAGGCCGGACGCGGTGGCTCACGCCTATAATCCCAGCACTTTGGGAGGCCGAGGCGCGTGGATCACGAGGTCAGGAGATGGAGACCAGCCTGGTGAACACGGGGAAACCCCGTCTCTATTCAAAATACAAAAAATTAGCCGGGCGTGGTGGCATGCGCCTGTAGCTACTTAGGAGGCTGAGGCAGAAGAATCGCTTGAACCCGGGAGGCGGAGGTTGCAGTGAGCCGAGATCCCACCACTGCACTCCAGCCTGAGCGACAGAGCGAGACTCCGTCTCAAAAAAAATAGATACATAAAAATAAAAATAAACCATTTACTACAATAGCCATTTAGATATTAAGGTGAGAGTTTAAATGCCCTTCTCACACTATCTCTGGGCAGTCAGATGGCGGTTTTCCTTCTGCCCAAGATCCCTTCCTACACTCCTCCTCTCTTGATTCTTCTGGCCTTTGTAATAAAAACTTGTCTTCGGCCTGAAGTGGGGCCTGCCCACTCAGATTCCAGAGCAACATCAAAAAGCTTTGCTTGCTGGCAGTGAACCAGGGAGGAGGCCTATCTGGCTCCTCTGCAGACTTAATTAGCTCTTGAGCTGCTCTTTCTGTCAATCTGGCTTTCTCTGCTCCTCCCTCCCCCTTGCTTTTAAGGAGAGAATCTCATTTTCTGCTCCCAGGGGCCCATTCTTTGCAAGCCACTTTAGTTTTCTTTCCTTTCTGTGATCAGGAAAACGGGATGTAGATGTCAAGGAGGGTAATTGTAAAAGCTGACTGACATGTTTTCTTTCTGCAATCAGGGAAGCCTGACTTTGGCAACTAAGCCAAATCATTCATTCCCCCTGCCTTTGAAACTCTCCCCTGGGTACAAGTTATTTTGCGTAAAATAACTCAATATTTGCATAGAACCAACCCAGGGACTTTTACCCGGTTTTCTTTCAAGAGTCTAGGTCATTTTTTGTTCGTTTTTTTCCCCCTCTTTTTCTAGCTGTTTGAAAACACATCTGAAATACACAATTGTGGATGTTATGGGTCAGCTGGTATAAATAGAAACAAACTTTTTGGAAGGATGCACATGGAAGGATGAACAATGATTGCCTCTGGGGATGAGACTGGATGTTTGAGTTGGTTCATGTTCTCATAGCAAATCTTCTATGGCAGGGAGCTTGGGGCACTTTAGCTGACTCAATGCCATCTTATCTTCACTCCCTCGGGTCTTAGAGAAAAGGATTAGAGGGAGGGGACTTCTCTCACCCTATGGCCACACAAGCAGTCCAGGTCCCCAGCTGTCCTTTTTTGTAGCTTCACGGGAATATAGAGAGTGGGGTTTCCAGGTGAGGTACTCAGAAACCAAGGAAGGAGGCCACTGGGCAAATTGCTAGATGCCAGATGCTGTAAGAGTGAAGTCCTCATGGGCTCCAGTGGGAGGAAGAGCGTCTGTGGTGACCCGGTGTAGACAGGAGCCCATGCAGTTTCTGGACTCTAGAACAAGACCCTTGACTGCCATCTTTCCCTCTACCCCAACTTCTTCCCAGCTGCATTCCCTTCCCCTGCTTGAGCAAATTCTGTGGGATCTTCACCCAACTCTCTGTCAATCCATTCTGATAACACCTGCCTTTCTCTCTTCCCTTCTTTCTGGAGTTTCCTTTTCCATTTCTGAGAAATTCTTCCTTTCTCCAGAGGCAAGTCTTTCTACCTCTCTCCTTCGTCTTCCTTCCTTCCTTCCTTCCTTCCTTCCTTCCTTCCTTCCTTCCTTCCTTCCTTCCTTCCATCTTTCTTGCTTGCTTTCTTGCTTTCTTTCCTTTTTCTTAAGATAGGGTCTCACTCTGTCACCCAGGCTGGAATGCAGTAGTGCAATCACAGTTCACTACCACCACGAACTCCCGAACTCAAGAAGTCCTCCTGCTTCAGACTCCCGAGTAGCTGAGAATACAGGCACGCACAATCACACCTGGCTTTGTTCTTTCATTATAGACCACGATGGCCCCTTAGACCTGACTTGAAATCACCAAAGACCAGATCTTCCTTCCTTTTTTTTTTTTTTTTTTTTAAAAGCCAGTCAAATTCAGCAGTGGGGGGTTGTATACCAACTTTAGTGACACTAATGTTAATAAGTTCTGATAACCCACTACCATCGGACCAGCCCAGATCTTCCTTCTTTAAGGCAGGAGGTCTTAGTCTCAAAACCTTTTAAGTTTCATATTGCAACGGTCTGGCCACAGATAGCCTCTTTCTTTGTGCTTAAATAAAAGCGAATCTGAATAAAACCAAAGTTTTAAATCAAGGCGTATTTGCTTTTCTTTTTGTTCTAGCCATAGTGAGCAGCTTTATGGCGCAGGTGTGGCCCACCCTGTTTCTAGGACTTTGCACTTACCATTCCTGCTGCTCGGAGCACCCTTCCCTTCACCATCCCTTCATTTTTCCCACTCCCTTCTTTTTACAGGGTTCCTTTCGGTCATCTCTTCATCCTGGAAATGCACGATTCTCAAAGTGTTTTGTTAGCACATGCCAGACTTTTATTCAACTCATGAGTGAGGTGTGGTGAGCTGCTACAGTAATGGTCTTCAGTTTATCCACACCTCCCTGTGTCTACAACTTCCCACCCTGCTTGCCCGCGTGACTTGCTTTGACCCATGGGACATGATAAATAAAATATGGGCCGACACTCAAAGTACTTGCATGTTGTTGCTTACTCTAGCTCTTGTTCTTGGAAACCATCTAGTAGCACATAAAAATCACAGGCCTGCCTGCCAGATGGTGAGAGACACAGGGACTAGTTGTCCCTTCTGTAGGCGAGGGCATTTTAGATCAACGGGTTTCCAAGTGTCCCGCTAGCTAATTATAGATGTGTAAGCAACCTAGCAGACATTAGCCACCCCAACCAGAAGAACTTTCCAGCACACAAAATCATCAACAAAGAAAGCCTTCTTGTTTTAAGCCACTCAATTTTGGAGTACTTTGTTATACAGCTGAGGCTGACTGATACATGAGAGAATCAGCAGAAAAAAACAGCAAACTAGTTCATTGAAGATATGAGGAACTGGGATTTATACAGTGAAGGGAAAAAAGAATGTTGAAATAAGACTGCAAAATTCTGTGTAAAACTGGTTAATACCTTACCAGGCAATAAAAAGTAACCTTTGGAGTTATCTCAAAGACTCAGAGATGGTGAAATTTAGGAAATGAAAGAAAACTTTTATCTTTCAAGAGCGTCAATGAGTCAGGCTTTTCAGAAGGGCTGGCTTGCCAAATACAAAACACAACGGGCATTTAAGGAAAAAAAAAAAACGACAAAATGACCACTTGTAAAGTTTACATGAACTTTTTCGTGGTGAAAAACATCGTATTTCTCATATCATTCTCATAATCCCAAAGGTTACAGCAAATCTTCAGATATCAGCATAGTAAACATCAGGGAAAAGACGATTTTGTTCAAGAGCCTAGGTCTGTGGGAAATGGCCAAGGTTTTGTGATGTACGTGACCCGAGCCAGGCAGGGAGATTTTGTTATTTTTGCTTAATTTTTTTCTAGCTGTAGTAGATATTTAATGCAATGATACTGCAATGAGAAAGTCTCAGTGTCAGTTTTTATCTTTACACTTCTTTATTGGACAGAAAAAAAAAACCCTTTATAAATTTTATACAAGTTAACTATTTTATGTCTAGGCCCTTACCAAGAATGTATCAAATAAAGGTACATTGCCTAAAAGATAGTCAGATGACCCTCAGGTGGGATTTTTTGAAAATGCTCGCTGGGCGTGGTGGATCATGCCTGTAATCCCAGAACTTTGGAGTCCACGGTGGGCAGATCACCTGAGGTGAGGTGTTCAAGACCAGCCTGGCCAACATGGTGAAACCGTCGTGGTGGCTCACACCTGTAACCCCACTGCTTTCGGAGGCAGAGGTGGGCGAATCACCTGAGGTCAGGAGTTTGAGACCAGCCTGACCAACATGGTGAAACCCCATCTCTACTAAAAATATGAAAATTAGCCAGGCATGGTGGTGGGTACCTGTAATTCCAGCTACAGGGGAATCGCTTGCACCTGGGAGGTGGAGGCTGCAGTGAGCCAAGACAGCACCACTGCACTCCAACCTGAGCAACAAGAATGAAACCCCGTCTCAAAA
>NW_016107387.1:3514642-3519125 GCF_001604975.1 Cebus imitator | reverse complement strand
AAAAAAAAAAAAAAAAAAAAAAAAAAAAAAAAAAGAAAATACTCTAGCATGGATGATAGGTCACACAATCATTTTTTTTTTTCTTATTTCTACATCATGGATCATTTTCCTAAACAAATCTTTCCCTGACCACAAGCCCAAGGCAAGTGCTGCTACTTCTGGCTGCCATAGTGCCTGAGCTCATTTGTCACCGTCTCTTTTTATCCTGTAAATGCCTGTTAGTTTGTAAAGTCTCCTCCTTTAGACTGTGGCTTCCTTGAGGTTGACGACGTGTGTTATATACCTTTGGATCCCCAAAGTTTAGCACAGTGCTTTGTACAAACGTTTGTTGAATGATTACATCCATTTATTGTTTCCTCATGCAACCGAGGACAGTGTTTCCCATACGTGGCGGCACCAGAATTTCCAGGGGGTGTTTCATTAATCGACTTCCCAGGTAATTCCAATACAGTGACGTACTGGAGGCAGCTGGCACTAGCTGGTGAGAGCCGTTTCTGAGTATCTTCTCCCAACTCTGTGTCCAGTGACAACACATTGGTAATTTGAAATGGAGCACAGTGGGAGTATTTACACCATGATATCAGTAAATGCTACAAATCAGGGCTTTTGAGAGCCTGTGTACCTGCTTGCCACCAACTCTGCTCATCTCTGGCCCAAAGACTAATGTCAGAGAATTGTTGACTGAGGGTGAGGCTGGCAAACTATGCCTGCTTTTGTACTGCCCATGAGATAAGAATAGTTGTAATACTTTAAAAAGCTTGTGAAAGAGGAAGAAGGGGAAGGAGAAAGGAGAACAAACAGAAGGAAGATCGAGGAGGAGAAGAAGAGGAAAGAAGAGGAGGATGAGGAAGAGGACAAGGAAAAATAGAAATTGTGATAGCGACTGTATGTGGCCTGCAAGGCTTAAAATGTTTCATATCCAGCTGTTTATGGAAGAGTTTTGCTGACCCCTGACCTAGGGAAGCTCCGTAACTCTGACTGCCTAGGAAAATCACCTTGGAGAGCTTTTACTAATTCTGATGCTTGGACCTCACGATGCCTGAGGTGGGGCTGCAGGAATCCTTATGTTTTAGCAACTTCCCAGGGAACTCATGCTTTCCTCTCTGGGGTCCCCGGTCTCCTGGCTCCCACCCTCTCTCCCCATTCCCTCAGCTTGCTTCCATTGCCATGTCCAGCCTGGTCCCAGCCACCTTTGAGTCCCAGAGTGAGGGCCTCTGTAGAGTTTCCATGGATCTGAAAGGTGGTGTGTCATCTGGAAACAAGGGAGAGGAGTGAGTGAAGCTTCAGGGTGGGCGTAACTCCAGCCTGGAGGAGTGAGAAGGTACTGATAGCTGAGCAACGTTTTGCCTATCCCCTGACTTCCACCCCAGTGCTTGGAGGGCACCAAAGACATTGGGCAGAAATACTCTTATTGTCTGGGCGCGGTGGCTCATGCCTGTAATCCCAGCCCTTTGGGAGGCCGAGGCGGGCGGATCACTTGAGGTCCAGACTTTGAGACCAGCCTGGCCAACACGGTGAAACCCCATCTCTACTAAAAATACAAAAATTAGATGGGCGTGCTGGCGGGTACCTGCAATCCCAGCTACTCAGGAGGCTGAGGCAGGAGAATTGCTTGAACCCAGGAGATGAAGGTTGCAGTGAGCCGAGAATGCACCACTGCACTCCAGCATGGTGATAGTGAGATTCGGTCTCAAAAAAAAAAAAAAAAAGAAAGAAATACTCTTACTTTGGGGCTAACTAGATGGTGAGTTGTTCATGGAAGGAAGTGGGTATAGGGTCTTGGAAGACGCACCCTTCACCTGCCATATATGTGCCTGCTTGTCTTGAAGTATGACTATAAAGGAATGTGGTGAATTATTATTAATATTGTTATTTTGAGATGGAGTCTCACTCTTTCGCCCAGGCTAGAGTGCAGTGGCATGCCTTTGGCTCACTGCAAACTCCACCTCCCAGGTTCAAGTGATTCTCCTGTCTCAGCCTCCTAAGTAGCTGGGATTACAAGAGTGTGCCACAACACCCAGCTAATTTTTGTATTTTTAGTAGAGACGGGGTTTCACCATGTTGGCCAGGCTGGTCTCGAACTCCTGACCTCAGGTGATCCACCCACCTTGGCCTCCCAAAGTGCTGGGATTACAGGTGTGAGACATCGCGCCTGGCTGAATTATTTTTGACAAACATACCAGAGTCAATAATACAATCCAGGGCACCTCTGTAGAACACACGGTTCTGGAAGGCTACCATTACTCCAGCAGCTGTGAAACTTCTTTGGGAATACTTCCAGAGCTTGCCGCAAATTCTTCCGAATTTCTTCTATGTTGGTAATTTTTCACTGAGAATAGACTACTCTTTAGAAAAGGCTAAAATTCACTCAGAAACAAGTAATTAATGTAACTTGGGATTGAAAAATGCAATAATTTATATAAAATGAGGACATTGGATATACACATAGGCTGCAATGATTAAGAGTGTGGGTTCTGGGATGGGCATGGTAGCCCATGCTTGAAATCCCAGAGCTTTGGGCGGCAGAGGCAGGACGAACACTGAAGGCCAGGAGTTTGAAACCAGTCTGGGCAACATAGCAAGACCCTGTCACTACAAAAAATGTTTTAAAATTAGCTGGGGGCAGTGGTGTGTGCCTACAATCCCAGCTACTCAAGAGGCTGAGGTGGGAGGATGGCTTGAGCCCAGGAATTCAAGATTACAGTAAGCAATGATGTCACTGTAGAGTGTACACTGTGTACAGTGTCGCTGCACTCAATCCCAGGTGACAGAGTGGAGACCCTAGGGTTCTGGAGCTACATTTCCTGGATTCAAAGCCAAGTCTTCATCACTTAAAATAGCAGCACAAACCTCATGGTGTCTTATTTTTCTTACCTATCTAATGGGGCTTAAAGAAATATTTTCCTCATAGATTTGTTGCAAAGATGAAATGAATTTGTATATGTATTTATATATACATGTATGTGGCTAGGATCTTCATGGCTATTACTGGAGTCCATGTGCACTCCATACTAGCTTGGAGGATATTAAAAAATTCTAGAGATGTTTTGGGCAGTGGCAGCAGCATGACTGTTTCAGGCCTGCAGCTTTGCAGCTTGGCTGTTTGAAGGA
Organism: Cebus imitator; assembly: GCF_001604975.1. NCBI lineage: Eukaryota > Metazoa > Chordata > Mammalia > Primates > Cebidae > Cebus > Cebus imitator. The sequence continues at coordinate 3,516,014 of NW_016107387.1, read as the reverse complement.
CTCATTTGAATGCACACATTCCGTGTTAAGGTGGATTTCTAAATCCCACTATCCCCATGCTGTCTGAAGGGGATGCTGGCTTAGCCTGCTGTCCCCCGACACCCACTGCAGGTCCTGTGTCTCCACAAGGATTCTTTTAAACTTGTGCAGACTCGGGATACAGGGGAAAGGGAAGGCTGGGGGCAATAGCCTGCTCCAGATCTCCGCCTGGAAAGCGTGGGAGACTAGAAAAGTTGATAGTGAGGAACTTGAGACTGCATTTGACATTGGGCATGGCTATTGTCATTCTAATAGCCACATCCTATTAAAGAATGGCCGGGCGCGGTGGCTCACGCCTGTAATCCTAGCACTTTGGGAGGCCGAGGTGGGTGGATCACCTGAGGTTAGGAGTTCAAGACCAGCCTGGCCATCATGGTGAAACTCCATCTTAAAAAAAAAAAAAAATTAAAGAATGAATAAGGAGATGAGACTGTGGGAGGCACCTCATCCGCGAATCCCCTTTTGCACCAGATAGAGGGATTTGAAAATGAAGTGTGAGACAGGTTTACAGTTTGTGTAAATGGATGGGAGAGAAAGCATATTTCAAAGACATTTTGCTGTGGCCCACATGTGGAGACCCTTTTGCAGAGTTCAGGAAATACAAAATCTAAACAACTCAAGGATTTAATTTATTTTATTTTAAAAATTAAAACATAATAAAGTTGGATTATGCTTTGGATGGGACATGCAACCACTTTTTGCCTAATGCAAGTTCACAAATATTTTCTCCTATTTTTTTTAGAAGTTTCACTATTTTTGGTTTTACATTTAGGTGTGTGATTCACTTTGAGTTAATTTATGTATTTGGTGTTATGTATAAATCAAAGTTTGTTTTTAAAAATGTAGATATTTGCTTATTTCAATATCAGTTATTGAAAGGACTATCTTTTCTGACTGAATTACCTTTGCAAATTTGTGAAAAATCAGTTTTCTAAATATCTGTTGGTCTATTGTTGGATTGTTTATTCTGTTGTGTTAATCTAGTTTTCTTTCTTAATGCCAATACCATATGATCCTGTTTAATATACCTTTATAATGAGTCATGAGATCATGTAGTACTAATTCTTTTGTACTTCACGTGAATTTTTGGAATGAACATGTAAATTTCTTTATAAAATCCTGCTGAGTGGCTGGCTGCAGTGGCTTACGCCTGTAATCCCAGCACTTTGGGAGACTGAGACGGGTGGATCACCTCAGCTCAGGAGTTTGAGACCAGCCTGACCAACATGGTGAAACCCGGTCTCTACTAAAATGCAAAAATTAGCCAGGTGTGGTGGCGTGCGCCTGTAGTCCCAGCTACACGGGAGGCTGAGACAGGAGAATTGCTTGAACC